>NC_090929.1:233452462-233761675 GCF_040938575.1 Ambystoma mexicanum
GGGAAGGAAGTGGGAAACAGGAAGTGGAATAAGTTGAGGGCGAGAGAGGAGGAGAGGGGACTTAAGAGGAACGGAGCAGGTAGAGAGAGGTAAGAGGAGGATGGTAAAAAAGGGGGGAAAGGGGAAGGTGGAAGAGGGGATAAGGGTATCGGGGGGAGTGGAGAAGAAGATATTTCAAGGAGACATGAAAGGAGGAATAGGTGGGGATGGAACGGATAGAGAGAGGCAGGCAGTTCCAGTCGGGGGGGGCAAGGAGCTGAAAGGAGCAAAAACGAGAGGAGGCGCATGGGGATGGGGGAACAGAGAGAAGGAAGAGGTCTGCAGATCGGAGAGAGCGGGAGGGAGTGTAGAATGAGATGAGAGAGGAGAGATATGGGGGAGCAAGATCGTGAAGAGATTTAAAGACAAGACAGAGGAAGTGGAATTTGAGTTGGGAATTAAAGGAAAGCCAGCCAAGATGAGAGAGCGAGGATAAACTTGTGCAGACCTTTCATCAATGACATTTGTGATATCATCTTTTATGTCCTGGGTGTTAGTCTTAGCAATGCACGGTGGTGGCGCGAGTTATGGTTCCTTAGCTTACCATAACTAGCGAATTTCAGGGGGATTTCGGTTTTACTTTGAACCATAACGTCCCTTTAACAAAGTTTTTTAACTGAATTTCATAGGTTTTTAGTAGCACAACTTAACCATAACGTCCCTTTAACAAAGTTTTTTTTACTGAATTTCATAGGTTTTCAGTAGCGCAACTTAACCATAACGTCCCTTTAACAAACTTTTTTTAATGATTTTCATAGGTTTTTATTAGCGTAACTGAACCATAATGTCTACGAACATCTGACTTCATTGCACACCTTCCGGAAAATACCACATGACTATATCCTGGCGCACAGAATGATGACGTGTGCGAGAACCCATACGCACTTAACAATAACATCTATGGTTCATGCACAGTTTGGAACTACATTTTCTACTAATGTAGGAACTTGCAACTTCAACATTTCCCTTGCACAGCTCCAACACCTATTCGTACTCATCCATTAACAGTCTAGTACACAGTACATACTTTTGGCAAAACGGCTATTTACGTTAAAATGACATTAGCTAACGCCATCCCTCCTCCCCATGAGACACCACCACTGCTGTAATAAATGAGCATGAGAAACACTGCCACCTAGGGTTGTCAACTCTTTGATAGTCTGTTGCGGGACACTTAACCACAAGGCGGTGATGACGTCACGTCATTCACGTTTGGCCCGCCTCTTTTAAAAAAAAAAATGATGGCTCTTAATGCCTGGCTTAATTTAAATACAAATGGTTTGTCCTGGGGAGGTGATGTTCACGTTTTTTAACTGCAAACATGACCATCACGACCCCAGGAGCAAAGCATCAGCATTTGAATTAAGGCACGTGTCCGAGCGTTACAGCTCGACCTGTAGGCTCAAAAGGAGCCAAGGCTGCAGAGCCACCCAGAGAAAGAAAGCATCAGGCGGCAGCGCCGTGCTGAGCAGATGGCCACTTCAGTTTGCAGAGTGCTTGTGCTGGAGGCAGGTTGTCTGACGCAAGTCGGGACAACCTACCTCCCGCACAGCCACTCTTGAAAACCGCGGGATGGAGTCCCTAATTGCAGGACAATCCCGTGAAATCCGGAACACTTGGCCACCCTAATTTCTCCTCTTTGAGAAACATACGAAATGTGGTAACAGAGCGCGTCCATCTTGTACTATTGTTAACCATTGCTGCATCGGCTGACGGTAAACTGGCCTGACGTCACTAAATCATATGCCTGCCCCTGACACTCGCATAACCAAGCCTAGTTATAATGAACACCTTTCTCAGTGACGTTCATCTTCAGCGTAGCCAAATGCGCCCATAATCACCTATGTGACGCGAAGCAGAACCCAAAAAATCAACACACATCGACTAACAACATACCACGTCACAATTCAAATTATTAAACCAGTCTTTAAAAGAAAAGATTAACAGTACATCATTATTAAAGTACTTTTATTTCCCAATGAACTCTCCAAGAACATCCGACTGTTCCCAAATTCAATCAAATTTCAATTTGTTTTCTTTGCTCGTGATTGAAAATGTTAATCATGAGGCACACGATCTTCTTTTTTCATACACAAAGTGTTAATTTTCGATAAAGGAACCACTTGGGTCCCACAGTGAATTCCAGAGCGTCTGCATCAACTTGCGCCTACACCCCCATAAAAGATGTTATGTTACTCCTAATCGCTAGGGCAGCGTACGGACAAATGGGCCCTGGGCGATCGTCCCACAAAACAGTGACGGTGATCCAGCCGTTGACGACAACGTGCACCTGCCTATTGAAGAACCCATCAGTTGGCATCTGGAATCGATGGCAATCGCAGTAAGGCATCATGTAGCTATTTGGAAAACATAACAGAAAATATGTATCAATACCCTACATTTATTACAATATATGTATACTTTTCTTAATTCGGCATAGAGGTTAAACTAACGATTAGCACACACATCAAACAATCTCAAAAAAGACAAAAAGAACCTAGAAACTGATACACAATTCCATATGGTCATACATGACATTTTAAAGAAATATTAGCGTTGAACCTGAGTGAATCTAGTTATAGTCGACATACACCTACATTTTGCACTCCCCATAACCACATAAAAAAGACAACCACACAGAAAAATAGTACTTGAGTTACATTGCCAAAATTAATCTTCAGGTAATAATAGGTTAAAGCTCGTTCCGGTATACAGTCGTCAAAAGCAAACTTACATAATATTCACTGTCTCCATTCTCTTCCCGTAATTCAGTCCAAAATGCTCAATCCGCTCGCATCAAAGAATCTTCATGAACTGAATTTACATGTTCCGTACAGACTTTTGGAATGCATAACCTTATCAAATGTTTATTATTACAAACCTCCTCTCACTGACTCTTTACAGAAAAATCCCTTTCTCTCAAGGTCAAGAAACAATTGACCCTTCTACTTTCTGTCCCATGTGTGGGCTGCCTTAGCTCGCAACCAAAAAATCAAAGGTAGTGACCTTCACTCAGAATCTAAATACATTCTCACTTTGCAACAACACGGCTCAACGCACCCATGCAAACTCATATTGTCATATACGTGCATGGCCGCTGTTTCCATCAAACACTGCAAGAGGCTGCCTCAGATGCCAAACTCTAGGGGGCGCCAATCTGACTCCAATATTTTTTTTAATACATTGTGACACAGACACATTACTCCTTCGCTGGTACTTTACGCACAATATATTGAGGAATACCTCCAAATGGGGTGGCTAACTTTGTCACATCCCTTTGCGGGACAAAAGGTGTTGATGACGTCACAGCGTCATTCACCTGGCACAATCAATGCATTGCACCCGAAGCTACTGACATGACCGGCCTGCAAGCCTGTCACGTCAGTAGCTGCGGTTGCAATGCAATGCAATAAGACTCTTATTTACAGAGTAGCTGCCACTTGCCAGCCACTGTTATTTCCATTTGTGGGAAATTTATGTATATGACCCCCTCCCCGCCCGGCCCCAACACCCAGTATGACTAATTGTGACTCCTGACTTACTCTGTTAGATCACAAATTGTGCTTGAACAGCGCAAGTCAGGACAACCCGCGTCCCGCAGAGCCACTCAGCAAACTGCGGGACACAGGCGCCAATTGTGGGACAATCCTGCAAATAATGGGACAGTTGCCCACCCTAGCTCTAAATATACCGTGTGACTTTCATGACAAAAAAACACCACTTTTTTGCTTCTTGCTGCCACATCCTGTCCCATCCTCATCAACCCTCACCTCCCCAGACAGTATTTGATAACTTTAACAAGTGCAATTTTGTGTTTTTTATATGTTTTTGCAGCGATGTCCGCGGACACCAAAACACGGATCAAAGATGGCGGGCGCATCGAAACAATCTGACGCTCTTCATGCTCTCCACCATCCAATGAGCGAATGTGTCACATGTCTGCGGACATGAAGCGCCGATTACCCAATCGGTGTCCTGCCCGCAGAGCGAACAGAGAAGTGTGTCCGCAGAGCGGACATAGATATCACAAATTTTTTGAGACCTACTTTTTGATTGTTTAAAAAATACTACTGGATGGATTTTCACCAAATTTACAAAAGCACACTTTCGGGACCAAACCGCTGCTCCTGCCGCAAATTTGGTGAAAATCCATCCAGCGGTTTCCTCTGTAGCCATGCACAAAGTTTTTCAGAGTGGGCCATATACTTCTTTTGCAAGGTTTGGTGAGGATTTGTCCAGGGGGAGCGGAGTTATAAGCCACCCAAAAAGTGCTCTTCCTACGGAAACAGCAATTTAACCATAACTACATGGCCACTACCGTGGTCATGTAATATATATATATGAGCAAGCGGCAAGTAACGCCGCGAAACGCATCGACTTTCTTGGGAAGACTGAAAGATGTATTTTAACTAATAAAGAGGCCATTACGGATATGCTGGTGACGGTCTGATTTTTCAAGCATGGTATGAAGGAGAGTGCTCCTCGAATAACTGACGGTTAGCCAGTTCCTTTGAAACATATATATATATATATTTTTTTTTTTTCACTGAAAAAACTTTGTTAAAGGGACGTTATGGTTTCAAGTAAAATCGAAAAACACCAGAAATTCGCCAGTTATGGTAAGCTAAACAACCATAACTCGCACCACCACCGTGCACTGCTAAGACTAACACCCAGGACATCAAAGATGACATCACAAATGTCATTGATGATATCACTGATGACATCACATGTGAAATACATTTTGATGAAAAGTCCCTACAAGGAGTTGTGTTTATATTGTTGGTAACAAGATGTCGGGGGTGATCGGGAGACTTATCATGAACTACTTAATCTATTAAAGAATGTACTCATCTAATATCGTATTGGAGTGTTGTCATTAATACAGAAACCTAATCATATATAAACATAGGCAATGACTGCAGCATGCACCATAGAAGTACACTATTTATAATCTTGCAATTTTGGATAGTACAATAATGAATGCTACCGTATCAGAGTTTTGAGTAATGTTGAACATGTAATAACTAGCTAACAATTCAAGACTTACAGCACTTTTGCTGGTACAAACAATACATATGAAGAACCACAATGCATACAAATCAGAGGCACATACAGGGAGACTAAAGTAAGGAAGAAAGAAACTGCATCATCAGAAAATGTTAATGACATTGAAGTTTATCTTCATGTATACAAATGAATTGTGTGTTTGAGGCCTGCTCATTTCCCCATGTATGTGCACCATGAGCTGAGACCAAACCCTCAGGAAAGTACTTAAAGAACATATGACAAGGTTAACGTCTAGATTTATGTAGCACCTTTTTCAATTTTATTATTCTGACTGCCAGTGAACAAAACCACCTGCCCTATATATGTCAATAAACAAAAACAAGTGGCCCAGATATGTGATGTCATCAGTGATGTCATCAATGACATTTGTAATGTCATCTTTGATGTCCTGGGTGTTAGTCTTAGCAGTGCACGGTGGTTGGGCGAGTTATGGTTGTTTAGCTTACCATAACTGGCGAATTTCTGGGGGTTTTCTTGAAACCATAACGTCCCTTTAACAAAGTTTTTGCAGTGAATTTGTAAGGTTTTTACTAGTGCAACTTAACCATAAAATCCCTTTAACAAAGTTTTTTCATTGAATTTCATAGGTTTTTATTAGTGCAACTTAACCATAACGTCCCTTTAACAAAGTTTTTTCATGGAATTTCATAGGTTGTTATTAGTCCAACTTAACCATAACGCCCCTTTAACAAAGTTTTTTCAGTGACTTCATGGGTTTTTATCAGTGCATGCTATTTTCCTACAACTTACTAATATTATACTTACCCAATATAGCAATGTTTGTGTCCAATTTACAAAGTGTCACCTTACAACTCTGCCAATTCCCACCTTATGGAATCATTTTTAACACTTGTATACACTTTTTGCAACTATTTCAACTAGTTTTGCATCCGTAGACATTTACAAACATCTGACTTCATAGCGGACCTTCTGGACAGTACCACATGACCATATGCTGGCGCCCGGCATGATGACGTGTCCGAGAACCCGTCCGCACTTCACGGTAAGATCTCTGCTTCGCAGACAGTTCAGAACTGCAGTTTCTACTGATCTGGGAACTTTCAACTTCAAAATTTCCCTTGCACAGCTCCAACGCCTATTCCTACTCATTATCCATTAACAATCTAGTACACAATACATACTTTTAGCAAAACTGCTATTTATCTTAATATGGCATCAGCTAATGCCATTCCTCCTCCCCAAGAGCCACCACTACTGCTGTAATCAAGGAGCATGAGAAACACTGCCCCTACCTTAGAAATAACACACGTGAAACATTTTCCCTTGTCCACCTACCCCTCCATATTAGTGTTTGGTTCCTCTTCCCTCATTTCCCTCCCCACCTTTCGTTTTTAGCTCTCCTGCCAAAAAAATACATCCAAAAACAACAAAAGATATTGCTTTAGGAACCACCTTTCACAGTTAAAAAATAGAACTAAAAAAATGTATAGACTCCATCTACTTTATATTTCTCAGTAAAGTACATAGACTCAATAAGATTTTCCAACATTTCCATTTGCATTTTGTGTTATGCTAATGGGAATATTGTGGCGTTCATACCGGCCCAGCAGCCCAAGTTATCAGCCCAAGAGATGCGAGAGTGGATACCAAGGTCTCTGGACCATTATCCTCCCATTCCAGCCCCTGAAATGGGGGATGAAGGCCATTAGCACCCTAGGATCCCAAAGCGGGAACCCGGGGTGCTAAAAAAGAGGATTTTTCTTCAGTCCCGGTTTAGGAAGGAAAATCCTTTGCCAAGATGGCCACCATGGAAAGGGAAGGTGAGGGTTCCATACAGGGCCCCTCTTCGCTTTACATGGCAGCCTGCAGTAGGCAAAAAGAGAGCCCTATGAACATATTACCACTAGCACATTTTTCTTCCCTTTCAGATTTATCCTAATTCTGAATAACTTTACCACAAATCCAGTCCCAGGTGGACATTGCCACTTCAATCCTATGTTTTGTCCCTTGTGGTCATGGCCAGTAGCCAGATTGTCAAATAATAAAACACTGGCACATTTGCAAAACCATGCTTGTAGGCCCTTGCCAATGCTCCTTACGCAGGTTTGCTGGAAATCCACCCATGTTTTATTTTTTCAAAAGTGTCAAATGTATTCACATACAATGGTCATATAACCTAGCCCCCACTTGACAAAATCCATTCAGACTTTACGAAAACATCTATATCTAGATCTATAATCTTTTTGCAAACCTTTGTGTAGATTTGTCAAATGGCACCACATTTATAAGCCTTTACAATATTTTGTGACCCCCCTCTAATTGTGCTCCCTCTTGACAGAATCCCACCACACTTCGCAAAAACATGTATATCTAGATCTATTATCAGTTTGCCAAATGAAGTGTAGATTCGTCAAATGGCACCTCATTTATAAGCCTTTACTTTATTTTGGGACCCCCCCTCTAATTTTCCCCCCTCTTGACGAAATCCCACCAAACTTTGTAAAAACATTTATATCTAAACGTATTATCCGTTTCCCAAACTAAGTGTTGATCCGTCAAATGGCACCTTATTTATAAGACTTTACATTATTTTGGGACGCCCCCTCTAATTTTTGCCCCCTCATGACAGAATCACACCAAACTTTGCAAACTCACTCAGAATCAGGTCAGAAATATACTTTCACAACTACATGCAGTTCCATTAAGTGGCGCCAAAGTTATAAGCCATCCAAGAAATGCATTTCACCAACACTGTAATGCTGAGGTGTTTGCGAACTTTACAGGACTGTTTGCGAACATCCGGCCTGTTCGCAGACTTTCGTGGCAAAACACCAGTTTTTTTGCTTCTTGCAGCCATATCCCATCCCATCCTCATCACCCCTCACCTCCCCAGAGATTATTTGATAAGTTTGACAAGTGCAATGTTGTGTTTTCTAATGTTTTTACCGTGATGTCCGCGGACACCGGCCGATGTCCGCGAATCCAAGAGGCAGGCGTTTCCAAAAATCTGACGCACTTCACGCTCTTCACCATCCAATCAGCGAACATGTCGCATGTCTGCGGACATGACGCAAGCCGATTAACCAATCGAACAGGGAAGTGTGTCCGCGGAGCGGACATAGATATCACAGATTTTTTGTGACCTACTTTTTGGTTGTTTTAAAGAAAATGACTCGACGGATTTTCACCGAATTTACAAAAACACGTTTTCAGGACCAAGCCACTACTCCTGCCGCCAATTTGGTGAAAATCCGTCCAGCGGTTTGGGCTGTAGGCATGAGCAAAGTTTCTTCCACATTCAGTCTACGGCAAAAAAAGAAATTTTGGGACCACCCTATAACTTTGCCCCGCCGGACCAAACCTCACCAAACTTTGCAAAAATATTCAGAGTGGGCCATATACTTTTGCAAAGTTTGGTGTGGATCCGTCCAGGGGAAGCAAAGTTATATGCCGCCCAAAAAGTGCTTCCTATGAGATGAGCAACTTAACCATGACTACCGCAAGCCATGTAATATATATATATATATATATATATATATATATATATATATATATATATATATATATGTATATATTCAATGAAAAAACTTTGTTAAGGGGACGTTATGGTTAAGTTGCACTAATAAAAACCTATGAAATTCAACGAAATAACTTTGTTAAGGGGACATTATGGTTAAGTTGCACTAATAAAAACCTATGAAATTCACTGAAAAAACTTTGTTAAAGGGACGTTATGGTTAAATTGGACTAATAAAAACACATGAAATTCAATGAAAAAACTTTGTTAAAGGGACGTAATGGTTAAGTTGCACTAATAAAAACTGATAGCATACAGACAGTAGCATGGTTCTTTGAAGACATCCCTTAACTGGAAGTAGCAGTAGATGGTTAGCGTAGCATCCTGCAAAGCTGGGGCGCCAGGGTGAACAGGCAAGGTCTTAATTACTTTTTACAACCCTTAATTTATTTATTAATTTATATACAGGGGAACAATGTTCTTTTGATCACAAAAGAAAATACAATAGATAAGAAATCAGATTTGAAGGGAAGCAGAGAGCTTCTTACAATGAGGTGAGTTTGAGGGACATTCTGACCAGGTTGTGGAGGGGAGTAAATGGAACAGTCACCAGGGATAATACGTAGATTAAGGACAACCAACATTAGACATGTTTCAGTGCAGGTAGGCGGTATGGCCAGCTATGCTCGGGACATGACCATGATGGGTGAAGTGCTAGAATGGAGGCAGAGGAAGTGAGCGATGGAGGTTAGAAGTGAAGACATTATTTTAGCTAGCAGGCAGATGAGAGGTAGGTTAAGAGGGTAACTCAGAGACTAGGAGGTAGGCTTTTAGCTTGGTTTTGAACACACCCGTGTGGACTGTTTCTTACGAGAAGGCTTGTAGATTTGGATAGAGGAGGATAGATACAGTGGTGCCTTACCATGGATAGATTTGTGAACCAGGAGAAGAAATTAAAATCTTCCCCTGTTTTGCATCATCACCCATCCCGGCTGGTGATGGTAGGAGGAAGTAGGTTTGGAGTGAGGGAGTTCAAAGAGAGTCCTGGCAGCAAAGTTAATGATCATGTCAAGAGGACAGAAAGCATAGTTGGGGAGACCAAAGAGGATGCTGGCACAATAGTCCAGTTTAGAGAAGACAAGAGTGATTAAGAGATGCTGGGTGGTGTTGAAAGTGAGGAGGTGCTTGATTTTCCCAATATTTAGGAGGTTGAGGATAGCTGCTGTTCCAGTTTTGGAAATGAAAGTACAGAAGGTGTCAGAAGGGCTATAGATGACACTGAGATTTCTAGCTGAAGAACAGTAGGGGAGAGTGACAGGTGCGAACTGGATAGGCAGAGGAAGAGATGCAAGAGAGCGTTTGGCAGGGAAGAAGAGTTCCTCTGTTTTGGTAGAGTTTAACATCAGAGAGTGCAAAGCCATCCAATATTTAATGGCAGAGAGACAGTTGGACCTTTTGATAGAGAGATCAGAGGAGAGTTTGGGAAAAGAGAAGAAGCATTGGGTGTCATCCATGAAGAGTTGGTACGAGAACCCAAAGGAAGAAGTGTAGAGTGTAAAGAGGCGCAGACCCAAGACAGAACTTTGTGGAACACCAACAGTTAGAGGAGTGAGGCGAGAGGTGTTTTTGCTCCAGGAGACAGAGAATTGGTGAGGTGCAAGGTAGTATTCAATCCAGACAAGAGCTCGACTGTGAATCCCAAGAAGAAAGATAGTATTAAGCAGATCAGAGTGATTGACAGTGTCAAAGGCAGCAGACAGGTCAAGGAAAATTAGGATAGATGATGGAGTTGAATGCTTAGCAGAGGCAATGAAGTTGCACACATTCATGAGAGCAGTTTCTGGGTAGTGACAGGAGCGGAATCCTGCTTGTAGGAGGTCTCAAAGGTTGTGGATGTCTTAGAAACAACGTCTTGAACACAACCCTTTTGAGCACTTAGTGGTGCGGAAGGAGAGAAACAGGGCGAAAGTTAGCTGGTATGTTCCAGTCAGCCCCTTGCTTTTTTAGGAGTGGAATGACCGTGGCTGTTTTGAAAACAGAGGGAAAGAAAGCAGAGTCAAAGGACAGGTTGAATATTTCAGCAAAGTGAGAGTCCACCAATGGGGCAATAGGCTGTGGAGCAAGAGGGTCTGATGGGGCACAGAGGGATTAGCTTACATCAATAAAGATAGCACTTCATCAGTTTTAGAGTGACTAAAGTTGGAGATGGAGGCAGAGTATGATGATTGAGTCGGCAGAGTGTAAAATGTAGGAGGAGGGAGTGTGAGTAGGGTCAGGAGAGAGTCTCTAATTTTGGTAATTTTGCGTGAGGTATTTAGCTAGGTCATTAGCTGTGAGAGTGGAGTTGACAGTCATGGACTTAGTAGGAGTGAAGAGTGAGTTTAGGGGGCCATGCAGCCGGCAAGGATGGTTAGAGTGAGAGTCAATGAGGGTTAGGTAGAGTTCCCTTTTAGCGCTATCAAGAGTGGACTTCAGACAGTTCAGGGCAGAGAAGTAGAGTTCCAGCTCCTCATGCGAGTGGGTATGCCTCCATTTGCACAGCAGCTGATGCATCTCAATGTGAAATGAGTGTATGCATGGAGTGACCCATGGTTGAGGATGCTGAGACATAAGGGTGAAAGATAGCAGTGGGAAGTGAAAGGAAAATGAGTCATATAGTAGGGATTGGAAGCTGGAGAAGGCAGTGCTGGTGGAATGGCATTGGGTGTGAAGGAGCAGAGTGAGAACTGTAGGTTGGAGAGAAAGGGGGGAATGGCAGAAGGTTTACATTTCCTTTTCGTAATAGGTGAAACAAGTCAGAGGGTCAGAGGGTGGAAAGGAGATGGTGGTGGAAACAATTGAGTGATTATATATGGATGGTGTGACAGTAGTATTAGTGGCTGAGAGGGAGGTGGAGAAGAATAAGAAATCCAAAGAGTTACCCCCTTTGTGGGTAGGTAGGGTGCGGACAGAGTGGAGAGTGTGGTCACTACGAAAAGACTTCTGAGAGGTGGTTGGAGAGGGAAGGTTAAAATCACCTAAGAGAAGTAGGTGTTGTTTAGTGGAAAGAGAATCAAGGAGTTGCCCAAGGTCATCAAAGAATGGCCCAGTGGGAGTAGGAGGGCGATAGATGGAGATTTTGCGAACTGACAGAGGCAGAGCAATAGTAGAGATGGTGAATTCAAAAGCACTAGGAGAGGATGTGGCATTGGAGATTTGTGAGGCATTGAGGCAGGAAGAGAGTAGGTGTCCAACGCCTCCACCTCTGCCAGTCAGGTAGGCACTCAAAGGAAGTGCCTGTTGCCTGAGCCCTTAGCCGGCTCCCCGGGCAAGGCTACCGAGAGGGATACACTTAAGAGTATGCGTGCCTGGGTCAGCTTATCCAGGCAACTAACAAATCACAGGGCTGGGGGACGGTTTGAGGGAGGGATCGAGGGATGCCAAAGGGAAGGAGAGGCAGGGCTGGGCAATGGACACCGAAGCGTTCATGTGGCTCATTGCCAGCATGGAGGGGCAGCAGTATTCCTGATCAAAACTTACAGCGCCTGCCTACACTGGCAAAGTCCTTCCTGAGCCCCTCAATGTGGAGGAGAGAAAGGGAATCCGCCGGCGGGGACCCGGAATATGTGTGCCTGGGTCAGCTGACCAAGGAAACAAACGAATCATGGGACAGGGCTGAGGGAGGGATCAAGGGATGCTGAAGGGGCAGGGAGGCAGGCTGGGCAATGGACACCAAAGCATTTGTGCTTCCCATGGCCAATGTGGAGGGATAGCGTCCGTCATCAAAACCTACTGCGCCTGCCTGCGCTGGGAAAGTCCTTCCTGAGCCCCTCGATGTGGCTTGTGGTCTATAGACCCTTTATGTGGTGGGTTCATGGAAGACTGGGATTCAGCATTTGCTGTGTCATACCTGGCTGTGTTGTTCGAGTAATCCGTGAACAATTTCCCAGGTTCTCCAGAAAATACACTGAATTTATACAGAGAGTACCACTACCAGGACTATATAATGTGTAGTTTGTTTTTACCTTAAAACATTTTTTTAAACATGCAGTTTTCATTACTTTCAATATAAAATATATGTCTCTAATATCTTGGAATTGTTTACTTTCTAATTATTTCAAGTTACTTCATTTCATTTAAAGTTTTTAGTTTTACTAACGACTTTCAAGTTGTTTGATATGTTCCCCAACAACATATAACAAGGAACAAACCCTAAAACCACATTACCAAATATTCCGTACTTGAATTCTAAGGGGGATTGCATTTCTTATTCTTATTATTTCTTAACATGTTAAGTCTTTGTTTCACGTACCCTAAATTTCGTTGGTTTGTATTTATGAATACACAAGTCTTTTATTAAATTATTAAATGCTAACAATCCTTACACTTTGACAGTCATATGAAGTGATAGTAATGAAGTAATATGATGACAAGTGAATGGAAGGGTTTGTCCAAGTCACCAACGTCATATACCAGCAATACATATCCGTCTACTAATTAAAATAGTATACTATACCAGCCAGATCAACAAATGTTATTGGGACTGCCATGAATATGTTACCAATATTAATCAGACTCGATCTAGCCAAACACTTCTCCCTTATCAATTCACTTTGTCCATGCCTTCTTATTTTGGGGGTGTTTTGGGCCAGCAGATCCACCGGAGCCTAAGTCAATGTACAACCCAATGTTTTCTTGTATCTATTGACACTTGTCCACCCCGGAGAAGGTGTCTCCATACTCCCCTTTGAATACCATGTCCCTTCAATCAACAATGTATGTGTCCTTTCACAAGATGCAGGTCTTATTCTGCGTGCATCTTACTAACCCATAACCTCCCTTATCAAAGCCATTTCTCACTTGGGTCATGCGCTCGCAATGGGTGTTGGGTGGTGACAGTTTGCCAGGTCTGGTCACTTCTCCCCTCAGAAGAGCCTTTACCTATGAAGCTAGGGAGGTGAACCCATTACCCCAATAAGCCGGAGGACCTCATAGAGACGGCCTTCCCTCCTGGGGATAAGGACATCCATCTGGTGAAAAGCCTCCTTAAAGCCATACATAACCCCCTACCATCATGGTCACTCTTTTTGTCCACAATTGATAGTGAAACCATGTGTTATTGTAAATCCATGACTGTGACAAATGTAACACATACTGGGACAAAGACGAACATGAGAAGCATATTGAATAACCATATGCAAAACCACCAAAGTACTGTAACAAGGTGACTCACTGTAGGCATGAGGATTGTCAGAGTCTTTCCAAGATGGTATTGACGTTACACGAGGGTGAAGTCAACAGTATAAAGAAGAAAGCAAGAACTGAAAAAAAAAGATCTCAAAGCAGAAGCGTGCCGTACTCGAACGAAGCCCAGGAAGTTCAAATGTTGAAATGCTGGAGCAGAAGCAGTCGCTTCTCTCCAGGAGGGGGGCAAGAAGAACAGGATGTTGCTGGTGATTGGGAACCGGCGCCGTAGGGACCCCTTTTTTTTCTTTTTTTGACAACTTTATTTTTCGGGAAGCGGGGGACACCCCTACAACCACCTAAGCCACTACAGTTAACAAGGGTGCAGGGGACAACCCTGCAACCCCTGCTCCCCTTGTTCACTGTATTGGCACTGAATGGGAGACTTGATTGACATTTTCGGCTATACAAAATAAAACAAATGTTTGTATAGTCGACATTCAATCAAATCTCCCATTTGGTTTTATAAATTCAATCAATTATACAGATTCTGATATATAGGGTATTGCCCTTTGAGCACCCACCATACTTCTGCTCTGCAATTATTAAATGTCTCTCAATCGTGTGTCATGTTTTGCACAGTCACAACTGCTTATTCTGCTCATTTCCAAATGTCGTCAACTCTCTACCCTATAATAGCTGCTAGTAAGCCTTTTACGTAACCTATAGCTAGCGTAATTCCTGATTCTCTCTAACTCATAAATCCATTTTCCTGCACCAAAATTCAAACTCAGCAATTTATATCTTAAATTGTCTTTGTCCATCTGTGGCCAAGGTATATATTGTGTTCGTCCTCCCCCCTCTCTAATAATGGGAATTGTGAATATCCCGGTCCATAATCATACTTGTCTACACTCCTCGTCTTCCAGGTGGGTTACTTTCGTCAATTTGCTCCTTCCTGGCAGTTATCTTAATCTTCTTACATATGGCAGGAATATATCCTCTGTACTGCCCAGTCGTGCTTGTGGTCACTCAGTATATAGTGTTGGTTCTGTTTGTTTTTTAGGGTCCTCCATGTCTGACCATTTTATCCCCTTTTCTGCACTTCATTGTTTTGAAAACCTGCATGCACCCTCTCTTTGCGCCCTCTCATTCTCCTCCATTTTTTCATCTGACATCATTATGCCCCAACTCGTATGGCTGTTATCCCTCTCCAAATCATCGCAATCTAACCTGTTTTAAGACACCATACTGTGCTCGTCTGTTATGACGTCATCTAACCTACCTTCAATTCCCCTTAATGGGGATTCCGCTGCTTTCTCTTAGGTTTTATGCCTGTCTTTGTCCCTTATTTGCCTGTACAAATTCCCAAGTCTTTGCGCTATATCTTCTGTGTCCCGCCCATCAGCCCATGCTGATCTTGGCATTCCTTACAGCTTCCTACGGGGCTGTTGTGACCCTCTCTCTTCCTCCAATCATTCTCGTACATCATCGGCACTATGCTCCTATAACATCGTCATCTTTTAATCCCTTACTCCTGTTCATTTCGTCTTCTCTTCTCCTCCTCTCCCTCAATTCATCTTCCTCTTGCCTTCTTTGCAACCTATGTGCTTTCAATCTTTGGGCTTCTATTTCTTCTCGTTTCTTCGCTTCTAATCTCTCCTTTTCTTTCCTTGCCTCATATCTTCTTCGTTCTTTTCTTCGCTTGCATTATTTGTCCCTTCGTTCTTTGTATGCTCTTTCCTCTTCCTTTTCTTTCTTTTCCCACTCTTCTCTTTCCTCTCTTTCTCAAACCCCATCAATGCCCTTATCATCTAACTTAAGCAATATTTGTCCTCCCATCCATTCATTCTGTGCTATTGTTATTCCCTTAGACTTATCCTTTCTTTCCTTCTGTTTCTTTGCTTCTTCCTCTATCTCCATTTGTCTGTCTTGCTCCTTTCTCTCATCACGCTGTTTACTTTCATCGCATGTTAATATATCTTTGCGTTATCTGCTTTTGCTCTCTTCAGCATTATCCTTGCTGCTATAAGCGGTGGGCGCATATGTTGCATTGACAAAGCCTGATGCTGCTTTTAATTCCTTTAAAGAGTAAAATCCATTCTCCTCTGTGTCTATGCTCTTATCTTCAGAAGGGGGAAGGGGAGCTGATGGCCTTTTATCCCCCCCCTTTATGCTGATTGAGCATCCACTCCCTCTTGGCTTGATGTTCTTTCTCACTCTGATACATCTTTCATAATTCTAAAATGGCCAGCCTTTTCTGTAACTTTTTTCCCTTATATGTGTCATTCAAAGAAGTTGTCATATGCCGCAATATAGTTTTCGACAGCGTACCCTCCTGAGGCCACAGCATGAGTTTCTTATTAGTCGTGACTCTGACCCATTCCGAATTATATTTCCTTATCTTTGCTGTGTATCTTGGCAATGTCCTTCACAGATGTAAAAGAGGAGTGTCCCCCATGATGACGAGTCGATTTCGACTGTCAATACTTACCCATTCTTTCATTCAATTCTTTATTTGATCAAATATACTACACCAATCAATTGGTGCAGGCACCATCAATCACTGTTTATAATCCCAAAAAGAAATGTTTTAACTGCTTACTTTTTTATTTAAAAATCTATGCAATGATATTATGTTTGCTCCTTCATTTGCACTTTGTATAAGTTTTGTTATGTTGTTCTTTTATTAATAGCATTTTAAGAGTCTCTTCTTTATTTGTATATTAATTTCCTTTCATTTTTACCCTCCTGATTGACGTCAATTTCTTATTCCAAATGTTCACCAATCGCCTTAATTTGTTTACTATCATTTTATATTTATTAGTCTAAACACAACAAAATCTTTACTATTTTATTAAATGTATCCGTTCTCCATTTCAATCCATTTCAGAGTTCGATATGGGCTCTTCTGCGGGCCTTGCCTCAGGATTCCTTAACACCCCTTTTTGGAGTCTTTACTTTAGTGCATACCCTTCTGCCCCCTTGGAACCAGGAATCGAGGTATCTACTTCTTCTATTTATAATCCTGTTACTTTTTATACATATTATTTACAACACAATCCCTCCCCCTATTTTTGCCACTTTTGTTGTTCTACTTACATCCGTGACTCAGCTCGAGGTCCTCTCTCTCTCAACCGACCAGTTTGCCTTCCATCCACGGGGCACCTGTGGTGACCGGACAGGAATTAAATCAAAGCAGCTCCTGCTGACTGAATCTTCTTGCACGTGACTCTGCGCACCAATATCCACAGGAAGCTCTGTGGTCTTCTGATTAATGGCGGGAGCAGCCAGGCATCCAGGGATCTTGATCTTTCCTAGGTCAATTGGACTGTAACCATCCACACTGCTACCAAAATGTACTCTAGCCCCTTGAAGCATCTTTTGTGCTAGATGGAATTACAAATAATGATCTCAGACCAAATAATTGGACAGACTCAAGGAATATGGCAATGTACTACTTTATTCTCATTTAATAAAGCAGGGAGAACTGATAGGCATCGGACTGATGCATGCACACTCACACAGTAGCTTGATTACATAGAGGTCTTATACCCCCAATATGCGTCATCTAGGATGTCATTCTAAGTGGCAAATTATAAAACCTTTTGAGGGAAGGGATTAGTTAAGGCAACATATCTAAGAATAGAACATATATTAATTAACACATCATTAGCTGCCCCTTATCTGTAGGGCATGCCTTGAACTACCTGTAAAAATGCATAGTACTAATTATAGCGAACAAAATGGCAGTGGATTGGTCTATGCAACAATGTATGTAAGGTTGCCGAATCGATTGACCCTCACGTCCTTGAAGACATTCTGTGCTCTACTTTCAATCTCGTCCACTGCAAAACCACAATAATTAATCCATCTTCTTACTAAATCAATATCCTTTGGGAATGTATGCAGGACTGTGCCAGGACTTTTGGCATGGCTCCTCGAAGGGCAACCAAAAGCCATACAAGCAGGCATTCTTGAAAAGTCTGTAAGATCTGTATGAAAAAAAATAATAATAAAAAAAATACTGTATGCATGTGATTGATGGAATTACATCACAGCTTTCTAGACAATATTTGTGATAGTTAAAGAAGGAGAACATGTGTAACCTAGTCGAATTAATACAGCGATAGCTTTGTTACAAAATTGATTGGTATACCGCAAATCGTACCGTGTTACTCGTCTGCTGAATGCGCTTTCATGCATCAAAAGGGAACATGCTTACAAACATGGACCACAAAAGGTCCATTCCATTACAATGGACACTGATGCAATCTGCTATTTATCGAGATCAAAATACTTGAAACATTGGACAATGGTGAAGTCATTGAGATAAATTAAAATTACAATACTGGGTACATTAGGTTTAAATAGATTTAAAATTTGTTATCATCTATCGATGAATATAGAGGAGTAAATTGGTGACCTACCCTTACCTGGATGAACAAACAAGCCGATTCAGCAAGCAGGGGAACAAGCAGCCGGGGAACAGGTAGCACGATAAAGAGATACCTTGCAGAGCTCAAGAGATGTTCTCCTGTAAAATGTCAACATGTCTATAAAGGATAAGAAAAGTGGGTATGTATGTGAATGTGTGTTTGTAGTGGGGTCTTGAAAAGGGGAGCCTGGAGAAACTGGGTCTGGGGAGGCCATGAGAACAATGGTGACCATGCAAAAGAACCATTTTGAAGTGTACATGGTGTTTGGCACCTAGGCCGTTCACACCCACCCAGCTCCCTTGGGAGCGCATGGCCACAGGTGCGAAATGGCATTGATACAGGGGGGGAGGGGTTGGATGGATGGACATGAGGTGAGCGCAAAAGGCCCGGGACACTGTTGAAGGGAGACACACTTATGTGGATTGTAGAGGCGGGGTCTTGAAGAGGGGAGCCTGGAGACACTGGGTCTGGTGAGGCCATGAGAACAATGGTGACCGCACAGAAGAACCCTTTTGAAGGGTACATGGTGTGTGGCACCCTGGCCGTTCCCATTATCCCAGTACCAGAGCGGGGCATAATGGAGTGTGGATGGATTTATGCAGACGAGGTGACTGTAAAAAGGCACCAACCATTCTTTTATGTCCCTCATAAATGAGTGAGCATGTTCTTGATGTACTGAAAAAATTAAACAACTATTCATATATGATCATTTGGATTTTATTTAGTTTGGTGATGTTGATGGCTAAAAAAAAACAAATTGTATACTTGAGGTTGCATCACAGTGTGTGAAAATCCCCTATACGGTCTGCTGTCACTGGAGAATTTGGCGCGAATGGCTCCAACGACACAGGCGGGTATTACTCGTCGAACACAGAATCCAAGCCTCCCATAAAGCCATCATGTAAATGAACGGTAGGCCACTAGCCTGTACCACCTGTGGAAGTGAAACATACATACTGTCATTAAATTAACCTGATAAGTGTACAACCCTTACTTGAAAATTCACCCTGTATTCGATGGCATAGTTGCTCGTACAAAGGTTACTTCATGGATAAATGGCATTCATTTGTCAGTGATCGATCAAAGTTATGACAATGTAGGAGAAAAACATGAAATGTTAGTCGGATCAGTGTTCAAAATGAAATCACATCTTGGGTACACTTACTCATTACCTGGATTGTGAGGGCGAACTGTTGCACTAAGTTTGTGCATAAGCACCATCATAATCCTCAACACAGACCTTGTGAGGCAGGCTTCCTTGATGTCGTGCAGCTCGGTAACGCATAGCGGTGGTGTGTCTTGTTCTGATATGTAGGTCGAGCATCCAGAGTCTTCTTTGCAGCAGCAGTTATCCACCTCGGTTGGCATGACCTCACAGCGATTGCAGGTACACCAGGTGGAAACGTCTTCCATGCGACTAGGCTCAGGCTCATGCTCCGCTGATTCATCTTCCTAACTATCGTCCGATTCCCCATCATTTCTGCATCTTTCTCTTTCAATTACTTCCTCCTTGGAATACTCAGGGTAGGGCTGTATTGTTGCCATTATACGACACATTTTTAAATAAAATGCAAGTAACGATTGAAATCAATAGCAATACTAGTGTAAGTATTTGTTCGCAAGGGCTTCGTGCAAAGAAGATAGCTGAACAGAGCACAAACAAGTCACAGGAGATCCAATAAAAGACAGTGAAATGATCGAGAAAGCAACTCTGATGTTGTCTGATGAGACAGGGTCTGTTTATACTTACTGAGTAAAGAGGCGTCCGGCCATTGCCATGGAGACACATCAGTAGCCTGCGTGCAGAGAACCTTGACACAAGATATGCATGAACGTTGTGGAAAGGGGCGTACGCGTCTAGTGATGTCAGCTTCAGGGGCAGGTGATATGAATTAGTGTCCCACAAGGGCATTTGAACTTAGGGCAATGGATCCACGGATAAGATTAGCACAAGATGAATGCGCCCAACCCGTTGTTTTCACATGTGTTAAAGTGAGGAAAACTAAAGTAAGATGCATAGAAATGTTTTTTACGATCGATCACACTATGCTTAAAAACACATGCATGATCGCTCGGGACAATAACATTTCTGAGAGCACTTTCTCTTTAACATTCCATGATGTCCATAGGTGGTGTTGACATCCTTCCATGCGGCTTCCTTCTACACTTTCAGTGCGAGGGTACATTCTCTTTGGCTGTCTGAGTGCATAACATCTCTCATACACTCTATGCGGTATAGGAACAATACAGGGTGTCCCACATATAGACCTTCTTCTTCTGTTCCAATATGATGGCAGTGAGAAGCGGGACCTAGGGTAAACATGTCCACCTGCTCCTCTCCAGCACACTGCCCAAGATGCATAAAGACCCTGATAACCCCGTAGGCAGACCTATTGTATCTTTGTGTGGGTCTGTTTTGGAACCGTGCGGCAAATACATGGATACATTACTTCAGCCTTTTGTTCTAGAAACACATTCATTTCATAAGGATACCACAGCAGTGATAACTACTGTGATGAATCTTGGATGTCATCACTTCTCCCTTAAGGGAAGCCCCTTCCCATGAGGCTAGGGAGCTGAGGCCGCTACCTGATAGTACCCATGGGGGTGTTACTCAGTGGGTGGATTTCATGGGAAGGGAAACCCCCTATGGGATTAGTGATGACCTGGGGAGAACATGGTATCCCCATAGCCCACCTAATCCTAACACACCTTCCTACCCCCTTACCTGTAACACCCTCCCTAGTGTACCCTGCAATATCTGTAATGTAGAAAGTACTGGGACGAGAAAGAGTGTAGACTCCAAAAGGGACCTAGTATCCCCTATGTATTGAGCTGAAGGAGAGACCAACTGGGAGTTCACAAGATCAGTACTGGGAAGAGGAAGAATGAAGATCACCTTCAGAAACAATCGCGAGCGGCCTATTCTACAGAGACTTTCTATTGGTCAGAACATACCTGAAATAGACGAGGAAAATCTGAACCAAGAGAAAGCTCCTGCCTCGAAGAACCTGAAGCTTTGTGAGACACTGGTGGGACTGGGACGCTAAGAGCGCAACGAATGGGACGCTTGCCCGCTGGCAGAGGCATCCCATTACAGATCTATCATGGTCAAGGAGAAGACAGAAGCCAGAGCTTGGGCAACCAGCTGGACAAAGGAGATGGAGTGTGCCCTGCACAGGGAGCAAGTCAACCGAAAGCAGGAAGCCAGTGTAGATCCGCCACGGAGCCGAGGGAGAGAAGGAGGTTCCGGAGCTTGGGCGAGAGACTCAGAAGCCACAAATGAAGACAGGAGGAGAAGAAGGGGAGTTCGCCACCCCCTCCCTATGCAATGTACCCTCTGTTGAAACCAGCTGCAGGATATGCAAATCCTAGGCGAGCATCTTGAGGTAAGGAAACAATAAACAAAAAGAAGGATGAGTGTGAATAAGGATGAGAAGGGGAAAAATAAATCTTTAGTGGACATTTAGAAGAGCAGACAACAGCAGCTTGACTCAGCGTTCAGAGAAGCAGAAAAAGCAATGCAAAGGGAGATAGAAAAAAAAGGGAAAGAACAAGGAAAGACAGCAGACAAGCAGGGATGGACAGCGGGATGCATAACATTTAACATTGATAACTGGGGACAGGACTTGGACAACGGCGAACTAGATACAACAGAGGGTGATCGCACTCTATCAGATTGGGGGGACCACAGTGATAGTGACCATAGGGATGATAAATTCGACACATGCAATCTAACAAGTGTGAGCAGGGGGAGGAGAAAATAATGAAGGGGAAGAAGAGGAAAGAGAGGAATCATTGGGTGACTGGGAAAATAGGCTTTGTAGTAGAAAGGCTAGAATGGCAGTAGTGAAAAGACCACAGCGAGGGAATAAATCCAGAGCACGAACATAGATGCCCTAGCAAAAGGTGAAGTGCATTACGTACCTTGGCAGACGATGGACATGAATAATTTGGTCTACAGTTTACCTTCACTAATGGCAGGAGCGACTAAGTGGATTTATGTTTTTGAGAAGGAAACAGCAGGGATTCTGTTGGGCATAGGAGACATTAAGAGTTTATTGGTGCTATTGGTGGGGGAACGAAGTGCCAAAATATGTCAACAAGCAGGATTTGGTGGGTTAAAGTTAAACTATAGCATACATGACGGAGCACCCTTTAACAATTATCAAGCACACATGTAGAAAACTCTGAAAGAGCTGTATCCAGATACGTCACATATGGGGTCTATATTAGCATGACAAATGAAGCCAGATGAGGACCCCGCACAGTATATACGGTCCATACAAGAGATGTGGACACAGGAAAATAAACAGTCCTGGGACGATAAAATACCTTTGTTTTATCACATTTTAGTGAAGGGACTCCCCGCGGATGTGCAGGTTTCCCTACAAAAAATAGTTGGGATAGAAACGAAAGGATGGCCTGAGGTACAGGCAACTATTGTGCACTATTGTTAAAGGAAGCAGGATAAAGATAAAGAGATAGCAGACAATGCAGTGAAAGCAGGAAAAATTAGTGAAGAAAAAAATTGCCAAAATAAGCATGGAAGGAGCAGTGCTCACAGACCAGTTGTTGTCCCACCCGCCCAACAAGGGGGGCTTCCAGTAGGAGTGGTAACACAGCAAGGAAGATACACGCAAGCATCATATAATCAGCATTGGGGGAAAGTTCAGTTGCATGAGCAGCCTGTATTTGTAAATACATAACAGCCTGGATTTTCATATATGGGAGGAGTAAACCAATACACAGGACAGTATCAAACAGGGAGAGCATATTATTCAAGGGGAATGTGATTTGGGTACAGGGATATAGGGCCACGTTTTGGAGGACAATATTTTGTGTGTGGCAACTTTGGTCATTTTGCCCACACATGCCCACTGATTCCACAAACAGGGCAGCAAGAAGGAGTGCAACAACAGAAGTTTTATATGCAGACACAGACACCCCAACAGATGCAGGTCATACCACAGTAGCAAGTGCAATTGCTGCCCACACAAATACAAACACAGGTACCAACCCAGGGACAAGTACCAGTGCAAGGAGGAGGGATGGCGGGAACGCAAAGGTACAGTGAGCATACTTCAAGAATATACAAAGGTACAAGAAAAAGTAACAATACTGGGAAAGAATGCAGTGACCCAATACACAGGAGTGACAGTGGTGGGCGGCAATCCATTCACGTCCTCTGCAAAAACATTTTCCAAATAGGGGTGCCCAGAGGAAGTGCAAGTGTGTCCTGTCTAGCAGTAACTGAAGACCTCCGAAGAGGAGCCTGAGGTAGCAGTTCAAATAGGACAGAGGGTATTTTCCTTTCTCACAGATACTGGAGCGAACAGATCAAGGAAGAGGGATTCCCATTATCCAACAAACAATTGGACACACAAGGGGTTTCAGATACAATTTTGAAGGTTCCTCTGACTTAAGATTTACCATTAACTGTAAATGTGCAGCACATTGTAGCACCATTATTGTATTCTAAAGACACACCTATCAACATTCTAGGAACAGACTTGCTAAGCAAATTGTACACCACAATTTCATTCTCAGAGAAGGGGATGTGTGCATCACACCTGGGCTGTTACCAGCCAGGGTAGCAGTGTTGATACAGGCATACTATGCACACAGCACGAGAGGGATGTCCACACACACAGAGGTGCTTTTGCATGGGGTGCAGATGCTGCAGGGATGGGATGGATTCCAGGAATTGAGGAGAAGGTATTTTTGATTGGCCAATGAATTGCTGTCCAGACCACGGTGCCACTCCACCGTTACTTCAGGCACACACACATTGCTATATCTAGAAGAAGCAGTGGTGAGGAGGATCGGGAAAAAGTTCCAAAGGACCTATGGACAAAAAGGACCCCATGAAGTGGGCATACGAAAAGGGGCGGGGGCAGTACACATTAAACTAAAAGATGGTGCTCTGTTACCAAGAGTGAAGCAATATCCCCTATTAGGATAAGCAGATGAGGGCATATATGAGACATTGCATGCCCTATGGCAGCAAGGTATAATACAGGAATCCACATTTACTTGCAATACGGCTATCTATCCAATCAAAAAATCAACAGGAGGGGAGTGGCATTTCATACAGGATTTACGCCCTCTTAACAAAATTATTGAGGCAAAATACCCATTAGTTGTAAACCCTGCAACCATTTTTTGCAGCATTACACCAAAGGCACCCTATTTCACAGTTATATATTTGAAAAATGCATTATCTTCTATTGCCCTGCATCCTGACTCCAGGTATATCACTGCCATTTTCTTATCGCAGATGAGATTTGAACACACAAGAATGCCCCAAGGGAACTCTGAGGGACCCAGCATATTTAACAGAGTAATACAAATGGAGTTGAGCAATTTACAGGTTGCAAGTGGAGTGATACAATACGTTGATGACCTTTTAGTGTGTAGCACAACAGAAGAGGAATGAAAAAGGTATTCAGTGACACTACTTACATTGCTAGCTGACAAAGGGTACAAAGTGGACGAAGACAAATTGCAGTATTGTCAAAAAGAAGAAGTTTACTTGGGCCAGATTGTGTCAGTAGATGGGAGAAAAATAACAACTCAGAGAGTTCAGGCAATACATAAAGCACCCAGTCCAAAGACAATGAAAGAATTGCAACAGTTTCTAGGGCTGTGCAACTATTGTAGGGTATGGGTTTCGATTACTCCACTTATACTAGGCCATTACTGCAAACACTAAAAGAAGTTCAAAAAACAAAAGCAGCATAAAATGGACAGCTGAAATGGGTGAAAATGTTGACAAACTCAAACATGAGTTAGCACATGCACCAGTATTGGCTACTCCCAATTACAGAGAGTAGTTTCACTTGTCTTCCCATTGAGATGGTACGGTCATGACAGCTGTACTGACACAAAAGAAGGGACAGGGACACACGCCACTGGCTTATTACAGTGGATCACTAGATCCAGTAATGCAGTGCAGGGACACTTCCCATGTGAGCAAGCAGTTGCTGCTGCTAAATTGGCAATTGAGAAAGCTTCCACAATTATGATGGGATGCCCAGCAATTTTGTACGTGGAACATGCATTGTTCACAATATTAGAAAGATCCAAATCAACACTGACAACCAAGAGGGTATCAGGGTATGAGATCATACTAACGAACCCTGCAATAGAAGTGGTGAGGTGCAGGGTGGTCAACCCAGCAGAATTAATAGCTGAACCACTTCAGAAAGGTGATTATGCACACAACTGTGTGGCATGCATAGACAGAAATAAGGGGAATCCCCTAGTTAAGAAAGAAGTAATTGAGGGGAGTGACATGATCTTTATTGATGGAAGCTCAAGTATCGATCACGATTCAGGCCAAAGACATTCTGGTTCGGCAGTAGTGGCACACAAACGTGGAATACACAAGGGAGAGGAGTTGATAGTGAATTTGCAGACATGATTGCCAACACACTACTCTGCGCAAGCAGCAGAACTGGTGGCATTAATTGAGGCACTAAATGAAAAAAGAAGTTGATATATTTTTCAGACTCGGCATATGTAACATCCACTTTGCTTTCAGGACTGGAAAGGTGGTAAAGGAGAGGGTTCAAAAGAAGTGATGGCACACCAGTACAGCATGCACCAGTGTTGAGTAATTTATTAGAAGTGCTACCACCCCCAGTACAATTGGATTTAATAAAATACAATGTCTACACAAAAGGGCAAGATTTTATTTCATTGGGTAACGAAAAAGCAGACAAAGCTGTAAAGGAAGCAGCATATCTGCCAGAAGAGACACATGTGCTGCTCCCTGGCGAAAGAGAAAAAATACCTCTTATAGCATTGATAAAAACTAGCAAGGAAAAAGATAAATAACCAGAAAATATAATGCAACCCTGATAGTACAAATAAAAGAATTGCAGGGAGAAGAACCAAATGATGAAAAAGAATTGTGGAAGAAAAGATGATGTTCTTTGTCCCCAACCGATCTAATTTGGCAGCATGATAGCACAGGCAAGGTGGTAATGCCAAAACAGTTGTTGAAAATAGCATTAGGACAGCTCCACTACCCTGCCCACACATCGAAAGAGCATGTGGTTGTGGGGATAAGTGAAGACTGGTTTGTGGCAAACCTATATGAGAATGTTTCTGAATTTGTGAACAACTGTATGATTTGCTAGACATTTCTGCCAGATCACACTTTAAGAGTAGTACAAGGAACATTGCTGCGACCGGAGGGGCCCTTCCGGCACTTGCATATCGACTCTGTCGATATGCAACATAGATGTACCTCTCACAGATACATGCTTGTTGTGGTGGGTCTGTTTTCACGTTGGCTTGAGGCTGGTCCATGTGCTCATAATGTCACCCATTCAGCAGCAACATTCTTGGTGATGGAGGCATTCCCGAGGTGGGGGATCCCAGATATAATTTGCTCTCAAAATGGTCTGCAGTTTGCAAATTATTTGATTAAAGAGGTCACTAACTTCCTAGGGATGAAGCACAAATTGTGCATGGTTCATCACCCACAAGCCAATGGTTTGGGTGATAAGATGAATGGCTTAAAAAAACAACGCTTAGCAAAGCTAACACAAACGCTTGGAAAATCTTGATTGTATTGCTTGCCTCTTGCACTTTTTGCTTTGCGCAATTCACCTGAGGCGATCATTATTTCACTCCAAACGAGATTGTTACAGGTCATAGAATGCATGTGCCTATACCTTTGTCAAGTACAATCTCTGATGCACATTCTTCTTCTAACATTCTGGGGGGGGGGGATTTCCATACGTATCTCCCAGAAGGTACAAAATCGCTTCAATATATATCCCTACAGACAAGGTCAAGAGCTCAGGTAGAGCAAACAAGTGGTCAAGGAGAGCAGTTTCCGCAAGTGGCACTTCTCTATCCAGGGGACAGTGTGTGTGTAAAAAACTACATCAGAAAGTGGAAAGAGGAGCCCTTCACAGGTCATCATAAAGTGACTTACGCAACACCCAACGCATTGAAAATTTAAGGTCGCCGGGGATGGGTTCACATCACTGACGTGCGCATGGACAAGAGCACCACCTCCCATTGAGAAAAGAAGCACAGAGCAGCATTATGGGGAGTCATTTTTTAGCAGAGTGAAATGATATTAACATGCATCAGTATAGAAATCAGATTTTTGTTTTATTTGGTTTTGAAAGAAAAAAGTGGTACACGGTTAAATGACAATGTGAATAGAGGAAAAAGGAATTTAATTTGATGAAGAGGCTTTTCATCATGAAAAAGGGCAAAGTGTATCATCTGGAAATGTCTGGTACAATGAAATGTTATGTGTCGAAAGAGAAAGGGTGAACGACACATGCTACGTCTGTTCACTCATCCCTTACGTAATAGGGGTGCCCAAGCTCTTCCTGCCTCATGGTGTGTTTTATGAGGAAGCAGGATGCCTAATGCACCTAGGGGTTTATTCTAAGGAGGGAATGGCACAGTCCAGTGGGTGGATAAAGGGGAAATGTCTATGCTGATAGTTATGTGAAATTAAATAGAATGGCTGAAAATAGAGAGACAAAACATATGATAGTTGAATATATAACAGAAGATTCTAAAAGGGGGGAGCTAAAAATGAGTGAACACAAAAGATTGCAGTGCATAAATAAAAATGGGCAAAGCATTCCCTGGTGTCACACAAGACCATTAATGAGAATGAAAGAGGCAGTATGGCATGGTGGCAAATGGGAGGGGGGAAAAATGCAATCTCATGCTGAAGTGTTGGTGGAATATGAAAAAAGCATGGCAGCCAAAGTGAATGGCAGTTGTAAGGCAATTTATGGAAAATATGTACATGCATTGACCTTGTTAAATGAAAGACACCAACCAGTTGACATAAAGAGCTTTTCAAGATCCCCTCTGTGTTTCAGGTCCAGTGGGTCTACCCATCTGGGGACTAATACCGGATGTGCCAAGGTGATGAGGAGTGTGGTGCTGATGCAGGGGACAGCTGCCATAATGGACGTGTGGTGTGCCTGTGGATCGAAGGCCTACGCCCAGCTTCCGTCTGATTGGAGTGCACAGCCCTGTCCTAGTGGTGGCTCAATACAGCACTGCCGTGGAACTTGCGCTAAGGGAGATAGTGGTGCAGCAAAATGAAAAGCGAAAATTGCTAGGCAGAAAGAGAATAAGCAATAACTACTGGACTGAAAAGAGTGCTGAAAATGTGGCCATTATCCCTGATGAATTTCAGCTGTTTTCCAAGGTTGCCACATTCTGTACCTCCCTGCTGCTTCCAGGTGTGCAGGCTGCAGCCAATGTGAAGTGGCTTCAGCTCACACGTTATGGGTTGCTGCAATTCGGCAATTCAAAAGCAAAAGGCCTAAATGCAATACAAAAAGAGTTGAGGGCACTACGTTTGGTGGCTCTCCAGAACCGTCATGTTCTGGACCTTTTAACTGCTATAGAAGGAGGAGTGTGTGCTAAATTTGCTAGTAGCTGTTGCACCGTATTATCCGATGGAGCGGCTTCAAATGGAACATTGAATGCAGTTATCAGTGAAATACAGACACTTTACAAAAGGATGAGCAGTGAAGCTAGTGGAGTGCGGTCAAACAATTGGCTGGACAGAATTTTAACATGGGTGTGCACCTGGCTTTCTAGAGTATTTTGAGTGACTGCCCCGTGTTGTTCCGCATGTTCATCACCTTCTGCATTGGAAAAACTTTACCTAGACATAAAAGGAGGAAAACTCATGTTGCCCCTCAATGTTGATGGGGAAAGTGCTAGAAATAAGCCCATAAACAAGCTAACAAAGGGTGACAAAAATAATGAGGTATATTGGGTCACAGTACAACCTGTGGATATTCAAAACTACGAGGCCTACTGGATTTCATGTGATAAGGATGGGGATGGTTGTGTGTTGATAAATGGGCCAATAAGAAAACTGGGAAGAGGAGGGGGGGGCACATGAGTAGACCAAAAAAGGTATGGTCAGTAAAAAACAAATGAGAGAGTTGGAGATTGGAGTGAAGTGTTGATTTCGTTATTGAAAGATCAATAAAAGGGGGGAATAATGTGGTAAAGATGCAAATTCAGTGTGGTAAAAAGGCACACACTTATCAGCTGTGGGAGTAGCACTTTGAACGGGGAAGGGGGCTTCCATGATAGCCTCACAGTAATTTGGACTAGGCTGGAGAATGCTCTAAAAAAGAGAGTTTCAAGTTAATAAAACATAGATAATAAAGATGGGTCACAGGTTAATATATAAGTTTTAGTATTAGGCTGAGTCACTGCGAATAGGCCTCAGAGCATGCTTTCTAGAAACAAGTGCTCATTTAATTAATTTTCTTAGAAGCCGCAGTGGCAGGTAGCATGTTGCAAATCTCACGATCCCAGGATCACACGGTAGGAAGCAAACAATCTTTGTTACTTTTAAGGTAATAAAATAGAGCTCATGGGCACCGCGGAAAGGGAATGAAAGCATGATAATTTTATAGTTCAGCATACTAATTCACAAAGCCTGATCTACTGACAGTTTCAGACAACCGATGGCGGTTTCAAATTACCCAAAGTACATCTCTGCCTGTGAAAAAGGTCAAAGAGTTCCTAATGCGCAACATTAAAACAGTAACTTGTTCTGTTCAAGGCTCCGACTGTGTCATGGTAGAACATTTTCTCATGAAAATGTAGATGAGATGACTGGGGCAGTTGAATAAAGATCCTCTGGTCATCTCAAATGTTTCAATGAATTGGCACTATAATGTGGGAATTGGGGTTGTATTGTGAAGTCACAATGGGAAACTAGGGTGGTGTGGTATGGTTTGCAGGACCCAATCGTAGAAGATAATGTATTCCCTTCTGTAGGGGTATGATATGATCCCACCAATCAGATTCTGGGGAGAGACATATTTCAAATTAATTGATGCTAATCAGATCTTAATGTTATAATAGCTTTTGTTTTTTGGGCGTATATTTGACAGCGCATTTCATGCAGTTCTTTTCCACATTCTCTTTGTATTTCGCTTTCCCAGCTGCGACTAGGCCCAGATTAAAGTAGTGTTACTTCTTGCCTGGTGAACACTCCTTTTTGACCACTTTTGTAGTTCTTACTGGTGAGATCTGAGGCAGCCCCCTTGACAACACACTCAGGGATCTGTTTTGTAAGTGGCAAGATTTTAATCTCCTAGCTTGTTATTGATCTTCTTTGACCTGCAATGATTTTGATTGAGTTTTTCTTGGATTCTCCCTAGATTTTTCACATGGTTGCGAATATCTGGAACTCACCACAATTGGAGGAGAGGCATACTAAGTTGGTAATCTACTAATTTCTGCATGGCATTCCATGTTTTACCATTTATGTCATATGCTTAAATGATTTTGCTTCCTTACTTTCAGGTTGTTCTACTATTACTTTATCTTTGGGGATACATTATTCAACTTGCGCTTTATCTTGTGAGGTAAGTCTTTGAAACTCTCTAAAGGAGAACCTTGAGTGGAACCTTGTAATTTTGCTTTATAGATTGATGATTATGTTTGGAAGAGTTTCGTTTATCATTATTTGAGAGAAGCATTTTGCTACAGCAAGGTAAATTGATTTAGATAAACACACAGGGAGAGGGTCTGTGGGGAAATCTCTGGGCAATTGTAATTTTTGGAAACTTGCTTCTAGTTTTACAATTTGACTATCTCTATTATTATAGATTGGACTTAAACGTATGAAACTGTATACTATGAAAATGCTCCTGATGAAGGGGTTCACTCCCGAAAACGCATTGAGCTCAGCTTATCGATCTTTACCTTTGATATTAAAATGTGTTTGGTTGAATTTGTTGTATTCAACATTTTTTTCTTAAAGACTTGCTATTTACGACATTATTTTTAAAGTACTAAGTTCTTCAATTATCATTAAGAACTGAGTTGGTTTTCCAACTTTAGTGCAGGGGCGGCAGTGTCCATTACCTTTGGACACTTTTAATTTTTAACTTGATAGGTAAAGTTTCTGTGCCTAAGGCCCTAAACTGTTATTGTCCCCCCCACACCTTAATATTCTTTGAGATCAGATTGAATGACGGATAACCTTAACCTATGATTTCTAATTCTCGTGTGCTTTTCTGTTTTGCTTTTTCTGTTTATGCTGTGCACCAGCTTCATGACAAGGGCGTAGCATATCGGTTTGACATGGCAATGTCAGCTTCAGGGGCATGTGTTATACTTTTCTGCCACCAGGGCACTTGAAGCTAGGGTGATAGATCAATGGATAAGATTATTACAAGACAGCGGTTTCTGACCCTGAACGAAAGCACAACACTCCCCGGCACCGCGAAAGACGAACTGCCTTCCGCGCGCCGACAGTGGAGAGCTGACACGCCAAGCGAGACGTCCAGATCCACTGAAATCAACTATTTACAGGGTAAACCAACCTTAAATATCGACACTCTAAGAGAGGGTACATAGAGGCACAAAAATAGACACATGCCCATCGATAATTAATGTCAACCTTACAAATGACAAAGAAAGAACTCTCCTAACGTCCCTCTCACCTCTTGTTTTTTTCAGTTGGTGGGCGAAATAGATGCTAATATATATAAATAGAAATAGATAATATATATATAAATTGAAAGATTGTGCACCTTTTTTGTGACGCCCATTTATCCGGCGCCTACTCCACAAACAAGCCGCCGAGTAAACATAAGGTCAGTATATATGACTTGTGTTATCCTATAAATTATGAAACTATGAAATTATAAAACATGACTATGTTCACTAACAGGTTCGAAAAGCGGCCAAAAAGGAATCCATTGTTGAGAAATAACGACAATGATATGATGGCTGCCTAAAGACTTTTTCCCAATTGACTAAGCAGAACATCAATAGATTACTGCATAAGCAACCCATGAAAAGGAAGTGATGCTACATTTCCCTCATCATAGAAATTAAGCTTCAGTCCAACCAGAAGAGAATATAAAGGTCAGTGAAAAGGTGGGAAAGGGGTAACAAAAGAGCCCTCAGCAGATGAACTTTTACCAAAAGAGTTTTTAAGAGTGTAATTTTCTAGACCAGAAACGAACACAATTTTTTGCATTTCCATTCTTCCCAGTACTTGAAAAATTGTGGAAAAACTGGGGATTTGTTTTTTGAACTTTCTGTCAACTCGAAAAGCAATATATCGTCCTAAAGAGGGCCACAACTAAAACATCAGAACACCAGGGATGGTGTTGATGTAATCTGTGTGCCGAAACATATGTAGACATCGCGTAGACACTGAAATCTATGTGTCCTTTTTTTGCAGCACTAGTACCTCTGTATGCTGTGCATTTATAGTATGTTCCCCCTCAATTGGAAGACAATCAATACTTTGAAAACAGTTTGTCTTACTTACTTTCTTCTATGCACTTACTCTATCAGAATTGTCCCTGGACCTAATATGATGGCAACCTCGTCTGTTTCCTCCACCCTCCCATTACTGTTTTTTTCCTCCCCACCACCCCTCCAGCACTATCTGAAATGTCGTCAGGCCTAGTATGATAGTCGCTTGTTTTGTTCCTCCCCTCCCTTTCTGCACCCCTCTCCCTCACCTTTTGTTTTTCTCCGGCTCTACCAGAAATGTCGTCAGGCCTAGTACGATAGTCGCCTGTCTGTTTCCATTTCCTTCCCACTCTCCCCCTCACTTCCTTATCTATGTCTTAGCTCTTGCACTATCTGAAATGTCGTCAGGCCGAGTACGATAGTTAATTTCACATCCTTACTGTTCATGGCCTGTAAGAATGTGGTTGTATTTTCCCTTGTTCCCTCCCTTGCCTTGAAGCGCTTTGAAACACATTGTGTATAGGCGCTATATAAATAAACAATCATATATCATATATCATATATCTGTTACAACTGTCACTATACTAACCTTAGACACCACTAGTAGAAAATGTGTTTTTGCTGGACTTTTTAGTATTTGTGTTTTTCTAATTATCAAGCTTTTTTAGTGTGTGAGGTGCCTTGTGGAAAGCACCCACCACACATCCATGTGTTAAAAATGTATCGATTAAAAAATGTGTTTTTACTTTGCCTACTCTTTGGAAAAAAATGTTTGTTCTATGTGAATTTCAGATAGATGAAATAGATAATCTATCAGTATTCCTCCCCTTGTTCCTGATCTAATTCGAAGGTGGACTAAAAGAGGGGTAATTGAGCTTTGTTTGCGTGTTCTTGATGCTTTGGACATACTCCTTTCCCATTCAGACTGTATAGGGCCTCATGACGAGTTGGGCGGTATCCTGGCTGTAATACTGCCCAACTGTAATAGCGTTAGCGCCAACTGGTGTGGCGATATTACCCCCGGATCAGGGTGTTGGGCGTTAACAGTAAATCTCTGGACCCAATGGGGCATTTTTGGCAGAAATATTGCACGCTAATATAGTCAGCGGTAATTACACCGAAAACAGGGCGCTAAATGGGATTTTCACTTCTGGAAAAAAGCTGGAAGTAAAACTGCCCAAACGTGTGATAGGGCAAGCCCTTAACTGCATTTTAGGGCTACCGCCCAACTTGTGATGAGGCCCAATGCAAAACGCATTTTATTAGCAGTGCTTCTTTATCTGGTGCAACTATTCCAGAAGGTTTAAAACAGAAACACTCAGTTGCTGCCGTACGTAGGCCATTTAAAGAATGTATATTATTATTTTGGTATGGCATCAAACATGCTATCGATGCAATTTCAGGGCACTTGACAAGAGGTGAAGGTGGGGCAGTGAAAGAGTTAGAAAGCAGTGTAGAAAATAAATATGTGCTTTCAGAAATTTTCTGAAGGCAAGGAAGTTGGAGGTAGTGTGTATATTGGTAGGTAAATGGTTTGAAAGAGAAGAACCCAATTCCGATGTTGGTCTAGCACCAAGACAGGCTGAGTGAAAGGTCTAGCAAGGTGCCAAGTAAAGGAGATCGGAGGTTGTAAGGGAGGTGGAAAATCTCCCATTTGCTTTTGAGGTAGTCCAAACATTTGCTTTGAAGTGATTTGTGAACATGACATAGGATAGTTCTTGGATGGGTTACCAGTGAAGAAAGTTCAGAGTGGATTTAATCTCATTCCTTTTGGGCCAGTTGAGGATTTATCTGGCTGAATGATTTCGACAATGTGTAGTTTGTGTAAGGAAAGAAGTGGGAATCCCTGCAAACGGAGTTGCAGTAATCCAGACGTGACAAGTATGTAGTCACCTAAATCAACTTCTTCTGCGTAAGGGAGAGTAGGGGTATGATTTATTTCAATGGTTTTCCGTTTGTAGGTGGCAGAAGATGAGGTTTTGGAGACATAGGTAGAAAGAGAGAGTGAGAGATTCCAATCCATGATGACTCTGAGTTTCCGAGCAGTACTACTAGATTCATGTGTAGTCTCAAACTGTTATTGCTGGAGCAGGGGTTAAGGTTGGGCAATGAGTTGGAAAACATGAGGATTTTAAATGTGTTGCAATTGAGGTAGATCCAATTGTTTTTCATTCAGGAGTTAATGGCATGTAGGCATTCAGAGACTTGATTGGATTAACCACACCTTGAGTTAGATCAAAGTACATTTGGGGATCATCTGCATTGGCGAAGGAAGCACAGGTTAAACTTTTAATAAAGTGAGTGAGTGGTCTGAGGTAGATGTTGAACAGAGTAGGGGAATGGAGGAGCCTTCAGGGAACACACAGGCAAGGTGAGAGCTGAAGAGGAGGAGGGGTCCAGTCTGGTATAGTAAGAGCACACAGAGGGGAAGGAATTAAACCAGAGCAGAGCTTCATTTTGTATGCTGGCAATGGATGCACGACTGTCGAGAAGGGTGAGGTGATCAATGGTGTTGAATACAACCGTCAGGTCCAAGGGGATGAAGGCCACAGGTTTTCCTGAATCCTTGCATCTTAGTGAGTCACCAGTAATGGAGATGAGCGTATTTTCAGTGTCTCGTGCAGGTAAGAAGCAAGATTCTATATGTATATATCGTTAAGGATATTATATGATTCAAGATACTGTAGTAGTTGGTTGGTGGCCCATTTCTCAATTAGTTTGGCTAATACATGGATATTGGCAGTGCAATGGTAGCTAGCAGGGTTTTTGGGGGACAGAGGCACCTTTTTTAGATGAGTTATAGAGGTGTTCTTGAGAGCAGGTGGGATGAATCTGGAGGTTAGCAGGAGTTAATGAGGCAGGGATGTCAGGGAGAAAAGTAGAGGAGGGGGACTTGATTGAGAAGGAAGAACAATGGTCGACAAGGGAAGTTTTAAATGGGTTTATAGATTTGATGATGTCTTTTTCACCTCCTTTGAGAAGGCGACTGTAGGGATGGAGGGGCAGAAGCTGAGGGGGTGGGGTAGACAAGATGTTGTTCCTGATGTCATCAAAAGACTTGTAGATGGCATCATAGAGGTATTGGGAGTGGTGGTCTAAAGGGGAGATAGAGTTTAATTATGTGTGTTTTTTAAGGAGTCTGAGGAGTTCCACGCATCAGAATCTGGAGGAGTACTAGATCATTGTGCTTCAATGAGGCAGATGAGATTTTCTTTGCCTGATTGATATTTTATTTAGAGTTTGTGATGCTTTTCTTTCAGCAGTAGAACCTAGGTATTGAACCATAGGTCCATAGTGTTTTTGGGGGGAACTGTTTTTCTAGTCTTCGAAAAGGGTGCTAATCTCCAGATTATGCTACAGTCATTGGCTTTCCATCAGAAAGAATACATCTACATTGTAATACATATTATGTTCTGGAATTTGAGTAATATAAAAAGTGGGGTCACTCCAAAGGGATACCAAACAACACATACATCAAGTAATGAACAATTACGATCTGCTAAGTAAACATTTCAGTATTTTGAAAGTGTTTAGAATAGCTCAAAGATGTTGTCCATATGAAGCAATGGGGGAAAGCGAATAAATAGGCAGTTCCCAGCTATAGGAAAAAACGGTTAAATGTAGCCAGTTTTGTAGAGGATCTGCAGAGGAGGTAATTTTAGGATTGCACCAGATGAGGGGCTTCACCAAGAGGGGATACAGAAGATTATATAATGAAGAAGATGTCGAGGGAGGAAGATTGCAGAATGACCGGATATGCCTAGGCAGACATGTCTAGGTCCACTGCCAAGGAGATATGCCTGCAGGTGGAGTCTGCCGGCAGAGAAGAACAGGACCAACAATGGATTTGATGTTAGCGAATCCCCAAGATGTAAAGAGGACAGCTGGACTTCATCGCATAATTCCAGCAGATGAAGATGCAGAGAGGGACCCGACAGCAGAGTCAGCACTCATTTCAGAAACAGTGCTAGGCTGCAATGTCTTCAGGCAGGGCCCCGGGACATGGAAGAATGGGACTACCAGTGTAGATGTGGTCATTGGATTTACAGCAGGTGGACCTCAAGAAGGATGACAGAGCGGCAATATGAAGATTGCAGTATGCTGACCCTTGATTTAAGCCAATACCGGCACTGATCTAGATTTCATTCTGGAAGGACAGGATAGTGGTGGTACTCTTGAAGAAAAGTCAGCAGAATCTGACCTGAAGAGTTCACTGATGAAGCAGGTACTTTCTGATTGCACAAGCAATGTCATAATATCTCCGAAACACTACTTCTGCTTCTGGGTGATGACAAACATGGACAGGAGTTTCGGGGGAGCACACGCAGTGGTGCAGTATAAGACTGTTCCCACTGGCTCAATGGAAGGGATCGCTGTATATTCTTCCCTGTGATTATGGAGTAGCAGAGCTTTACCTTTCAACAGGATCTGGTGATCCTAGCATAATACTCTGTGAATTAATCTGCCTTCTCTTCATCAAACAAGTAGCCAGATTCCTAGAAAGAGCCTTGCAAAAGAACCCATGGCCCCCTCATCAAGAAACCCCTCAAAGACTGCTGCTGCAAATATAAAATGGTGATATGCAGCACCAAACCCGTCAACTACCTCCAAGAACTACAATCTATCCCCAATTGCACACAGAAAATCTTAACATCATCAATTCACTCTCCAAACCAACCAACACCACTACCACTAGCATTCCCCCATTGACCTCAGTATGCAACACCCTCATGGACCACTTCAAATCTAAAATACATAACATCAGACAAGCCTTTCCCTTTACAGCCCCTCTTTCAACCCCTCCTCCCCAAACTTCCAACACAGAGGACACATTCCACTCTATCAACACAGACACCCTCTTCAACCTCACAACTTAAAACAAAACAGCGCCCTTCCTGGACGACACATGCCCACCATAGGCTGCATCAAACTTCATCACCTCCCTCGCTCCATATTGGATTAACTCCTGCCTAACACATGGCACAATCCCACCTGTTAGGAAAGATTCCCATTTATGTGAAGTTTTCCCTCCAGTTGTGTACCCCCCCAACTTTTTGCTGCTGTTTAAACACCATAGTCTGACTTTACCAGGGAAGCACAGCCTTAAGATGCACTCCACTGGGCTTTCATTCACTTTGTTATTGGGAAACTGACATGCCCTTAAAGACAGTGGGCCTCATTACGACCCAGGCGGTCCGGAAATAACGGTGGCGGTAAACCCGCCGCCACCGTTGTTTCCGGACCGCCTGAGTCTGACCCCTGCAGGCAGGAGGTGATGTTCCCGTCAGGTCTGACCTGGTGGGTTTAACACCTCCCGCATGCAGGCGGACGAGGAAACACCGGCAGCATTACGAGATGCTGCCGGTGTTTCCATGATCCCCATTTCCATCGAGTCCTTTCGGACTCGATGGGAATGGGGATTTACACCATTCCGCCTCCGTGATTCCCGGAAAACCGGGGTTGTAATGCCCCGGTAATTCCAGGAATCACGGAGGCGGAATGGTAATACGAGTCCGGCGTTAACCAGGCGGTTTTACCGCCTCGGTTAACGCCGGACTCGTAATGAGGCCCAGTCAGTACTGGCAGACTTTGTTTCCCTTAGTCCTGTCCAATGTTGTAACTTTTCTGCAACATGTTACAAGTGCACAATGTACCTTACAGTGCAATGCGCTTGGGTCTTCCTTTCATTTCCAAAGGCCTTAGACTCCCTCAAATAATTTTTCAGGAGAAGTGCAGATGTGCCTTGGAGAGGGCTGATGGCAGCTTATCTTATTGCATATTCTTAACCCTTTCTTGCCATGTATACCGCGCTTACCGCATTTGGCATAGGAAGATGGCCTGGCTCCAAAATGGCCATGCCACGAGGTTCTTTGTCCTGTCCTTTGGCCATCTTGCCCCTTTGCCTTCCCCAGGTCGAGCCGACCCAGGTTGGTCCTTATTTGGGCATGCATTCTCCCCCGAAACGCTAAGCTTTTGCGGGCTTCTGCATGTCTTGTGTGTGTGCTACCAGGATGTGGGTTGGACTGTTTATTTCTAATACACATCCTGGGTGTCAGAGAGCCTGGTGTGCAGGGAATGACTGGGACCACCATGGTCCGTGATTGGTCCACGTCTGGTGTGCCTGTATGTGAGCAGATCTCCCATTGGGTCCTCTTCGTTTTGGCGCAAAGGAGATTCTGGATAAGAGAAGGCCCCAAATCCCCACACCAGGTCGATCTCTTGAGTTCTCACTGAACTTAGGATAGGATCCAAATATCCTGAAACTAAGAAGCCGAGTCTAGGAACCTCTGGTGACCGGTGGTAGGTTTGGCACCCTGAGCCTGCTGTTGTCCCTCTGGACCCTCTGCATCTGATTGAACTAGAAGGTCTGCGAAGATGCTTCAACCCCTTGGAATAGTGGGACTATCTATGCTCGGCACCTTGATCAAACCCTGCAAGTAAGCCTTCTCGGAAGTGTCCCTGGGCCAACTAGTGGGCTGACCAGCTTGCACAGGACCTTTTCTCTGACACCGCCGTCGTTTCGAGGACAACCTTGAAACTTGATACATCGCAAGCGCTGTGTTCACGGCACTCTCACATCGAATTTCGTACGCTTGGCATTCCCAGGTCTGGAGTAAAGAGAGAGCCCCCGAACCGGAGTACTCGCGGTTACCATGTCGCCCAGCCGTGGTGACGAACTTCGCAGGTGACTTGCTGCTGTGACTCCCTGTGCCCTGATGCAGTGAAACCAGCCTGATCCATCCACCAGGAGCAGAGAAATCGCCACTGTCCATTTGGGAATCATCACTGTAACTTTGCAGCTCAAAGCTGCAGAGCAGCACGATTGTCGCATTTGAACCTGCAACCGAAGTGGACTCGACTGCCGAAGTTTGGTCCGGAGTGCGCTGGGGTCGGTGAGTACCTACAACCCATACCGGTGGCCTCTAGCGCATCCATCCACTTTTTCGCACGAGTGTCCCCTGAGGGCCACTCCCCTTTCCACAGGTAGCCTGTGCTATCGAACCTTTCCCAACTCCTGGACCCTGTTCTGCCCTCTTGAGGAGACCCTCCACGAAAAGTAGGAACTTGTTCTTCATCGCCTTACCCACATTCCTGAGCTACTACAGCCCCTGCAAGAGTCCCTGTTTTTGCCCTTCTGCACAATCGCGTGCACCAGCATTTGAAAGTACATTGAGCGCTGCGCTCCTCTCTTCGTAGGGACTGGACTGCCTCTCAGTTAGGGTTTATTTCATGAAGAACTGCCTAAAAACAATTTGCACTGATTGTTTCCTTCACTTTGTAGGTTGTGGACCCATTCTGTGCTTTTAACACTTTAGGTCCTATGGTATTGTATATATGCATTATAGTAGTGTTGTGTTGGTTTAAAGGTATTGCAATTCATAATTACTGTGTGTTGAAACTCAAAGCCTTGAATAAATGTACTTATATTTCTAACATATATACACCTGTCTGGGAGTGATTTGTAGTGTCCTTTACTCTGTGTGCTCACCCCTCCTGAGACCTAGTCTTGACTGCCGCCAATGCTACCTTGATTGGTCTGGCTTGTCCAGAAGGTTATTCTGTTCCAAAAAACTAGGCTGGCCTTCTGAACCTCTTCCCACCAGGTCAGAGTTTGGAAATCTGTCTTAACACCACCATACTCAAAACATGACAAATCTCGCTCTTCCATTTCAAGAAACAATCCCTCAACCCCACACTCCTTGAAAACGACTGTTCCATCACTATCCTGACATACCTCAGCAGAATCAGAGAACGCTCCATGAAAAGGCAACTCCAACAACACATCACCACAAACAACCCACTCAACCCTTTGCAATCAGGCTTATAGCCTGGCCGTGTCGCAACTAGAAAGATATGTGAATGATAGCATGTGCCACACTTAGATGAAATTGTGAACTTTAGCCTGCGCCGCATCTATATAGAAATGTGAATGATAGCATGTGCCACACTTATATGAAATTGTGAACTTTTGCCTGCGTCGCATCTAGATAGAAATGTGAATGATAGCATGTGCCACAGTTAGATGAAATGTGAACTTTGGCCTGCGTCGCATCTAGATAGAAATGTGAATGATAGCATGTGCCACAGTTAGATGACATTGTGATCTTTAGCCTGCGTCACATATAGATAGAAATGTGAGTGATAGCATGTGCCACACTTAGATGACATTGTGAACTTTAGCCTGCGACGCATCTAGATGGAATCATGAACACTAGCCTGCATCACATCTCGACAGAATTGTGAATGATTGCATGTGCCACACTTAGATGGAATCGTGAACATAGCCTACGTCACATCTCGACAGAAATGTGAGTGATGGCATGTGCCACACTTAGATGAAACTGTGAACCTTGGCCTGCGTCACATCTAGATAGAAATGTGAATGATAGCATGTGCCACATTTAGATGGAATCGTGAACTTTAGCCTGCATCGCATCTAGATAGAAATGTGAGTGATGGCATGTGCCACACTTAGATGAAACTGCAAACTTTGGCCTGCGTCGCATCTAGATAGAAATGTGAATGATAGCATGTGCCACAGTTAGATGAAATTGTGAACTTTAGCCTGCGTCGCATCTAGATAGAAATGTGAGTGATAGCATGTTCCACGCTTAGATGACATTGTGAACTTTAGCCTGCGTTTCATCTGATGGGATTGTGAACTTTAGCCTGTGCCACAGTTAGTTGGAATCGTGAACACTAGCCTGCGTCACATCGCGACAGAATTGTGAATGATTGCATGTGCCACACTTGGATGAAACTCTGAATGTTAGCATGCGCCACACTTAGATGGAATCGTAAACATTAGCCTGCATCACATCTCGATAGAATTGTGAATGTTAGCATGTGCCTCATTTAGATGGAATCATAAACATTAGCCTGCGTCGCATCTAAATAGAAATGTGAATGATGACATATGCCACACTTAGATGAAATTGTGAACGTTGACTGCGCCAGTCTTAGATGAAATTTGTGAATGTTGGCCAGTACCGAATCTAGATAGAAATGCAAAGATATTCATGAGCCACATCTAGAAAGAACGTAGACATTTAGCACATCACTTCTAAACAGCGATGCTAATAACCAACCCACTAACAATTTCACCCCTCTGCATACACCTCTCAAACATTCGAGACACGGGTTCAGTTCAGTCCTGTTTCGGCTTTGCGCTCTGGGATTTGTAGTCCTGGGTTTATAATGGAGGAGATCCAGGATTGCAGGTCCCGGAGCGCAGGGTTGAAACCAGGCCTGGTTAACTGTCTCCCACGTGGAATGGATAATGTTGGCATGTATGTGTACTGTGAGAATGGTGCCTTTTCCAGCGCAGCTGGCCCCCTGTCCACATGTGCGCATGTTGCTTTACAGAGCTTGCTCCATGCGCCCACCTCACCAAGTTCTCTCCCCACTGTTCCAATCCCAAGTTCACCTTGCATTGACCTCTCAGCTCTGTAACGCCAAGCCCTGCCCAATTCTGGCTCACCCTAGCCTCTCTGTGTGTTAAGTCATGCGTGCTAAGGGTTAGTAAATAACCTCTGCCAATCACTCCAGGCTGCACGCCGCACAGTTCCGCATTCCGCTATATATCTGTATCCCCATATATATCTGTATCCCCATATATACCTGTATCGACCCGTCTCCATGTATATCCGTATGTCGCTATGTATGTCCCCACCATCCTGTTCACAGGCCTGGTCTCAAGTGCCTTACAGATAACCACCATATCACACTACTACACTTACTCTCTACTATACACCATCAATCAACTAGAACACAGCTATACCCCTGATAATTTGGCCTAGCTGTTCACATACGAATACGACCCCATGAACACCCATCACCCTAATAAAACACAGCTAGCCGAGCACATTCTGGCCTAGCTGCTCACATAGGCGTTCTTCAGGCGTAACGCAGCCAGAACCCAGTCTGGGTGTCCACCCACCAGACTGCACACGTCCAACTGATACCTTCAGCACCACACCTATCGCTAGGAAGCAGCTATCATCCAACAACTACACCAGCTGCACACATATCCCGCGCACCCATGCAGCATACGACACTATCTCTCTCTACTGACCTGAACTACGGTTCCCAAGGGCGTTCAACCTACCAGTGCTTTGAGGTCATACCAATGATATATAAAGTGCTATATAAATGCCAAGTAACATAACATCACTGAGACCACTGCACTTCAAATCCTGGATGATCTTCATAGCATCTCTGACAAAGGACACACAGCCCTTCTCGTACTCCTCAACCTCGCTGTAGCCTTTGACACCATCGTGCACATCATTATCCTAAACATTCTATCGCAAAAGTTTAAACTTTCAGGCACTGCTCTTGCCTGGGTAACATCCTTCCGCACTGACAAGACACACTTTGTCTCCACGCCCCTATCAATCTAACCCTACCCCAGTCAAGTACAAGGTGCCACAAGGATCCTCCTTAACTCCCCCTCAACATAACCAAAACACTCTTCATCTGCCCTACAGATACAAACCCAACCTCACCCCATGTATCAAAGAATTCACCCGACCAACTTACACTTATCCTTCTTCACAAATGTGAAAACGCAAGGCTTCACCATTGACCCCACCTCTCCTTCAAACACCACATAGCTATGTCACCAAAACATCCAACCTTCAACTTTGCCTCCCATGCAAGACAAGACACATCCTTCCCCCTGATGACTTCTGCACCACAGTGGAAGCACTACTCTTGGCCAAGCTTGACAATGGAATCCGCCACAGTTTTCCACCTGCTCAAAACTAGGTGGATCCATTAGTAAACGTCGCCTGCAAAGCATGATTTGTAGGCAGCATTTACTTGTTCCTGAGACGCAGAGGAAAATGAAATAGTAATTTTCTTATCCCCTCCGCTTCATGAACTTTTATAATTGCATGTAGGGGACCCCAGAGAACGGAAGTGTTAACATTAGTGTACTGCTGCATGCAATTTACGTTTCTTATAAAACGAGTGTAAGGTCATCATTGGCAAGTCTTTAATAGCACATCATCTCAAATTCACTTTTACATCGCCACTTATGTTTGGAATGTGACAACTATAGAAACGCCCATGAAGAGTTTCTGTTTTGGACAGTTCAGTGCTGCACGTGGACTACAAGGACAGTTGGTACCTTTGTGCTTTCCAGTGCACATGACCTATGACAAGTCAGAATTGGGGCCGGAGGAAAAGCCACAGATCCTCTGGCTGGAGCTCAAAGTGCATCCATTAGTGAATGGGGCTGTGTTTTGTTTTGTAGTAGTCTCTCGTGCGTTCCCACCCTGCTTGCATTCTGTCGGTGTGCTGATTCTCAGAAAGGATGCATTTCGTAACGCAGAATCATAGTTGTGAATCAGCCAGCCCACTGAATTGGGGTTTTGGTCGACTTGAGTGTGCGTGGTACGCACACAAGAAAGCTGTTTTGAGAATCTCTTTCATTATGTGCATAACTACCCTTCTTCATGTACGTTAGAAGAGGACGTTTTAAGGGCACTCTGATGCGTATTCCCCAGAGGTTCGGTTCCATGAACACATACATTGGGCCTCATTATAAGTTTGCCGGTCCGGGTACTACGGTACCGGTAAGCATACCGGTACCAGCACCTGCGAGCAGAACATTTCGGATGCACAGGCACCGTTACTAACGGTGCCTGTGCATCCAGCATCCCCATTCCCATTGAGCCCTATGGGGCTCAGATGGGAATGGGGAAGAATTTTTTCCGGCACCCAGGAATGGGCAAATACTGGGTCCGGCAAGGCCGTAATGACCCGGTAATTGTCCATTTCTGGACGCCGGAAAAAAATGAATACCAGCGGCAGCCGTCCCTGTATTACAGGCACGGCTACCGCCAGCCTCGTAATGAGGGCCATTGGATGGTGAACCTGCCATCTCCTTTGCATTTCAGAATAGACAAATGTGTTCAGAGAGCATTTGTTTGGAGAAATGGAATGGCTTCAGAATAGTGTACCAATTACAACCTCTCCTGGCTGAAAGAAAAAAGCAACACATCAAGTCTGGGCATGCTGTGTCACCTGCTGCACAACTAATAATGTGGTGTAACTCATTGTATTTGGTATCTGCATTTGGGGATTTATATAGCGTGAACCTAGCAAGGAAATAAAGGAGCACTATGCATGTCTTTGAGGGTAACGTATGAGGCAAGGGGCGGAGTTACAATATGTGCCATGGGATGCTCGGCCACGGAGTTGCGATGTGACACGGTAATGCAAGGAGAGCCGCTTGCGTTTAGCTATTGACTGAAGAGTAAGGTCTTGAGTTCTTTCCTGTACTGCCAGAACAGTGTTGGTGGGGTCCGGTTTGCCACCAGGAAGGTATTCCAGTAGACAGGAACTTAGGATGAGGAGGGCAGTTTCTTATTTTTTTTTTTCATGTGCACAAGTTTTGTTTGAAGCCTAGCAATGGCCTGGCTCCTGAAGGGTCACAACCCACATAGGCTACTGTGCTTTAAAACTATATAGGCAATGCAAGGTATGCAAGTGGTGGTTGCCTTGAAGGTGTTTTCTAAGTGGGTGAAATGGGACAGACATGGAAAGAAAGAATGAACATGCAACAGTATAGTATCAATCACAAAGAAACAGACAAAAGGTATGTCATTTGCCATTTATATAGCATTTAACAGCTATTGTTATGGTCTTTGTTGGGATACAGTAACAGCGTCCCAGCCAGGCAAAAGATTCAGGTTGAGGGAAACCTATAAAAGTGCAACCTTGTGGGAGCAGAATGAAGGTTGTGTCTTGAACAGCGCATCCATTAATGGGCCTCATTAAGACCCTTTAACACTTATTCTACTACCTGATATCCCGGCGGCACCCAAGTGGCACCGGGATATCACAAGGTGCAGGGGAACGGTTGCTCCCCATTCCCATGGAGGCTGATAGGACACCAAGGGAATAGGGACACTGAAGCACTGGCACCAGTCTGTCAGTAGGTGCCTGACTTCCCAGCAGGTCAGGCCTGCCGGGAGATCCATATCCCCTACCGGCTGACTCAGAGTTTGGCGGTCCGGAAAGGGTGCCGGTGCGTTGCTACCAGCACCCTTATTTCCAGAGCGGCAAACTCATGGGCCCAATTGTATTAGTGAGGTCTGATACTTATTAGATACGCAAATATAGCAACATAGAAAGAACAACAAATGTATTAATGTATTTATGTTGAGGTTGCAGAGGTCATAGATAGTGCAGCATTAGTGTCCCGGTATTTAGTTGATGTAACTATATATGAAGAATGATTGAAATGAGCGGAAGATGGAGTCAATAAGCCAGTGTGGTACAAGCGAGGTGGCTCTGTTAACTTGCCAGTAGTGTTGCCATTTTTGATGTTAAGGCGCAGCGCATGATGAAGAGAAGAGAATGCAGGCTGTGGCGTGGTGCTATTGCTCGGGTGATTTAGCTCCAAAAACAAATCCCTTTTCCCATTCCCAAGAAGAGAAGCAGTGGTCAGATGCACCCATGGTGTGGAGATAAACACTAATTGAATCCTGCTGCGGGACCTGAATGTGGTGGCAACATAATGTTAGTTGGTAGAATAGCAGGAAGTGATGCACCCTTTGAAGGACACATTAATGAGAATCTGTCCATCTACTAGGCTTAGACGATTCATATTACTGCTCCGCCTAGAACAACTACCTACCCTTAGCAATACGGGGAGAAAAGACAGCATGGCTGCCGAGGAACGCATCTGCCGATTTATGTAAAGTGCATAAGCATTTGGAGATGCAAAACATTTGCTGACTGAGTGTTCGGAGATGGTTGGCACTTTCACTCCCCTTCTTGGCAGTTATGTGCATGAAACTACATATATTGGGGAAGCTCTGTTTTGGCATTATTGCCTCAACTCCAACAGTCTACGTCTCCTAATAGCTCTGTATACTATTTGGTTGCAAATTGAAATAAGATTGGGTATAACTCTACAGAGGAATAGGTTTTATGAAATAATTCTTATACAGATGGCATGAAATTTATATATATCTGTGAATAATGTGAATTATTTGTTTTAATATAGTATTTTGTATTGCAATTCATGTATATTTAAAAAAATTGTATTTGAAGTATGTTAGTATTTTTAACATGTTAGTTATGTTAAATTTGTGTAAAGTTTATAGTTTAAACTATAGCACAATAAATATTAAATTAAATTAAATTAATGAGAATAGGGCACGAGGCTCTGTGATGCCAAAGAGCCAGGCGAAGAATTAGAACATCATTGCCCTCATTCGGGGCAGGCACCCCATATGAACTACATCTAGACACACAACTTAAGCAAAGAAATCCTCGAAATTAAGACTCAAGAGCAGTGCCCTGGTCACGACATCCTTGGATACCTGGGGTTCAGAGGGAATAAGGGGGGAGTCGTTTTTGGAACATCTTGTGATTTCGGACAAGAGGAGGGGAGTTGATGCCAATAAATTTAGTACAATGTCAGGGGTGCAGCTTTTGTGCGCCATAGTGTCTGGGTTAATGAGGAAGCCTATTTTCTTATCAAAGCAGAGTTGGCCTTGCCAAGTTACTTTGATCGCATCTGGAACAGGAGGGTGCACAACACGTGACGGCCCCAAATTTACAAACCGCTTGATAACAACCTACCAATCATATACCTTGGTTCAACAGTGACAATGTAGGGGATCACGAACCTAGGGGAAAGGGGATAGCGTAAATGTGGTCAATCAGTCAAGGGACTATAGGGCATATTAGCATGTTCTATAGGTGGTAACTAATGAGGGTGGTGGGATTTTGCTGTACTCATTATTATGCACAGTATTGTTAATTTGTGGAAATCTCCACTATATAAACTGTACCTCTTCAAGATAAGATGAGCTGTATGTCAATTTGGTTCTGCTGGGTTGTCTGAGACCAGTTTTGTATGTAATAAACCTTGAATTCCCTTGCAAAGAGGTGCAGTGATTATTTTCATTTAGATTGTTTTTATTCCCCGGTTTTTAGGCTGCCATCATTTCAAATTGGTGACTCTGACGTGATCCCAGATTCTCTGTGTGGTCCGGGGTGTCCCAGCTATGCATCATGGGGTACAGTGCCCATCTTCTGCTCCCAGATTGTGGAGGCCATTAATGGGACCCCATATCGGAGGAACTTGGGAGAATGCCTAGATCTATGTGCACCTTTGCGGTAGAAAACAATAAGGAGAACATGTGTGTGTGAAGTGAGTTAATGGGGAGTGAGTGAAGTATGACAAGACCATGTGACAGTATAAAGTAGTTTTGTATAAGGTGACATCACAGTATATATTATGACGTAAAATATGACAAGAGAGTAACAGGAACTTCTCAGGTTGTGGAGGCAAGGCAGCGCTGCATGTAAAATAAAAAGTGAAGTCCAATATATGGAGGACTTTGGAGCTCTCCACTCGGCACAAGGGAGTGTGATGAGGTAAAATCCCTCTTCCTGATGCAAGGGGAAAGAGGAAGGCTCTACACCATTGTGTAAATAAGTGTGATTTGTTGTGTAGGTCCATTATATTACGGACCAGAAGAAGGGGGCGTAAGGAGGTAAATGCACTTGTCTCAAATTGGAGATTAATGAAGGATCCAAAACATTGTGTATATATTTGTGCTTTCACATATTTGTGGTTTAAGGTGTTTTTGAATTGTTGTAATATGAAGTAGTGGTTGTTTGGGTGTTTGGTGGAGAGTTGTGTGATGTACTTAGTGTGTGGTATGTGGGGTGATGAGGGAAAGGGGTTAACCGGAAGGGTAGACAATAGTGGGCGGGCATGGAAGAGTAATATCACTCGATCAGTGCTTGGGGGATGAAATAGGATTGTAAGAATAGACTCGGTTACAACATGAGTTCCTTGACGCCACTTGAATATATGTGTACATCATTCCTGCTGTACTGGGAAAAAACAATGAGGTATCACAATGAGTGGGTCGCTGATATGAGAGGGGGACTCTATAAGCCTTGGCCTGAAGAAGGAAAAAATAATAGAGAAGTTTTGAGTCATAGGTACCCTTATCTGGTTGCGAAATATCATGTAGAAAAAGGAAGATGAGGCGTGCACTCCAGTTCCCAGTTATGTGTATCTGCTACAGTTCAGTTTATCTTCTCCTCCATGATGGTACAGGAGTCCCAGGCTCCAGAGGCAGTGGCACCGAAGTTAACATGCCCCACCTAGGAGAGCCATATTGATGGTTTTCCTCCCTTCCCCAATTATGGGAAAAAATTGTGCTTTTGGAGGGGAGTTGGTTCCTGGTCACCTGAATTGAAAGAATTGTGCTATCACTACAGCTACCAGAATTCCTTGAGAGTGAATTTGAAACTAATCAGTAACACCTGAAAAGAAAGACTGACTCCCTGAAGATTGTAAGAGACATGAAAGCGCTTGGAGGAGAAGATCAACTGAACTGCAGCAGGTATACATGACTGGGAACTGGAGTGCGCGCCTCATGTGCCTTTTTCTATCTGGTGGCGAAATATAAAGGGAAGAAGTTGAGGAATAGAAAGGGCATTCTCAAGCTCTGGAGAATGGTGGAAGATTTGGAAGATGTCCCAAAGTATTCCAAAAGAGGAGAAGTAGTTATACAAGTGCCTTGCATCACCCTGCCACTTCTTGTGCCACAACAGTGTCCGGTGAGCAGCTGGAGATGCCCCCAACACCCACAACCCCCAGAGCTCCACCACCCCCACATGGTGGTTACTCCATGCAAGCAGCTGCAGGGTATAATAACCCATAGTATGTGCTCCATGTAACTCTGCAACAGCAAGCACCCGCAACTCATGAAAATGTCCTGCAGCGCCTAGCAGCGATTGCCGCGCTCAACCCATTAGTGATAGAAACAGAAAGTATGCCACCAAGAGATTTAGAAATAGCGCTCTGAAGGACAGCAGCAGAGCTCGCATGAGTAACAAAGGAGAGGAGAGAAGGATGAAGAGCACTGGTAGGTACTGACAAGTGGAGAACAGGCAATATTTTATTTAAAATTGACAGCACTACGATTAGAGATGTACATGTTGAAACAAGGGATGATGGTCGCAGTGATGAAGGATATAGGGGGGGGGTGACCACGAGCAGATAGTTTAGATTATGAATCCATCCAATCAAATGCTGATGTAGGAGTAGCAGAGGAGGAGGAAGAGTGGGGGACAGATGAGAAGCATGGAGAAGAGGTGCCACCTAGACTGATGCCAAGAGTAGAGAGTTTGTAGGGCTGAGGATTAAGAGCACAGCCATGTTATATGGCAGTGGTAAAAGGGAAGTGAGTTGGAGAAAGTTACCTTTGAAACAGGTGGGAACACAGTTTCCATTGCTACATAAAGGCCTCGGCAAAGCACAGTATGTGCCCTGGCCACACATGGATAGAAACTATTTGATTAAGACGTTTCCCCTGCTGGCTGCAGGAGCGGGCAAGTGGATATATACGCACTTGAGAAACAGACTGCATGTATTAGATTGCCCATAGGAGATATGAAAAGCTTGTTCGCCCCAGTACTGGGGGACCAAGCAGATGACATTTGCAAGAAGACAGGATATCCAGGGGTATGGATAGGTGGCAACATTCATGATGGAGCCAATTTTAATGATTGACAGGCTAGAGTGTGGGCTGCACTAAGAACAGCATATCCTGACACACTAGACATACATTCAATAATGGCACGCACTATGAAGGAAGATGAAGATCCAGCTCAGTATATACTACAGACTCAGGATATGCAGAGGCTGAGACAGGGAAATCATGGGATGAGATAATAGCAATATTTTATCATATGTTAAAGAAGGGACTCCCAAAAGAAGTTAAGAGGATTTGGATGAGGTAGTCAGGATCGAGGCCAAGGAATGGGCAGCAATTCAGGTGATTATAGTGCATCATTGCAAAAGGCGGCAGGAGAAGGAAAAGGAAGCAGTGGATGATGCGCAGAAGGCAGAGGTGAAGTTAGAACAAAAGGAGTTGGCAAAATTGAGTATAGCAGGAGCAGTGAGTACATGTTCACTCATATGGGCAGGTGCAACAAAGGTTGGCTCTGGTAGAAGCGAGAATGGCACTGGAGTGGACTGAAGGGGGGTACCAAAGGTATCCAGAAAATCAAGAGTATCAGGGTGGGCACCAGGGAGGTTATCAGGGAAGCTACCCAGGAGTTTATCCGTGAGGAAGAGGAGGATTTCAAGAGGACCAGGAGGTAGAGGAGGAGGATTTGGTGTGATGGGGCAAAAATTTGGTGGGTCAGAACCGTGTTGATCATGTGGGAAAGTGGGTCATTTTGCGCAAGTATGTAGAAGCAGGGAATCGTATGCATATAATCCCGGAGCGTATCCTAGTGGACCGGCAGCCACAGTTATCAACAGCAGTAGTGGATGATGCCCTGAAGCGTTCTGTATGGGTGATGCCCATGCAAGCACAGCAGTAGATACAACAGCCCCAGTATCAATATCAAACACCCATACCCTAGCAGATTGAACCTCCAGCACCCAATAATGCACCAGTGTGTGCACAGCAGCAGGCATAACAGCCAGCCCCACAAGTTTTGGACAAAAATACTTTGCTGCACAGGGGCAAGAGGGGTGGGCGGTAACCCTTTCGAAATTCCCAGGGTCGAACACACAGCCTGATTAGAACAGCCCACAGAGAGCCGTCTTGTGCATAGTCCTGTCAGTCACTGCTGGCCCAGAAGAGGAACCCATGGTAGGTGTGGAGTTAGACAACAAATATTTGTTTTTATGGTTGACACAGGTGCAACAAAACCATGCATAAAGCAAAGGCGCTTCCCCTTGACAGTTAAAGTAATGGACAGGGGTTCGCTGAGGCAATACATTTGGTTCCATTAATAGAAGACTTACCCATTGAGGTAGGTAGCCAGGAGACATTGGCGCCACTATTGTTTTCAAAGGCGACACCTGTAAACTTGTTGGGAAGTAATTTATTAAGAAAATTGAACATGACAATTTCATTTTCAGAAGAAAGGCTAGTGAGTTCCACACCAGGAATCTGTTGCGCTAGGGTCTTGGTCGATAGCCAGAACATTGTTCACTGATGGTGCTACTAGGGGAGTACCCACGCACCCAGATTTGTTTGTGTATGGAGTAACAGTGTTGTTGCAGTGGGTGCAGGCATTCAAAACAAGCCATGGAGATTGGCGTCAGACTTTTTCTTCAGTCCAGCAGTGCCCAAAGACCATGTCCCAGGTACTATAATCATGTTAGATTTTGAGGGGGGTGTTGATTGCTGATTACAAAATAGTGCTCTTATGGACTGATGAAGAGGGAGGTGAGTGGAGAACAGTTATGTGTATTGACCCTGCTCAACTATTGAGCGGGGTGTCGGACGGCCTGTTGTTTGAAGATGCTGACAATAATGGCAAAATGATCTTGGGTTCCCTGTTAAATAATGAGTCCACATAGGAATGTCTCATGTCCTGTATTTATTGCTAAAAGCATGCATGCACGTTTACAAGGTGACCTTCTACAGGTCCCAAGCACTTTATGGACAGACAACCCTCATGACGTAGGACTCTTGAAGAGCATAGGAGCAGTACATATTATGTTGAACCAAGGAACAGTGTTTCCTAGATTGTGACAGTACCCATTGTCAAGAGAAGCAAATGAAGGGATAAATGAGGCAATTGTTGTGCATTGGTGGCAGGGCATTATAGTGCCCTCAGAGTCACTGTCTAATACAGCGATATACCTTGTCATAAAAGCAAAGGAGTCAAGTTGGAGGTTCATATAAGATTTATGCCTTGAATAGAATAGTGGAATCAGAGTTCCCACTTGTTCCGAATCCCTCCACCATTCTTTCCAACATACCAAAAGAAACCACGCATTTTTCTGTCATCGATTTGAAAAATGCTTTATTTTCTATTCAATTACACCCTGATCCCAATATCGTACCGCGTTTATCTACCGCGTGGAGAGATTTCAACACACCAGACTCCCACAGGGGTATTATGAGTCCCCCATAATCTTTAACAGAGTATTACACATGGATTTGGGCAATATACATGTACCAAGCACAATCATTTAGTATGTAGAGAATCTTCTAGTTTGTAACACCACAGAAGAGATGTGCAGAGCAGATTCGATTACACCATTGACATTGCTTGCAAACAAAGGGTACAAAGTAGACAAGGACAAGATGCCAGTGCCACAATGCCCCCAGGCTGTTTGTGCACTTTATAAATGCAAATAAATAAAATAAATTAATACAATATTGCCAGAAAGAGATTGTTCATTTGCGGCAGATAATATCATCAGCAGGGAAAAGAGTAACTCCAGAAAGAGCTGCTGCAGTTCAGAATGCACATCCTACTACAGTTAAAAAGCTTGGATTGTTTACTATTCTAGGTACAGAAAACCTCTCCTGCAGGGTCTCAAAGAAGCACAGAAGAGGAAGGGGTACCTGACACGGACGGGCAAAATAGGGACCTGTTTTGCAGAATTGAAAAATGCTATAAGTAATTCTCCAGTACTAGCAACCCCTGATTGCACGAAAGAGTTTTATCTATTCTCATTTTCTAATGGACAAGTAATGACTTTTTTATTGGCTCAGCAAACATTGCTGGCACACAAACCCTTAGCATTTTACAGTGGCATTTTAGATTCAGTAATGCAGGGCCACTTTCCCTGTGAACAAGCTTCGACTGCTGCGGCCTTTGCCATTGAGAAAAGCTCAATTATCTCTATGGGGTGCTCAGTTACATTATATGTATAGCCTGCTCTGTTGACAATACTAGAATAATCAAAATCCACATTGACTACACAGAGGGCCTCATCGAATGAAGTAATTTTGTCCAGCCCAAACATTTATATTGTAAGATGCTGCACAGTAATCCCTGCCACGTTTATTACTATACCTATTGAGGAAGGAGAGGAAGTGCATGATTGTGTCACTTATGAAGGCCCTGAAGATGATTTAGTGCAGGCATGAGAGGACGCATTGGAGGAGGGGGAGGTCATTTTCATTGATGGTTCATGGATGATTGATCAGGAGAGTGGCCAGGGACAGCAGTACTGCACCTCGTAGATGGGGAATATGAGGTTGTTGTTCAGAAAAGATTTTCAACACAATGGGCCTCATTACGACCCAGGCGGTAAGGGGTTTACGCCAGCGTAAACATCGCCGACCCTTACCGCCTGAGTACGAGATCCCTTAGCGCCATGGCGGATCTAACACCTGCTTTTAGCAGGTGTAAAAATCCATGGCGCTAAGGGACCTTGATGTTAATTACGCCACCGTAATTTACGGTGGCGTAATTAACGCCTTCCCCACTCCCATTATGCCATATGGGGCAAAAATGGGAATGGGGAAGGGTAAATGGGGATTGGGGACTTACCGCCCCGCCAAGGTCGGAATGGGGCGGTAAGTCCGCCAACCCCCATGGCGGAGTTGGCAACTTAGCGCCATGGTCCATGGTGCCAATAGCGCCATGGACCTCCGCCAAGGTCGTAATGAGGCCCAATATCTGCTCATACAGCAGAACTCATTGCCTTAATTGAAGTGTTAAAACCATCCCCGGAATGATTGGTGACCATTTATTCCAATTCAGCGTATACAACCACCACCGTACATTCACGGTTGTCCATTTGGAAAATTAGGGGGTGCCGCAGGTCCAGAGGCATGCCTGTACAGCATGCAGCCTTATTGGAAAGCTAGATTTATGCAATGTCCTTCTCCTCCTTAGTAGCAGTGCCACAGGAGTTTCTAATGATTGCTTTTCAGCAGCTGCACTACCTGGTTTTGAAACAACACATTGCGGCAGATATTTTGGAGGACTAACTTGTCCCCAGTTTTCAAGAGTTTCTTAACACGTTTGTGGTAAACTGCAAAATGTGCCACCTTTACAATGCTGGCCAGATGTTAGGACTTTGTGTGGCACATGCCCCCATCCCACTGGGCTGTTCTGGGAGCTTCACGTAGACTATGCTGATATGTCTAACAGGTGTAGTAATTACTGTTACCTTATTGTTGTGGTATGTCAGTTCTCCCGTTGGATAGAGGATGGCCCCTGTGCATACGCAGATGCAAAATCTGTGACAACATTTGTAGTATACAAGGTATTTCCTCATTAGGTGTGTGTGAGGTCCTAAAATCTAATAATGGACTCACTTTTTTAATGATTTATTTAAGGAGATTGCATCTCTGGTGGGTATCCGGTATAAGTTGTGCTCCATATACCATCCTCAAGAAAACAGGATTGTCGAGAGGATGACAAGACTTTAAAAGAGCAAATTGTCTAAGTTATGTGTAACATTATGGAGGAACTGGGTGCAATGTCTCCTTTTGGCTGTGCTTAACCTCAGACTGCAGTCCAGCAAAGACCTCACCTTGTCCCAGCACAAGATAGTGATGGGGAGAAGGATGCACATATCTCTTACTCCTACACGCATAGCATCAGATGCTCACAGGGCAGCAGGAGATTTGAGGGAAGAGTTTCATGGGTACTTGTTTGACTTATAAAATGCAATAATGTGCTCTCTCGACAGATTGCTCTTAGAAGAGAAGATGCAGCCGTAACATTGGCGACCGATAAACTGAACTTGCTGCAGATGCAATTATTCCCAGGAGAGGGAAGGTATAATCCAAATGCTGTCCAGATCTGGAACCAGCAGAGGGTCCAGGGGCCATACACTGTGGTGTTCGCAACACCCTTTGCTGTTAAGGTGAAGGAGTTACAGTATTTGGATCATCTATCCGACATTCAGAAGGTACCTGACACCGCTCCACCTTCCCATGAAATGGACCTAACTGTTGACCCAGACTTAGCTACATATTGCATTATGTTCCCAATTGCCCTATTAAGTTTGAGCTGACCCAATTATTGACCCACTATGAGTTTTCATTGATTGATTTGTTATTTATTATGCACCTATACTCATGTGTTTCAACGCACAACAAGGCAAGAATACAATCTTGTTAGGCCTTATGTCATTGAGATTGTGCAATTGCGCAACAAGAAGTGCAGGGGGTAGGTTGCAGGGAGAAGTGCACCCAGAGCAGGAGGTCCCTGAGTTAAGTGCAAGGAAGGCTGGAACTACAGGGGCAAATCCGAGCTCGGTAGTGCAAGGTTAGCAAGCAGCAGTGCAAGTTTGGCCAGTGGGAAATTGAAGGGGGACTGGTCAAGGGGATGGGGGACTGGTGTCCTGTAAGACTCAGAGGACACAGAGCAGCAAGTCATCAGACAGAGCATGAGCAACGGAACGTTAGAAGGGGAGAAGGAGGGAGAAACAAGAGGAGAAAAGTGAGGTTTGGTGAGCTTCTGAAACTTAAGGAGATCCGGCTCAAGGCAGAGAGAGGCAGGGATGCTATTCCAGAGGGAGGCATCTGCGAGGAGAGAGATCTGCACCCCATTCTCTGCTTGTTGAAGCGACTCACCTGCTGAGAGTTAGAGGTAGACGAGTAAAGGGCTCTAGGGGGAAGGTACTTATGAAGAGAGAGTTGAAGGTTGTGAGGGCCACGGCCCCAGAAAGCCTTGTGGACGATGCAGGCGGTCTTAAACTTGATCCTTGCAGCCACTGGAAGCCAGTTTAGGGATTTCATGGCCGGAGAGATGCGGCCCCTCTGCTTGATGCCAAGACAAATTCTTGCGGTACTGTTCTCGATGAGTTGAATAGGATGAAGTGTGGAGATAGGCAGATTGAGAAAGAGGCTGTTGCAGTAGTCCAGCCTAGAGAGAACCAGGCTCTGGAGACAGTGAGCTTCTGGGGGAAGGTGAGAAAAGTGAGAAAACCTCTGAGGAGGAACAGCTGGAAATGGGCCTTCTTGACAAGGTCTGTGATGTGTGGAGATAAGGAGAGAGTGGTGTTGAAGATGACCCCAAGGTTTTTTGCCTCAAAAGAAGGTGCGGGCATAGAGCCAAGAAGGTCACCCAGAGTGCGAGAGGAAAAGCTGGTGCAGGGGGCCCAATGAGAAGGATCTCAGTCTTACTGGAGTTAAGGAAGCGATCGTTAGAGGCGCACCATGCCTGAATAGCGGATAGACAATCAGGGAATGAGCGAGGAAGAGGCCAAGAGTAGCCTGAAACAGAGCTGCGTATCATCTGTATATCACTGAAAGAGAAAGCAAAAGGTAGAGATCAGGAGGGCCAAAGGGGCCAGATAGACATTGAAGAGCCAGGGGGAGAGGACAGAGCCCTGGGACCACCACATGTGAAGAGAGAGGTGGTGGACAGAAAGGACCCAAGCTGAATATGGGAAGATTGGTCCAGGAGGAAGCAGGTCAGTCATGCCAGAGGCTGATCAGTGATGCCAAGGGTCTCGCAGAAACGAGTGATCAGGATGTTGTGGTTGACCATGTTAAATGCAGAGGAAAGGTTGAGGAGAATGAGGAAAGAGGGAGAGCTAGAGTCAAGATTAGAGAGCAGATCTTCAAGGGTGTTCAGGAGTGCAGTTTCCGGGCCTCTGGCTGGTCTGAAGCCAGGCTGATGATCATGGAGACAACCAACAGATTCAGTGTGTAAGGTTAGCTGGTAGATAGCTAATTTCTCCTGGAGTTTTCCCAGGAAAGGAGTGATAGAGATAGGGTGATAGTTTTCCGGAATAGAGGGATCGGCAGAAGGCTTTTTTAGTAGGGGGTGCACAAGGGAGTGCTTGAGAAGAGAGGGGAAAGATCCAGTGGTGAAGGAGTGATTACAGAAATCAGCCAAGGCTGGAACGAGAGAACTAATGTTGTCCTTAATTATTTAAGAGGAGCAGGGGGTCACCTGTTTGGATGAGACTTTCATAGACAAGAACTGTCTGAAACATCTTCAGGTGGTACAGGAGAGAGGAAGGAGAGAAGGAGAGGAGGTGTGGTGGGCAGGGAGGGCCTGCAACAGGTGAAGGTAGAGAGAAGAGAAGAGGAGGAGAGTGCAGACAGGATGTCCTGGGTTTTAGTGGTGAAATGAGAAGCCAGAGCCATGTAGAGGGCCTCGGTAGATGTAGAAGCAGTAGATACTGCAGTAGGTTTGGCCACCTCCTTGCCGATTTTGGAAAGTATGGCCATGTTGTTAGAGACCGCAGAGATGCAGGCTTGAATATGGACCCACTTCTTAGAGAAGATGGCTGGTCTGTATTGCCCTTGGAGCAGTCAGCAAGTCAGTTTGTCAGAGCTTGCACCCGAAGCTCCCCACTTCCGTTCAGCTACTCTGTACTTGCGTTTAAGAGTGACCAGATCGAAGTCATACCAAGAATTGCACTTAGTGGCAGGCTTCAGGCGGATCCTCATAACATGGGCATGGAAATCCAGAGTATTAGAGATGGAAAGGTGAAGGTTGGAAAGGGCGGCCACTGACACTCGCTTCATGGGTCGAAAATTACTGTGAAGGAAGGTGTTGGTGCTGGGTGGGCCTTTTTCAAGGGAACAGGAATATTGAAGTGAGAAGAAAGAAGAAAGTGGTCAGTCCAGGAGAGAGCAGCAGTGAGAGGATTAGAGAGGGGGATTTTTGAAGGGAAGAGAACATCCAAGGTGTGGCCGGCAGAGTGAGTCAGACCAGAGGGTGCAATGGAAAGGGAAACAGAGTTGCATGGGTTGCAAAAAAGCATAGAGGAGTCTGGGGAGTCCAGGTCGATGTTGAGATCCCCAAGAAGGTGAAGCTGAGAGGTAGAGAAAAGGAGAGAGGAAGTGAAGTCAGCCCATTCACAGAGGAAGAGTGGGACCTGGCCAGGTGGCCAGTAGATGGTGGCCAAGGTCAGAGAGAGGCCAAAAGAGATAGAAAGCCTGAAAAAACCAGGCATTCAAAGGAGGAATAGGTGTGAGGGGGGATGATGAAAGAAGGGATCCACTCAGGAAAGGTCAGGGCCTCTCCGCCTTTGGGCCTATTGGGCCTTGGCACACAGAGGATGGTGTAGCCCTCAGGGAGTTTGTGTCAAAACTCATGACAGAGCTGGCCTTGAACCATAGCTCGATAAAAGTGAGATCATCCAGGTCCAGGAGTTCAAGGAGGTGACATATGTCAAAGGAGTGTTTGACAGAAGAGCGAGAGTTGAGAGTAGCCACGTGGAGCTGTTTGCCATTTTTGAAAGACTTCTGGGGGTGGGGAGATACACAGGAGAGGAGTACCCATCTGACGTGGCAGAAGAGCCAGAGAGGTGGAAGGAGGAGGCGGCAGAGGAGCCAGAGAGGTAGTGTATTTTGCATTACATTCCCTACGGACCTGTTACAGTGTGCTGTGCACCACTTTTCTTTTCCTTTTTTGACCCAGTTGATCATTGAGATTAAAGTGCATACGCTATCACAGTCCCTTTTTTGATATTGCAGCTGATTCCGGTTCTTTTTTGATGATGATGATGGATTTGCGGCTGTGTGCATGGATGTCTGTTTTTTCTCTCCCTCTGCAGGTGCAACACCACAGACGTTGTGTAATATATATGTTATGTTGTGTATGTTGTTTTTTCCTTGTAGGTTGTATATTGTTTCTGTGGGATTATTTTATATGGTGGGACCTAAAAAGGGGGGTTAGAGGGGGTTACAGGTCGTTTTTGAGAACAAAACACTTGGGGATAAGACGAATTAGGAGGGAAACTGAGGTAGAGATAGAGTAAAATCAATATAATGGTGTTATATTTGACACCGTGACCTATGTGCAACACCTTGAATCAGACAGCATGTGGTACAATCACATGCGCAAAGTGGGTAGGGTGAGGTCAAACAAGAGCTGCTATGTATGCTCTAGGATACCTCATGTGTAGGGCACACCCACGTTGTTTATACCCCAAGAAATGCTGCCTCTTATAGCCCAGTGTCTGGTACATTAAGCCCTGTGAAGAGTACAGAGTATTTTCCAAGGGCACACTGCCCAAGCAGTAATTATGGACAAAGATGATGAAGAATGTTCCAAGAAGAAAGAACAGGAATGGTGCAAGGTGCAACCATTGTTGAAGATTGAAGGAGCGTTGTTTTTCATCAATTGGTGGGTGGCAGGACTAATGAGCTGTGCAGCGGTGGGGCTTATTGGGATATTCTGAAGACGTGGTGACATGCGTGAATCAGAACTGTGGCAAAATATGGGTTAACTATGTGCTGAAATTGACATGGATTGAGTTAAGCGAAACACCAGCCAAAGTTCAAAGTCCAGCAGAGTATTTTTGGTTTTTGTGGAAATGGCACTGTACCCATAGGAATGAACAGACGTTGCACTAAAACCTTGTTTGTCCCTGATCTAACTGAGGGCACAGCAACATTAATGAATGTGTGCTGGGTGTTGACAATATGCATATTTATACCTCCGACCATCAGTGATGGGTGTATGCTCGCTGACCACCCTATACTCCGCGGTTTTAGCAGTTCCTGATTCTCATCTATCAGTTATAAATGTGCTGGCCCCAGAACCAACTAAGCCCCCAACCAATAAGCGAGTTTGTCGCTCACTAAGAGGTAATCATCAGATGAGATCTAACTACCTGTCCGAAGACTCCTCCAAGAAACTAAAGGCGATTCAAGACCAATACTGGCTGTTCACCAAGACAGCAACATTTCTTTCCTTCTTTCTAGTGCCAGGTATTCAGACTGCAGCCAACTCAAAGTGGCAGAAAATAACTAGATGGGAGATGCTTTTAGATGGGGAACCAGACATTGCAGGGCCTCAATTCAATAAAGAGTGAGTTGAGAGAAATTGACGATATGTTCTGGATTTGCTCACAGCGATGGAACAAGCCATCTGCAAGAAAATTTGACTGCACATACACACCTCCAAATGACGCAGACAATAGATCGTCATCCCATGCGATAGGGGCCCTTCACAATTTGAGGATTGCCATGGAGGAAGAAGCTGGAATGAATGCAGATGACTGGTTTGACACCATATTTTCATGGGCCCCATTGTGGTTAGATGTGGAACATTTTCGAGGATCAGGAGGCAGAGCCAATTATGAAGGAATGGATGCTTAACCGCATGATGAGGGGTGTATGATGCTCACGACTCCTCCTGCTTCTCCTCAGAGCAGTGATCCATCTTTAGCCGTACAAGGGCTATACCCATTAAAAGCATTAAAAGCATCAGCAGGGTATACTAATCCCACATACACGCCCCCATGTATAGTATCAAAGACATTTTAAGTGGAGAGGAAAACAAACAATGACCAGTGTCCGCACACGTAGAATATGACGAGTGCCGCAGCTTACAAGCGAAGTTCACAGTAGCTGAGGAAGAGGTTCAGAGAGAGAGAGAGAGACAGGCAGGGCAACAGGGATGAGACAGCGGTTGTACCAAATGAATGGTTAGGAGGGCAGATAATGCTCAAATTGGATGGAAAGGACATTGATGATTCTAAAGAAAGGGAAAGGGAAGTTAGAGAAAGACGAAGAGAAAAGAGCACAGAAGGAGCAAGAAAGAGAGCGAAAAAGAGGAGAGAGAGAAAGAAAGAAGGAATGAAGAAGAAAGGGAGAGGGAAAAGAAGTGAGAAAGAAAAGGAGAAAGGAGAACCAAAGAGATGCAGAAAGGGAAACAGAAGGAAACAAAGGAGGAAGAAAGGGACAGAGAGAGAGAGAGAGACAACAAGATAGAGAAAAAAGGAGCTAGAGGTACCAAAAGGCAGTTGATGAGATTCTTAAAAAGCATACTGTTCCAGATAGAGGAAGAAGGAGCTATACAAAGGAGGATTGGCAATCTGCCCAGGAGCAGATGGGGTGGCACCAGCATAAAGGGGAGTTGAGGAGGGTCTCTGTAAAATGAAGGAGGGGATATATTGGAAGATGTGATAAGTGGAATGTATAGGGCAACTCCCCTTGGAAGACTAGAATTCGAGGATAGAGACGATGATGAAGATGATGCCAATGAAGATATAATGCTAGAAGATGAGGAGAAAGGAAAGCGGGGAGGAGGAGGAGGCTGGACAGGACCCATCTATAGGCATGGGAATAGGAAGAGAGATAGTGTGATTAGATCTGGAACAACTGATAAGGAGTCTAGAACCCGTTGAAAATCCAAAATGCCTAAAAGTGCGCTCAAACAGTTTAGAAGAAAGAATGCCATATGTGAATAGGCTGAGGAATTTACCAGGTTGAAAGAAAGATAGCATGAAAAAAGTGATGACAAAGACAAAAGATGTGGCCATGTTGGGATGGGGCACAGGGCCACAATATATCCAGTGGCTACACACGGACAGAAACTATTTAATTTGTAAATTGCCATCACTGACATCAGAAGTGGCCAAATGGATTTATGAGTTAAAGAGAATGACGACTGGGATGACCTTAGCAGTAAGTGACATAAAAAGCCTGCTGGCTGCCATATTAGGAGAGCAATCAGATGATATTTGAAATTGGGCGAGGGTATCCTGGGGTGACGGCACAAAATACTAACCACGATGGGGTGCCTTTTAACAATTGTCGAGTTGACATATGGAGAGCACTTAGGGTGCAGTACCTAGACTCATAAAACATGAGCGCAATTAAGACTTGTAAAATGAGAACAGACGAAGGTCCAACTGCCTATATACAGGTAATTCAAGAGAAATGGTAGCTAGAGACTTTGGAAAGATTGTGGGAATAGAAGCAGAGCCACGGGAGGAGATACAATTGACTATTGTTCACCATTGTCAATTAAAACAAGAGAAAGACAGAAAGAAAGCTGAGGAAAGGAAGATCGAGGAAGCAAAATTAGTTCAGAAAAAACTAAATTGTCTGTGCAAGGAGCAGTATTGACAAGTGGTTGGGAAAGTTACCATGCACAAGGGGCACAGCAGGTACAGCCAGGAATTAATGGACATTTTGCAGGAAGAGGAGAGTATCATTATTTTCCTCACGGATGAGGGTTTGCATCCTGAGGCAAAGAGTATGGGTTTCATGCTTCACAAGGAGGAGGGTGAGGGAGGGTTTAATGGAGGCCAACCAAGATTTGGAGGACCCCGACACCAGTGTTGGAAGTGTGGGAAAATGTGACACATATCACGGGTATGCAGAAGCAGATGAGGAATGCAACAGAACTGGCAAGAATTACACCTAAGAGGAGGGACAGCATACCCCCCACCCTATAGCGCAGAATCACCCCTGTATTACGCTCAAGATAACACACAGTGTCAGACAGTGGCACCACAAATACAGCAAATGCAACAGGAGATGCAGACACAGGCACCAGTATAACAGAACACACAGCAGCATGCAGTAACACCATGGAATGCAAACATACTACAACAGGCACCCACGCCTAGAATAGGAGGTGTGACAGCAATGAGAGGAAATCCTTTCTCTGGCACAGGTCTGAATATTTTCCAACAATAGGACAGTCCACAGAAAGACCCACAAGAGGAACAGAGGGTCGGAGTGGCTGTAAATTTGAATGTTAATGTTAAATGATATTTGCACCACACTCTATCACCACCGGAGTGGTCCCCTGGCACTCTGGCGGCTCTGAAAAGGGAAGGGGGTCAGTTAGTGGGAATAAACAGGAAAAGTGCAAGAGAGCAGTGATGTGCCATTGTCAGCCTCAGCCCGGTTATCACTGTTCGCTGGGCTTTGGGTGTTTTCCCATTGGTAGCCGTCGTGTGCTGTTGTGCTAGTCTATGTGTGGCTTCTTTTGTTGTTGAGGTGTAGTGAAGTTTGTGCGGTTTGTTGTGCTTATAGGGTTGTAACTAGACCGAGAAAAAGTCCCTAGTATGGGTGGTTGCGCACAGATTTAGCAATTATTGTGAAACTGGATTGATCTAAAAGGTTAGCTGCAGTAGTGAGGCACAGAAGGGTAGTTCTCCCGGTATCCCTTCCAAAAAGTGTACAGGTGTATTAGAGAATGTCTCACAAGCTGCGCTTTCCCACACGTTTATGTTGGAGGTGTTTTAGCATAGATACATATACATCCAATTTCTGTTCATAGAGACAGGTAACCAGAAGCTGTATAAATAAATAAATATAGTCTCCGTCAGATAGTTATAGGGGTTTATTCACAAACACTACACGCCAACACGTGTTTCAGCCCTCTCTGGGCCGTCCTCAGGGCGTTGAGAAAGGTAATAGTTTGGATTCACTGTTAAAGTAAACCCTTCATCATATGTCTTTGTTAGCTTGATGTCTTTTTCTTTTTCCAAAGCTTACAACAGATTCAAGCTTATTGAATAGTACAAAGAATAAAGCGCTGTCGTTCCTGTGCTGCAAATCGATTTTCAGTTCAGTAGCTGCTTCCATTAGCCGCTTCAATGCGTGTCTGGGTGCTGTCTGGGTGCTGTCTCCAGCACGTCCTTCAAGGACCTTCAAGGACAGCAATCCATTTGTGGACTAGCTCCGCTTTCCCGTCTAGGTCTGCCAGCTCTAGTTCTGTAGATGAAGGTTTGGTCATCTTCAGTTGTTCCATTAGGTTGCTTGCTTTGATGGTTTTCCAGTTTCTTTTGGTGATGGTTGTGAGTTTGGGGGGCTGGATGCGGACTTGAGTTGGTAGTGTGATCACGAATTGGATGATGAGATGGTCGCTCGATAGTATTTGTATTTGTGGTGCCGTGGTGATTGGTTTTTCCTTGGCGAAGATTGCGTCAAGGGTTTGTCCTACCGAGTGTGTTGCCCCTTTCACCAACTGTTGTAATTTAATGGTTTTGAGCTGCCCAATTGGTGAGTTTTGGGAGTTGGTGTGCGTTTCTTCAAACCAAATGTTGAAGTGCCACAGGATTATTAGATGTTTGTGCTCAATGGCTATGTTGGTGATGGCTTCTATGAAGTTGTCGACGAAGGTTGCATCCTATGTCGGTGGTCTGTAAATCAGAATGAATGTGATGTTTGTTTTTGGATTTGCTGATAGGTGCATGACCATGGTTTCGCAGTTGATGATGTTAAGAGGTTCATCTATTTTTACTTTCAGGTGTCCTTTGAATGCTATTGCAAGGCCTCCTCGTTTTTTTATTTTTCCTTATTGGTAGATATGAGGGTGACTCGGTCCTGCGTTAGAGGAGGGAAGTTCCCAATGTCAGGCATTGCCATGAATGCACAAGGATTTTCTGGAGCGTCAACCACGGCCTCTTTTACAGATGATTTACCCATCACCATAGGAGAAAACAACACGTCCAGGGCATTATTATATTCTTGCAAGACACCAGTTAACATATTGGTGAGACATTTAATGAGTAAATTAAACATGACAATAGCATTTATTGACCAGGGGATGATATGTTGTATCCTAGGGATCCATTACGTAAATGCACAATAATTTGTAACAGCATTTTAAGTTCAGAAAGCACAGAGATGGGTTCCACTGGACCCAGAGGTATTCCTTTATGGAGTGCATGTGCTCCCAGCATGGCTGCCCTGAATATGAGACAAAGTGTTGAGGTTACCTGCAGATTTGTTATTCAGATCAGAAGTACCCACGGACATGAAGGACAGATGGATAGTTACAGTAGAGTTACAAGCAGCAATAGTAAGGGAAGACAGAGTAATTTTGCATGGAATAAACCAGATAAGTCATAAATTGGCGCTCAGTTATAGCGCTCAGCGAAGCACAAAGACTGACTGACCTGTCAGATGAGGAATTGTTTGCAGATGAAGACTCAGATGACAAAGTAATGTTTACCATCATTCTTACATATTGGTTACAAATTGACAACAGGGAGATTATCCAGAGAATGTCACTAGCGAAGAAAGCATCACCCTTTTTCGGGGAGGATTTGGAACATGGAACAAGCACACTGTGGACAAGCAGTCCATATGACGTTGGTCTCCTAAAAGGAGTATGAGCAGTCAAAATAAAACTGAAGAAGGAAGTCATTTTACCATGAGTAAAACAGTATCCCATGTCAAAAGAAGCTGACAAGGGTATCTATGAGACGATTGCTGCTTTGGTACAACAAGGGATATTAGTGCCTTCAGAATCCCCATGCAACATGGCAGTGCACCTGATCAAAATGGCAACGGGGGGGGTCATAAAGATTTCTCCAGGGCTTACGTCCCCTGAAAAATATTGTTCAGGCAGAATTCCCATTGGTGAAAAATCCAGTCACGATATTCTGTAACATCTCATCCAAAGCTAAATATTTTACAGGAATTAAGTTGCAACATACAAGTTTACCTCAGGGGTAACGTGAGTTACCCCCGGTCTTTAACTGAATGCTGCAGATGGATTTGGTAAATGTACAAGACTACTGCACAGTGATACACTATGCAGATGACATTTTGGTGTGTAGTACCACAGAGGAATACATAGGCCAGCTGATATCAAAAGAAGGGAGGAAGCTGACACCCGAAAGAGCAGAAGCAAAAATGAAGTGCAGACATCAGGTGTCAAGTGCTTGTGGGGGGCTGTAGGGATACAGAAAACAGTCCCCAAGTGCAGGGGTTGCCAGGAGGCAGTGTTGGTGTGTAACTGGCGGGGGAAGGCACCTGGGCCCGAGATCAGAGGGCGGCCAGGTAACCAGTACAGTTTTAGCCAGGACTTCAGCAGGGGAGAGGAGGAGAGAAAGCAGAAGCAAAGAGGAAGGTTTTGAGCTGCTCCCAGAACCAGAGATGGTTCTCCTCAAAGTTTCAGGGAGGCAGGGAGGCTGTTCCAGAGGGAGGCCCCAACCGAAGAAAGAGATCTACCACCAACACGTAGCTTGGAGAAGTGACTGACCCTGAGGGAGTTGGAGGCGGATGAGCAAAGAGCTCGAGAAGAAAGATATTTAGCAAGAGAAAGTTGAAGGCATTGAGGCGCCAGGTCCCAGAAGGCCTTGTGGACAATGCAGAGGGTTTTGAACTTACTCCTCACAGCCACTGGGAGCCAGCACAGAGATTTCAGTCCTGGAGAGATACGATCCCTGGGCTTGAGGCCAAGGACAAGTCTTGCAGTCCTGTTCTGGATGAGTTGCAGAGGGTGGAGAGTAAAATCAGTGAGATTTAGAAAGAGGCTGTTGAAATAGTCCAGCATAGAGAGAACGAGAGCTCTGGAGACAGCGAGCTTCTGGGGGAAGGAGAGGGAGGGAAGAATACCTCTGAGGAGGTGCAGCTGGTAGTGTTACTTCTTAGAGACATCAGAGATGTGAGGAGAGAAGGCGAGTGTGGAGTCGAAGAGGCCGGCCAGAGAGTGACAGGCAGGGAAGGAGCGGTGTGCCGATGATGAGAATCTCAGTCTTACAGGCATTAAGGCAGAGATCATTGGCAGCACACCACTCCTGGATAGCAGACAGACAATCAGAGATGAGATGGAGAGGAGGTCGCCGAAGGTAGCTTGAAAATAAGCTGAGTGTCATCCGCATAGCATTGAAAGTTGGGGCAGAGAGCAGCAATGCAGTGGGCAAGAAGTGCCAGGTATTGGTTGAACAGCCAGGGAGAGAGGTTACACCCCTGGGGACACCACAAGTAGAGATAGAGATAGAGGAGAGGAAGGACCCAAGTTGGGCCTGTGAGAGTTGTTGAAGACTCCAATCAAGCATTCCCACTAGGTCAGTGCCTTGTCTGGGATTGCTCAAGGGAAGCCCTTATTTATATATTTTTATGACACGTTATACTCTGGATGATGTACCCTTGTATCACGCCCCTCTCTGACAATCCCCCTGACCCCACTGAGCCAAGAAGTAGGTTTGCTTTGCAAATTGAAAAGGTTTATTTGAAAAATTAAACAATAGATATATATCACACTTTTATAATAAATGAATATTTGATATCACCCTTAGACCTATGACAGTGAGTGATCAACAATGGATGATGTTATACTAGCACACTGGTTTAATTACTTATGAGTAGTATAGAGGATAAGGTAACTAAGAATGCTTTATATGGTACAAGGAAATGCAAGGTGAAAAAGAAGCAACACAGGAATAAACTTGATATGATTTCAACAAAACATAACATAATCACTTTTCCCCTTTTGGCAATTCACCCCCCCCTCTATGCAATTTAAGGAGGTGGAAGTAACACACACAGTCTTCAGGAATACAATCACAGTACAATATGAATTCAGTTCCCCCCTAGCAAGCTTAGAGAAACAGGGATGATTTTAAATACAGGCAAAGTACTTTAAAGGTGGTATGCAAAGAAGGGAAGAATATGCTAAAAATGATTTTAATTCCCTCTAGAGGTTCAGGGTGAGTGATAGCTACTTTAAATTAGTTCAGGATCACTTTAGCAATGCTCTATGAATGATTGTCAGGTTGCAAACGATTTTCAGCAAAGGAAAGCAAGAGCTGCTATTTTGACACGTGAAGAAATTTGAGACAAATCGCAAATTGCGGCACTTTTTCCGAGTGCGTCGAGCGCGATTATGGAAAAAGTATAATGAATAGAAAGTCGGTTCAGGGTTCGTTGGAAAGCCCAGAATCTTAGCTTTAAAATAAAAGGATTGGCTGCTGTTCTCTCGCCACTGGGTACTGGTTCATTGGAAATCCCAGCATCTTAGCTTTAAAATAAAAGTTAAATTCCGTTCCTAGGACAAACGGTTCCGGAGATACGGATGATTTTGTGAAGGTAGATTCTCGAAATAAAATTTTAAAGTTTCAAAATGACAGATGACAGTTTTGCAGCTTTGAATCAAAAGAAGGGACACAATTTCTATGATGCAGTCCTCAATAGGTTAAAATAGTTTGAATTAGATTGTTTTAAACTAAGAGATTGGTTTTGCACAGTTCTGGCTGAGTACTCACACTATATTTTGGACAGGAATGCGACTTCGTCACGGATCGAGTCGGGATTGGCTGCGGTTCTCTCGCCACTGGGTATTGGTTCTGCGCATAGCGATTTGGGCCAGCTCTCAGCGATCTGGTCTGGGTCTGGTCTCTCTGGATCTCTGGTCTCTCTGGATAATTCTGCCTTCTGGGTCTACTAACGGTTCTGGCAAAAGTTCTTGGCAAAGAATTCAAACAGCTCGCCCGGCTGTGAATAGTTTGGTTAGGTTTTGAGGCCTGCTGAAGAGAACTCAGCTTGTGGGTTAGGCCTTTGCTTTGAGTTCTGGAGTCAGAGTTCTAAGTTCTGGTCTCTGTCTTGCTGGAGTCAGTCCAGATCTCTGGATGTGAAGTCGTCTGTCAGCGTGCTCCACAAGGAAATGGAAATTGAATGTCTCTACCTGTCCTGAACGGTCTCCTTTTATGTGTTTAGAAAGTGGGTGGGTCGGCTCATTCTGCATGCCCAACCCTCTCAACTTATCATTGGCCAGTTCCTCCTCTCTCCCTTGATTGGGGGAACTGAGTTGTGAGTCAGAGTGATGAGGTAGGTTTATGGTCAAAGGATCCTCCCCTTGTCAAATTGCACACAAATCTATTTCTGATCCAAATACATATTTATCTATGTACCATTTTTCTAATATTATATGTCCAGTTAACATATTTTTCTGTAGCACCAAACCATCCGATCCCTGTCTTTGTAAGATGTCGTGTCCACTTATGACAGAATTCTCCCCTTTTCATCCAGAAAACGATCTCTAAACCTTTCCAGATTTTACACAAATGTGCACCAGGGATGTGGGTTTCAGATGATAAAGTGTCAGATTTTTAACATGCATACATCTGGAGTAACAACCTTTTTCCGCTACTATCCCCAAGAACATACCACTGAGTCCTTACACCTCTTAAAATGTGCACAGAAAAATCACAAGAATGATGATATTATTTATATAATTTTTACAAGTCCGAACTATGAATTATCCATCTTTTTAAAATTATGCTCTGGCCCCAAAGGGGTGTGGTTTTCCAAAGCACATGGTGGAATTTCTGGTTTATCCACTTCCCCCAAGCTCAGCTTGCTCACAGATGCAGTGCCCCTCCCCGTTTCCATCCAAGAGGAAGCCATTTACGACCCCCCTAATTTAACATTTGCCTGGGCCAAGGACAGTGCTTTGTTTTGTTTCCCTCCAGTCCTAGGTGCTCCTCCCCTGATTCAATCAGGGAGGTGTCATCTCCTTTTGGTGGGGGCAGCAGAATGCAGTCAGGCCTGGGAAGAGTGGCTGAGCAAGTTTTAACTCCTGTCGGGGGTAGTTGCCGGCCAGAATTCACTCTCTTTAAGCCAGGCTTCAGCTAACTGTCACTTTGGTTCCCAGTTTTCTACATTCAAACCAAACTTGCAATTTTCACACATGCAGCTAGAACGCTGATTCTAAGTTCAAAACTATGACATTTAACAGTTGCAAACTATGTGACACTCAACATCAGGTCACTCATTTATTTTAAACATTTAGATTTTAATGTCTTTCAGTCCAATTTCACTTGAGCTGCTGACATCCACAGCTCAGCCAGTTTTGTGATAAAAATTGTTTTGGGCTCTTTCTCTTTGCAGATTTTGTATGCACACAAGACTACATTCTGCCAAATGTCTGCTGGTGTTCATTGAGATTTTTGAATATCTTGCAATGTTTAAAATAGGCATTTTTAGCTTGCATTTCAGAGAAACAAAGGTGATTTCAAAGTGCTTTTTTTTAGCCACCCGTACTGCTGTTTTTCTTTTGGCACACATTTCACTCATGGCACTCCTGGCCCCTCACGCTCACACTGGTGGGTGGCAGGTCAGGTGACCATTTTGTTGTGCGCAAAGACTGCACGGTTCTCCAGGATTCTGGTGCAAATGTGGGCTTTTCCGCCCTCTTGGATTTCCTAAGCCCACAGCACCAAATGTTGCAGCATAATAGTCCAAACGTGGGTCAGGACACCCAACAAACCCCCCCGCCCGACTGCGCTTTGATTTCGAGTCGAGGGGGAGTCGGGTGCAAAGGATGTTTTGATCCACGCGTTGGTATGTTGCATCCTCTTCTTCCAATTCCGCAGATGGCACAGTTCAGCATCTTTTCCTCCATCCTGTTGGATCGATCGGTTCTCCTCGCCTGTCCTGATGGGAATATTGGGCGGTACCCCGGGCCCCTCGGATCTTTGCTCCCGGTCTCCAGGTCATCTTCCGTGGTCAGTCTCCGGGTTTCATCTCTCCTAGGATGATAAAGCAAAGCGGTAATACACATTCCTAGACATTTCTCCCCCACTATTGATATAGTGGGGCGGCATATACATTTTATAGTCAAAAACATGAACATATACATTTTTTTAAATCAGGAGGCAAGAACAAATTCAAGAATCATAGAATTTTATAGGCTATATGTGGAATATTTTAGGGTGGAACTGAATTAATCTGGAGCGGTCCCCTCTGGTATTGCAGAGGACTCCTCCAGTTGCTGCAGAGTGTGCCTGGGATGGCAACACTTTAGCTGATTTATATGGACCCACTTGTCTTCCCCTTCCACCAAACTACCTTTGGGGATGTGGATCTTGTATGCAACTGGGGAGATCTTGTCTATAATTTCAAACGGTCCCTTCCATGTAGGCAAACATTTTCGCTGTTTGGCCTGGTTTCTTTGGAAATTGTATAGATAGACCAGGTCTCCCACATTATATACTTTCCTGGAAGTTTTCAAATCGTAATGGGTCTTCATGCTATCAGCTGATCTTTCTAGATTCCGCTGAGCATAGGCAAAAGCATGTTGAAGGTGTTTCCTTAAATTCTCCACACACTCATGAGTTGTGGAGGCATTTATCAATGTCTGCTCTTGGGTCCTGTAGAGTAAATGCTGGGGAAGCACCATCTTGCGTCCAGTCATCAGCTCAAACGGTGACATTTTATATGCAGATGAAGGGGTAGATCTGATGGCCATTAGGACCCGAGGTAATCGGATATCCCAACTTGGCCCAGAATCTGCCACAAACATTTGTAAGATGCTCACAATGGTCCGGTTGTAGCGTTCTACTGCCCCAGACGAAGCTGGCCGGTAAGCAATATGTAGCTTCCTTTTGACCCCTAGTATCTCCCACATCTTTGTCATTACCTCGCTGGTGAAATGGCTACCTCCGTCTGACTAAATCCTTTGAGGTAGACCAAAACGGGAAAACATGTGGTTAATCATCAGGGCAGCAGCTGTTTCTGCCTGCAGTTTGAGGCCGGGAGACATTCCACCCAATTGGTAAACAAGCATGTGACCGTCAACATGTACTTGTTTCCTCTAGATGAGCGAATCACAGGGCCTACGAAGTTGATTTGCAAATCTGACCATGGCAGTGTCATCCCCCTCTTTTTGCGAGGTGCACGGTGTGTGAGGGATGATGGCTGAAATTGTGCACACACCAGACACCCCTTCAAGTATTGGTCGAGGTCCTGCCACATGTGTGGCCAGTATGCAACCTCTCTTAAGATCTCAAGTGTTGTGTGAAACCCCCTATGATTGGCTGTGGCTGCATCATGGGCGTGACTTAACATCAGGCTTCGGAATGAGGTAGGGACCACCCACTGATCATGGCCAGCTTGGGATTTCCTTACCAACAAACCGTCTTGGATTCGGAACATCTTTGGACATTTCATCAACACTCTAAGGTCCTCCTTCCCAATGTAATCGGTATCCGTCAGGGGAAAGTTCTCAGGGTCCTCAATGTGTTGGTAAAACTTACCAATTATTGGATCCCCCTTCTGAGCCGTAATTAAATCAGCATCAGGGGTCTCCTTACTCCATTGTGCAGTTGAAAGATCGTTGTGAGCATTTGTCTGGGACCTAGTGATAGCAGTGACCTGGATTTCCCCCAACAGGGACTCTATTTCTATTAGATCCCCTTGGATGGCCCCGGTTTTGGCCAGCTAATCAGCTAAGTCATTTCCAGTTTTGTCTGGTCCCTCTACTTTGGAATGACCCTTGATCTTTTTCCAGTAGATGGTCATCCCATTCGATGTGACCAGATCATCAATGTTTTGAATTAACTTCCCATGTTTCAAGGGTTTGTTATTAGCACATAACATGCCTCTGGTTTTCCAATTAACCAGGTGCTCCACAAACCCGTTCCGTACATAATCCGAATCCGTGATTATGACCAGTTCGTGGAGTTGATTTTGGACAGCAGTGAGGATGGCTTGATGCACAGCCATCAACTCTGCTACCTGACTACTTCGGGGACCAATTTTGTACCTGTTAAGAAAAGCGTCTCGTGGGCGCTGAGTACCTGAACTTCCAGTTGATGGTCGTGGTGAAGTAGCCAGGCTGTCCGACTGATGGTTGCTGAGTGTGTAACGCGAGGAACTAGCGCAACACCCACCCTGAATTCAAACGAGGTCAGTGGTGAACCAGCTCCCAACGCCACGGATGCGCACTTCCCTGATTTGCGTGACGTCGGGACAGTGCAAGCACTGACAGGGAAGGCGGGTCTTGACTGGATGGAAAATCCACAGCAGGATACAACAGCAAGGCTCCAAGAAGTAGCAGTATACCGATGAAGAGAACTGAAGTTGGCAGGTGCTGTAGAAGGATGGGTAGGCAGAGTAGCTCCAGAGAATGCAGGAGGCAAGGCACTGAACCAACAGGCAAGGAGGCAGGAGGGACTAGGAACCCTGGGGCAGAACAAGGAGAAAGAACTGAAGGCAGGAAGGGAGCTGGGAAGAAGAAGGCCAAAGGAACCTACTGGCAAGGAAGGAATGAGGCAAGAAATCTCCCAGAGGCAGACAAGGGAAGGAACCACCAACAAGGAAGGACAAGGAACAAAGGCTGGGAAGGCTGACAAGGTGCTACTCAAAAGTAACACAGGCGAGGACGCGATCAGGAAACAAACCGCGTTGAGACGCGGTTTATTCAAGCAAACTGGCCCTTAATATAGGGCATGCAGCACCCAGGAGGCATGGAACGCAAGCCGTGCTGTCCACGGGTGGTGATGCGCCCAAAACGAGGCTTGGGAAGCAAGCTTGCGACTTCCCGAGCGCTCTGTGGACGGCGCATGTGCGGATGGCGAAACACAACCTTCCGCGCCTGCGTGAAACACGCGAACAGGAAAACCCAGAAGCAGCAAGAGCCGCAGATGACTGAGGTCCCCCCAACCTGTATCGGGGGTAGATGCGCCAGGACGGGAAGCGCCGGGACCTGCAGATGCGCCCTGCACCCCAGGTAAGTGGCATGACACTATGTCCCCTCCCAGAAAGGCCAGGAGCCCCAGGTTTCCAAGGGAATCGGAGATAGAAATCGCGAACCAGACGGGGAGCTTGCACATAAATGCGTGGTTCCCAAGTGCGATCACAGGCAGGGTAACCCTTCCAGTCCACCAAGTACTGAAGTACTCCCCGTCGTATGCGCGAATCACAGATTTCCTGTACTTCAAATTCGGGCACTCCACGGACATCAATAGAGGCAGGACGGGAAAAAGATCGCTGGAATGTGTCAATCACGTAAGGCTTCAAAAGGGAAACATGGAAGACAGGATGAACCCGCCAGGACCGTGGCAACTGTAGGCGATATGCTACGGAGGACAAACGCTTAGTAATCTTGAATGGGCCAAAATAACGGGGAGCTAGTTTGGTAGGTAGATTACGCACTGGCAGATTCTTAGAGGACAACCAGACTAAATCTCCCACCTGGAAAATTGGTTCAGGAGTGCGCCCTTTATCAGCCTGTTGTTTCATGTGCACCTGTGCCTCTGCAAGAGTACTGCGTGCCAACGAGTGTTGCTCTTGGATGGTGACGACCAGATGATCAGCAGATGGAACTGCACTGGGTGGTACAGGATGAAAAGGTACCAATCTAGGATGTTGACCAGAAGAACAGTAAAATGGACTGAGTCCGGTAGCGGAATGTTCTGCATTGTTATAAGAGGCTTCAGCAAGAACCAGATGTGTTCTCCAATTGGTCTGAGTGGCATTAGCAAAGCACTGAAGGTAGTGCTCCAAAGTTTGGTTAGTTCTCTCAGTCTGGCCATTAGTGTGTGGATGATAACCCGAACTCAGGGCTCTGTGAATGCCTAGATGATTACACAACTGACGCCAGAAAGAGGACAGAAACTGGGATCCACGATCGGATATGATCTTTTCTGGTAATCCATGTAGCCTGTAAATTTCCTGGAAGAACGCCAAAGCCATCTGGGATGCCGTGGGTATCCTGGGGAATGGGACAAAATGGGCAGTCTTGGTGAAACAGTCTACAACCACCATGATGCAGGTACATCCATCAGATGGAGGAAGGTCAACGATAAAATCTGTGGCAATGGTATGCCATGGGTAGGGAGGTATCTCTGTAGGATGAAGTAACCCCAATGGTCTTTTTCTTGGGGTCTTGGTCTGGGCACACACAGGACAGCTCTTGACATACCGCTCAATTTCTTTGGCCCAACCTGGCCACCAGAATTGCCTGGATACTAGTTCTTGGGTGGCCTTTATGCCACGATGTCCACCAACTCGGGAATCATGGAACCCGTGAAGTACAAGAGTCCGAAGAGAGACTGTGGGAATATATAATCTGTTCCCATAAAAAAGCAACCCATTGCGTTCAGTGATCTGTGGTCGTTTCAAGAGGCTTGCCCGAGCTGGATCTGTTATGGTGTCCTGTACAATCGTCTGGAGATGAGGTGAGAGCGTAAGTAAAAAATGCTTCGGAGAGATCAGTGGCTTGTCACTACAGTCGCTCTTAACGTCTCCTACCAAAGAACGGGATAAGGCATCAGCTTTCAAGTTCTGAGCACAGGGAATGTAAGTTATGTGGAAGTCGTAGTGAGAGAAAAAGAAGGCCCATCGGGCTTGGTGAGAGGTACGGCACTGAAGAGAACGTAAATACTGTAAATTGCGATGGTCAGTACGAACTTCCACCGAATGCCGTCCCCCGAGGAGATGATGCCTCCATTCTTCAAATGCTGCTTTTATGGCCAACAGCTCCTTCTCAATCACGGCATAGTTCCGTTCACTAGGAGTGAGTTTGCGGGAGAAATAAGCCACAGGATGTTCCATGCCGGATTCGGATTGCTTCTGCAGGAGAACAGCACCAACAGCGAAGTCGGAAGCTTCTGACTCTACGATGTATTGTATCTCGTCATTGGGGTGACACAGAATGGGTGCTGTGCTGAAGGCTTTTTTCAAGGTGTCAAAGGCCATGGTGGCCTGCGAATCCCAAAGAAAAGGTACTTTGCTGCTGGTTAGTCGAGTTAAAGGAGTCGTTAGCTGTGAGAAATGGGGTATGAACTGCCGATAGAAATTGGCGAACCCTAAAAACCGTTGCAGGGACTTCAGATCGAGAGGTTGGTTCCAGTCCTGAATGGCTTGTACCTTAGCGGGATCCATGAAGATGCCTGATCCACTGATCACATAGCCCAAAAACTCCATGCTTTCCTTGTGAAAAGAGCACTTCTCTGCTTTTGCGTACAGTTGATTCTGGGACAACCGTCGAAGCACCTCTCGGACGTGTTCCACATGTTGTTCCTGGGTAACAAAGAAAATGAGGATATCATCCAGATACACCCAAACTGAGATGCCAATCAGGTCACTAAAAATGTAGTCCATAAAGTGCTGGAAGACGGCCGGGGCATTACACAAACCGAATGGCATTACCCGATATTCGTAATGCCCGAATGGAGTCTTGAAGGCCGTCTTCCATTCATCGCCTTCCTTTATCCGGATCAGATGATAGGCTCCACGGAGATCTAACTTGGTGAAGACTTGAGCTGTTCGAAGTGATTCCATGATATTCCGGATCAAGGGCAGTGGGTATCTGTCTTTTCGCGTGATGTCGTTCAATTGGCGGTGATCTATACAAGGACGTAAAGTACCTTCCTTCTTCTTCGCAAAGAATAAAGGAAAACCAGCAGGGGATTTCGAAGGTGCTATGTATCCCTTCTTGATGCAGTCAGCCAGATATTCCTGTAAGACCTGTTTCTCGGTTAAGGACAAGGCGTACAGCTTCCCATGAGGTATCTCCGAACCCGGTATCAAATCAATGGAACAATCTAATGTTCTGTGAGGTGGTAGAGGTATATCCCCTGGCTCGGAAAAGACCATCTGAAAATCGTCGTACACTTGAGGGATTGGCAACAATGAGCAAAGACCAGGTGGACTATTGCTTCTTGTCAGAGGTGTGGAGGTGACGATGTTCTGAGGCCTGCCAGGCAAGCAACAATTCCCGGAGGCAATGAGCGGAAGCAAAACCAAAGTGCTTGCTTCCCAATCGATAGTTGGATTGTGGCATAGCAGCCACGGTAAACCCAAAACTACTGAATATGAAGGTGATTTGATGACGTCCAGAGCGATTCTTTCACCATCTTCCTTGATCTGGATAAATAGACCCATGGTATGTTGACGTATTGGCCCCGAGGATAAAGGAGTCCCATCAATCACTTCCACGGGCAGAACATTCTTCCGGGAAAACAAAGGTATACCATGCCTTGCTGCGAAGGTTTCATCGATGTAATTACCAGAAGCTCCACAGTCCAATAAGCCAAGAACTTTCACCTCTTTGTCTAACCATGTCAGTTTGATTTCCAGAACTAACAAGACAGCAGGTTGCATGGGCTGAAACAAGGAGCAGGAGCCAGAAAGGACTGAAAGTGAAGGGAGACCTGTCGTTGCCTTTCCTATAGACGACAGGTCTTCTAGTTTTCCGACTTCCTTTGGGGCGTAAAGGACAGGTACCCAAGTAATGCCCGGCGGCTCCACAGTACAAACATAATCTTAGACTTCTTCGGCGTTTCCGTTCAGCTTCTGATAACGGACCCCTCACAGCACCCAACTGCATGGGTTCTGGACCGGAGTCCGAAGACCCAGGAATCCCGGTAGACGTGTTTGCTGGTCTGGGAAACAGCCTCTCAGCTCGACGTCTCTCTCCTCTTCGTTCTGCCAGTCTGTGATCAATCCGCAAAACTTGTTCCACGAGTTGCTGAAGGGTGTCGGGCTCTGGAATGTGTAATAATTCATCCTTATATTCTTCTCTCCATCCCCGACGAAACAGAGTCTTTTGGGTTACTTCAGGCCACTGGGAATCGGTGGCCAATTGTCGGAAGCGACCAATATAGGCTATTATGTCCATGGCTCCTTGCTTGAGGTCCATCAATTGATTCTGTGCCGCAGAAGCCAGATTGGGTGATTGAAAAACCTCTAGGAACGCTTTTTCGAAAGCTGCAAAGTCGTTGAGAATGGGACTATTGTCAGCCACCAAAGGCGCTGCCCAAGCAAGTGCGTTCCCAGTCAAATTACACAGAATATACCCAATCTTGGCTTTGTCTGAGTTGAAATAGGAGGACCTGAAGAGGAAGTGTATTCTACAATGATTACAAAACTCGGCCACACGTCTCGAATCTCCATCGAATTTGATAGGCGCGGTATGAGCCATTGCACCTTCGACCTGAGGTGTAGCCCTGGTACCTTGTGCCACCATCTTTCTTAGACCAATGTTCTCTTGACGGAACGCAGTGTAACGCTCACCTGAATCCCTCGGAGGCGTAGGTCTGGGCTGGGGGTTCTCGGAGTCTTCTAGGGTCACGCGCAGGCCTCGAATGCCACCCTGGAAAGGCCCTTTCCTCACTGAGATCTTGATCTGAAGGGTGAGGTGTCTGCAATTATGAGAGCAAGGGGTTAATATGGATATATAAGCCTGACTGGGTAAGCTGCCTCCCCTTCCTGGTACTCCCAAGTAGTTCGTAGGCTAAATGTGCTCACCTTATGTAGGTGAAAGCGGAGCTCTCCATCCTGCGTCTGTGCAGGGGCGCCGAAGCCAGTTACTTCACTGGTTAATTGTCCAGCCTCTTGGTTGCAGAGGATGAAGATTTGGAGCTAGGCCGTTGTTAGCAGCACGAATGGCGGTTGCTTGAATATGGAGGTCCGGAGAGCGATGGAATGGCGAAGGTATTGCAGGCAAGTAAGTAGAAAATGTCAATTCGAAGTTAAAAGCACTTCTTAATGTCTTTTTTCCTTTTTCAGGTCGCAGAAGCAGCTGGGTAGAAAAATGGATGTCGAGGAATGCACCGAGGAGTGAGAAAGATGAGCGCTGCCCAAAACACGTGCGTATAGATGGAGTTTTGTATTTCTTAATGATGTCCTTTTGTTTTGCAGATGCGAGTAGCAGCGTCGGCGGAGGCGAGAAGAATGCAGCGCAGGTAAGGAAAGTTTCACGGAGGTTTACTAACCAATGTCTTTGCTTCCACAGGGTGCCGGAAAAAATGGAAAGCTGCAGCCCGTGGCTTGAGATGCACCGATGGACTGGGTAAGTGCTGCGCTGGTTTTTATCACGTGCTAACCTGGTGTTCTTTTCCCTTTTCAGATGCTGCTGAAGACGAAGATGGTTTTTCGGAAGGTAAGATTGCGGATTTTTCTTCCCCAGATGCAGAAGTTGAAGATTCTCTGGAGCTGACGCGGTGAGCGTCCTGCTTCTATTGCAGAATAACGCGAAGCACGTTGCTCTGATCAGGCGTGGTTTAAATAGCTTACTGGAGTGCTTAGGTGTCTCCTTCCACAGCAGCCTCGCCCAGGTAAGAAGTCCCAGCTTCCAGAATAGTTCCAGTATCCAGTCCCAGGGAGTGGTGCTGGCCACACCCAGAGGTAAAGTAGTTCCAGCCATGGATGGATGAGGATTTCATCCTGCAGGTGAGTGAGCAGCATGGTCTGCAGCATGTAGGTCCACCCAAGCACCATTCCTTACATCATGAGCCCGGCACGTCCTGTGCCGGGACTGAGTCCCCTTATGAGCCTGGCGCCACTTGCGCCAGGACAAGGTCCATAAGGCCCCTATGGGAGCCGATGGGTGCCTGGAAATGAAGTTGTGACCCAGCTTCCGAGGCAGTTGGGCTAAACCTGACTCCTTGGAGGCTGCGGTCATGACAGCACCCCCCCTCAAGGCCCCTCCCAAGCTTGTCTTTTCCGGAGGTTTTGGCTTGTTGGGAAAAGCCCGATGAAATTTTCGGACTAGACGAGGTGCATGTACATATTCTGAGGGTTCCCAAGATCTCTCCTGGGGTCCATATCCCTTCCAATCAATCAAGTAGTATAGTTTTGATTTGGAAATTTTGGAGTCCAAGATGTCTCGAATTTCAAATTCGGATTCTCCGTCAACTTGGATTGGCTCAGGAGGTTTAGTCAAATGGGTTCCGGGTTGCACAGGTTTCAGGAGAGAAACATGGAAGACAGGATGTATCTTCATTTGAGTAGGTAATTCTAGTTTGACAGCCACTGGGTTAATCACGGCCGTGATCGAGTAGGGTCCTAAATATCTTGGGTTGAAGGTGCGTGGCCCTTTTAAAGATAAATGTTTAGTGGACGGCCAGACTTGATCTCCTTTTTGATATTGAGGAGCCTCTTTTCGATGTTGGTCTGCTCCTTTTTTGTATGATTCTTTAGCTCGTTGAAGATGAGCTGTGGCTTCTTTAAATGCTTGAGTTATCGTCGAATGCAGATGGTCAACAGCAGGTGTTCCGAGAGCTTGAGGTGGGTCCAGATTTGAGGTTCGAGGATGACTTCCATACAGCAGGAAAAAAGGGGTTTTTCCCGTCCCAGAATGGATTGAATTATTGTAAGCGTATTCAGCAATCCAAAGGACATCCTTCCAAGTACCCTCGGATTGATGCAACATGCAGCGCAGATATTGTTCTAAAGTTTGGTTAGTTCTCTCAGTCTGCCCGTCGGTTTGAGGGTGATGGCTGGTGGAAAGTCGTACATCAATTTGTGCTAAACGACAACAACTCCGCCAAAAATGGGAAATAAATTGGCTCCCTCGGTCAGAGATTAGTACTGAAGGGAAACCGTGCAACCGGACAATGTTTTCAAGAAATTCTCGGGCTAGAATGGAAGCTGTAGGTAAACCCTTCAGTGGGATAAAATGAGCCATTTTTGAAAAAAGGTCCACGATCACTAGAATTGTGTTGTATCCGGAGCAAGGGGGTAAATCCGTGATAAAATCCATCGAGAGCGTGTGCCAAGGGCCTGGTGGAATGTCTATTGGACGTAGTAATCCTGCTGGTTTTTCCTTCTGACTCTTGTTTTGTGCGCAGATACCACAAGAAGCCACAAACTTTTTAACATCTTTCCTCCAAGATGGCCACCAAAAATGCCTTTTAATTTTCTCTGAGGTTTTGGCAACTCCAGGATGTCCTTCCATTAGAGAATCATGGTAGCAGGTGATGACCTGTTTTTGTAAGTCAACGCAGGGTAAGAATAGTCTTCCTTGGAAATACAATAGGTTCTGATCTATTGTAAAATCCTTTCCTTTCAATTGCCAATTCGATGAATCTTCGGGAGTTATGAGTTGATTGACCCTTGCATTAATCTCTTCGAGGGATAGTGTGTTGATTGCTCCTAGTATCTTTTGTTCAGGAATTATTGGCACCGGCTCCGGATTAGCTGTAAGTTCGTCTACCCCTATCCGGGAAAGGGCGTCTGCTTTTCCGTTCCTAATGCCTGGTCGATATGTGATTACAAAATCGAATTCTGCGAAGAATAAAGCCCAGCGTAGTTGCCTCGAAGATTGAGCTTTAGCTGACTTCAGGTACTGGAGGTTACGGTGATCCGTGATTACAGTTACTGTGTGCCGGGCTCCCAAAAGATAATGCCGCCAGGCCTTAAAGGCGGACTTAATTGCTAAGAGTTCTTTGTCCGTAATTGTGTATTTGATCTCAGGAGCCGAAAATTTGCGAGACCAAAAGGCTACAGGGTGTAACTGGTGCGTTTCAGGGTCTCTTTGTGACAGCACCGCCCCCATTGCAAGACTGGAAGCATCTGTCTCGACGATGTAGGGAAGTTCTGGACGGGGATGCCTTAAGACTGGAGCAGAGATAAATTTGGCTTTTAATTCTTGGAAGGCTTGTTCGGCTTCTGGAGTCCACTCGAATTTTTTATTCTTTTTCAGAAGAGCCGTGATAGGTTGGACTACCCGAGAGAATTCAGGAATGAACCTTCGGTAAAAATTAGCGAAGCCCAGCATGCTCTGTACACCTTTCACGGAAGTTGGGGAAGGCCATTTGGTGATAGCATCCACTTCTCTTGAGTCCATGTGAACTCCGTTGGGTGACAAGATGAACCCTAAAAATTCCACTTCCTTTGCGTGAAAGGTGCACTTCTCCAGTTTAGCAAACAAGCGGTGTTGGCGAAGTCTCTGTAAAACCGCTGTGATGTGGCTACGATGATCAGTTTCTGAGGCTGAGTATACCAGGATGTCGTCAATATAAACGACTACGCACACATCAATAAGTTCTCTGAGGACATCATTCATGAAAAACTGGAAAGCGGCCGGTGCGTTACATAGTCCGAAGGGCATTACTTGATACTCAAATAATCCATATTTAGTGCGAAAGGCCGTCTTCCATTTGTCGCCCTCCTTAATGCGTACCAAATGGTAAGCTCCTCTGAGGTCTAACTTTGTGTATATGCAGGCGCCTTTTACCTGGTCCAATAATTCAGGAATCAAGGGCAACGGGTATCGGTTTTTGACTGTAATCTGGTTCAGGGCGCGATAATCAATACAAGTTCTTAGGTCACCTTCCTTTTTCGGGACGAAGAACAAAGCTGAGGAAGCCGGGGATTTCGAGGGGCGGATGAATCCGTTAGCCAAGTACTGGTCCAAGTATTGCCTGAGATGGAGGTTTTCTGGTTCAGTGAGGGCATATATTCTACTGCACGGAGGGGTGGACCCAGGTATTAGGTCTATCTGGCAGTCGTATGACCGATGCGGAGGCAGGGTGTTGGCTTGATCTTTCTGAAAGATGTCGCTGAACTCTTGGTATTCCAGAGGTAATCGGGGGTCCTCGGAAGTGATGGCTGCTAGCTTGATTTCGGGCTGAGGATAACAGGTTGAAGCGCATTCTGGAAACCGAATTACCTTGGCTCGCCAGTCTATCTGAGGATTGTGCTTTTCCAACCAAGGCATTCCCAGAATCACCTGAAACTGCGGGGCCTTGATTACATCAAACACGATCTTCTCCCGATGTCCGTCTTGACATAACAACGTTACCTCCATGGTGGTATGAGAAACTGGTCCGGAAGCTATTTCAGTACCATCCACTGTAGTGATTACGTCCTTTACCATCTTGGGACGTAGGGGAAGATCCATCCTGATAGCCAAGTCTTGGTCCACATAATTACCGATTGCTCCGCTATCAATGTATACTTTGATAGCATGCATGCGATCTGGTCTATTGGGACTTATGAGGACCATAGGCATTACCAAATGCGAGGTCAAGGAACTGTTTTTTTTTTTTTTAAATTTCACTTTTATTGATTTTGAAAAGTTCGGCAGTCGCATAAATGCAGCTTACATCTCTTGGTTACAGAAAGAAAAAAGCGAGCATGTAAGTATTATAACAATCAGTTATATCGCATACCTGAGAAAAAGAAAGAGAAAAAAAAAGAAAGGAAAAAAAAAAAAAAACCCCAAACTATTGCATCTAAACATATCCCACCCCTAATTCCCACCCCCCGCACATGATATCAAACCAGAACTTAGAGAGAGCATTGAACAACATTAATTAACCGTCATTTCAGTCATGGCAGTGGGCATAAAAGTCGCGCATTGATTTAACAGACACATACTCGAGTCAATCCAAGCGTTAGGCCTTCGTAGCTTTGGACATAGCGTGTGTCAGACACACCTTACAACGCATATATGGAGCGAAACTCCGACCAGGCGTTCTCTACCGTGGAACGATCCCCATGCAATGCTGCAGTCAGGCACTCCATTCTGTAAATGCTCAGTGCGACTGCTCGCCATTCACTCTTGCTGGGGAGCGTGGGTCTCTTCCATGTCATAGTAAGACATGCTCGAGCAGCCATCAATAGACCCTGCACCATTTTGCATGCCACCACTATTCTATCCCCTTCCTCAGTTAAAGAAAACAAAACGAGCAGTGGATGCATCTCTCTTTCCTCCCCGTCGAGGTCCCTGATCCAGCTAAGGACTTCTGACCAATAGAGTTGGACCTTTGCGCATCCCCACCACATATGCCAATAATCGGCCCGCCTCCCACAACCCCTCCAACAGTTCGGGCTCACTCCCTGGTACATCTTGGCCAGCCGGGCAGGGTCGTATTGCCATCTGTATAGTAATTTGGTGGCATGTAATTTATATTGGCACGAAAGGGAGGACTTCGCCGTCCTTCTGCACATTTGTAACCATAGTTTTGGGGAGATTTGCCTGCCCATATCAGCTTCCCATTTGCTCTTAAGTGTCAAGGAGGGTTTAATATCGATTTCAATGAGTGCGAGGTACATAGCACTGATCAGACCCTTGGAGCTAGTGCACAGATCGAGGATCTCCTCAAACGGCGTGAGGTCTCTTTGTAACTGTTGCTTCCATATGGGTCTGGTCATTACCCCCTTGAGTCTAAGATACAGGAAGACCGAGAGATTACCTATGCCGAGGGCTTCCTGCAACTCCTGAATGGTAATAAAGGAGTCATTGCGGCGCAGTTGTCCTGCCCTTTCTAGCCCCGCCTGGTACCATGCTTCATAACTCCCTGGTTCCGGAATAGCATCGCGGATCCCTGGTGACCAGAGATGCCCCAGTGGGGCGGGCCACGTTGTGACACCCACCATTTTCCTCCCTGGTTTCCATATCGACCATATCGTGCCTATGATGGGATGGGATTTGACAGTGTTACGTAGTTGTGGTCCAGGCACCCATAGCCATTCACTCATGATAAAGGGACGGAGGTGGTAATTATCAAGCGCTATCCACTGGGGTTCTGACTGCTGTCTGAAATGTGGGACAAGAACCCTAAACTGAGTGGCTCTGTAGTATGTCTCAATATCTGGGAGGCCCACCCCAGCGTTATCTTTTCTAAGTTGAAGGAGGGGTCTCGGGATTCTTGGCTTTTGGCCTTGCCATAAAAAGGTTAGTATCAATTTCCTTGTGTCTGTAAAGTAGTCCGGGGGCATTTGAATAGGGAGCATTTGAAATAAGTACAATATTTTAGGGAGCAGGACCATTTTTACAGCATTCAGACGTCCTAGCCACGAGATGGTAAGTTTGGACCACCTTTGGACATCTTTCTGGAGAGCAAGGGACATTGGGGGGAAGTTGGCCTCATACAGGGATCCAAGGTCTCGGGTGACGTTAATGCCCAGGTATCGGAGCGTAGTGAGGCTGACCTTAACGCCCAGGGGGGCGAAGCGCTCGACATCCGCGTCTCTGCGGGTGTCTATTGGAAGGACGACAGACTTGCCCGTGTTGATTTTCAGTCCTGCCAGCGCTCCATACTCCTCAATAATACTAAATGCTGCCGGGATCGAGTTTAAAGGGTCGGTCACATGTAGCAAAATGTCATCTGCGTATAGTCCCAATTTATATTCCCGGTCGCCCACCGTGATACCCTTAACTCTGGCGTCATTTCTCAGTTTTTGTGCCAACGGTTCCAGAGACAACACAAATAGGATCGCCGACAGTGGGCAGCCTTGCCTTGTGCCTCTCTCAAGGGGAAACCAACGAGAGTATCCCCCGTTCACCGCCACGGACGTCACAGGGGAGCTATAAAGTGCTTTAATGGCACGGGAGAGCTGTGGTCCCAGCCCGTATGAACTCAATACCCTCTCTAGGAATTCCCAGGAGACCCGGTCAAAGGCCTTCTCGGCATCCAAGGACAGGAGAGACGGGTCTCCCTCCATCTCCTTTGCTTCGTGGATTAGGTGCAGCGTTTTTCTCATTGTATCCGCGCCCTGTCTGCCAAGGACAAAGCCAACCTGGTCGGAGTTTATCAGCCTAGGGAGGAATGTCTCTAACCGGGCTGCAATCACTCTGGCGTAAATCTTCGCATCGATATTAAGCAAGGAGATGGGGCGATAAGAGCTACAGTGTCTGGGGTCACGGCCCTCTTTTGGGATGACCGCGAGGAGGGCTTGCGAAAAAGATGGAGGTGCCTGGCCTGTGCTAAAGATGTGGTTAAATAGTGATGTAAGAAAGGGAGCAATGAAGGGGGAGAACGTTTTATAGAACCCAGGCGTGAATCCATCGTCCCCTGGGGCTTTGCCTGTTTTCAACCTCTTGATGGCCTCTATGACTTCCTCTTCAAGAACAGGCATGTCTAAGGAATCCGCATCAGTGGGTGATAGTGTGGGGATCTGCAATTCCTTCAGATATGCATCTATACTCCCTACGGGGGAGGGCGGGTCACATGTATATAGGTCTTCATAAAAATAAGCAAATGCTTCCTGTATGTCCTCAGGGGCCGTGACTACCGTGTCTGTGAGAGTGCCATCAAGTCTCTCGATCGTTTCAACCCATCTCTCCGCTTTTTGCGCGCGAAGGCGGGCCGCCAAGAGAGCGTCGGCCCTGTCACCCTTCTCATAGAACTTCTGCTTGAGATACTGTAGGGTCTGTGCCGTCTTACCGGCGATGAGTATCCTCAACTCCTCCCTGAGACGGCGGACTTCAGCAATATGTGCAGCCCTCTCAGATGGGGATGACTGTGCCATGGCCTGTGCCCTCCCAAGCCTTTCCCTTATATCCGTCTCCACCAGAGCACGTTCACGTTTTTTATTGGCTCCCTCTTTTATTAATATTCCCCTCAGCGTCGCTTTGCCGGCCTCCCAGACGTGTAGCTTCCCCACCTCCCCTGTATCATTTATAAGGAAAAACTGTTTTATTTCATTTTCCAGGTTTTCTCTGAAGGCCAAATCGGCCCATAGAGAGTCGTTGCATCTCCATTTGGAGTTTCGCGGGGCTAGATCGTGCCAGGGTATGTCCACCATCACCATATCATGATCCGTCCAGGCGGAGGTATGTATACTAGCTGCCTGCATTAAACGCGTGAGATGTTCTGAGAGAAAAATGTAATCAATGCGCGTAAGCGTGTCATGGGGGAGGGAATGGAAGGTGAAGCCTCTCTCCAACGGGTGTAAGTGACGCCAGGAGTCGGTGAGGCCAAAGAGGTCAAGGGTCAGCTTGATGCTCGCCTCGTTTGATATACCGGGTGGGTCTGCTGCGTCTGCTTTGGATTGTCTATCTAAGGAGCTGTCCATCCACGTGTTAAAGTCCCCGCCGAGGACCGTGTGTCCTTTGGCCATTCCAAAGACCTTTTCACTGATTTTATGCAGAAATCTGTTCTGCCCCTGGTTAGGTGCATAGAGTGTGGCGAGGGTGACTATCGTGCCCCTTATGTTAGCAATGACTATGAGGGCCCTCCCCTCCTGATCTGTCCATGTCTCCATAATAGTGCTCCGCAGGCTCTTGCGGATTATGATTCCCACCCCCGCTTTCTTCAGAGCGCCCGAGCTCCAAAAGGTTGGCCCAACCTCCCGTGATGGAATCATTCTCTCCTCACCCTTCCGATATCTCGTTTCCTGAAGAAAGAGAATGTCGATCCTCGATCTCTTAAATTCCCTGGCCACCATAGATCTCTTGGTGGGGGAGTTCAGCCCCTTAACATTAAGCGTGCAGATACGTATGGTATCTGTGGAAAGTGTGTGTGTCATTTTAGGTCATATACGTGTGTATGCACCTCGAGTGTGCCTGCGACAGCGCCAATTCCGTGTGTAAAGCCCTCGTGTACGTGGGTATTGTGCTATTTCTCCCTTCAAATCTAAGTTGTGGTCGATTAAATGTTGCCCATCCACCCCACCCTCCCCACCTTCCCCACCCTCCCCCATCCCCTTTATGATCGGCGCCCGACCCGGCTGGGTTGACCTCACCCAGTCGAATTCGGACCATCAGCGGGGACCGCAAGAACAAGCAGTCCCGTCCCATTACAAGCAAACATAACAGTGAGCCCCCAACAGACAAATCACACAAAAACCTGAGTAAACCGCAGCTTCGAAACAGTACTATCGACTCCCCCCAGAATGTCTATGCTGCATGGATATTACCTCATATCCATCACCAAGTTCACCGTGCAAACAGAATCGAATGCTCCATACGTAGGTTGATATATCGCAGTCAAGGAGCGCCTCGAGGAAGGCGTGTGCATCCATGATCCTCAATGAGCAAATAACACCTCAGTCGACCCCTCGGCCCATCAGGCGGGGCCCCAAATGAAGCGATCGGGGTAAGGCGCCCATCTGAGGAAGGCATTTTTCCCCCAGTAATTGAGCACACACGACCCCTGTCCAAGTTAGTGCTCCATGTCACGCGAGTCATCCATCCTCCGAAATTTCCTGGAGCCCTGGATACGCCTCCGACGGGGGCCCTTGATGCGCCATTCAGCTTCCTTTATATTTGGATCCCCCTGGGAGGGCTCCCCTGCGTGATCGCCCAAGAGATCAGCTGTGCAGTCTGCAATTTCCTTCTCCGATGCGAGCTTTATTGTCGAGCCTTGCCACTCGAAGGTGAGAGAGAACGGGTACCCCCATCGATATCTGCTTCCCTTGTCTTTCAGCATCCTTGTAATTGGGATACATTTTCTTCTCAGAGCAAGCGTGAGGGATGATAAATCCTGGTAAAGAGAGACAGTTGCGTCACCCATGGTGAGTGGTGGGGCATTTCTAGCTTTTTCCAAGATGCGGGCCCTGTCAGCGTAGTTGTGAAATCTGACTAGGACCGAACGCGGACCTCCTGCCCTGCCTCCTGCCCTGTGGACGCGGTCGATTTTGGGTTCGTCTACCAGATCGTCCTTAAAGAGGAGTTTCAGGATGTTGTGGATGGATTGCCTCAAATCAAGATCAGTCTCCCCTTCCTTTTCGGGAATGCCATGCACACGTATGTTGTTACGGCGTTCTCTATTTTCAAGATCGTCCACCTTCAGCTTTATTTCCTCTTCCCTATGTTCTAACTCCGCAATACGAAGGTCCATCTGCGTTTCCAGCGTATTTAAGGAGGTTTGATTGTGTTCGAGCTGTTCCACCCTATCATCCATTTTATCCATCCTTTGCGTAATCTTGTCAATCCGACCCCCTATGTCTGCTCTCATGCTTCTCATTTCTTTGAGTAGGTCAGCAACGTCCCCTTTAGTTGCTGCGGCCTCAGATCCTTGGGAGGCCATCATTTGCTCGTCCGGGCCTCGGGGGTCGTCTTGCGATGGGGTAAACTTGTATTTTGCCAGTTTGTCCATAGGGTCCTTGGGTAGTGGGGTCACAACCACACAATGGGGTGCTCTCAGGACAGCGTCTGCATGTGGTGGTGTGTCTTGCGGGCCGGATAGGTTCCGTGTCGTTGAGGCCTGCGGCCGTGTCCGGAGGTCCCCGTCCAGGCGAAGTGACAGTTCGATGGGACCAGCAGGAGCAGTGGCCGGCAACGGGGGCCGAGGAGGGCACACGCCCTGGAGTCCAGGGGCCCAACCCTCAGCCCACTGCAGCCCGGAGGAGAGGGAAGCGCGTAGCGCCGATATCCCCGGAGTGCATTTTTTCCCACCAGAAGAACTGTGAGCTCGGGGGAGGGTTCGGTATATCCCCGTAGAGTAGGCCTTCCTCCGTTGTCGCCCTGGCGGGGACCCTAAAGTCTGGGACCGTGTCTTACGCCGATCAGGTGAGGCCTGTGCGTCTTTCAAGTTGCACGCACCTTCTCGCAGGATTCAGCCGAGTCGAGGGTCCACGAAGTCGCCAGTTTCCTGGGGCCGTGTCAGCGTGTGCTGGAAGCTTCCAGGCCTCGCGCGTCCTCCTTCCGTATGACGCAGGAGAGTGTTTCTCCGGAATGCAAGGTCCGATTTCGATCGGAGTTGGAACCAGACGGTGCCCGGGAGGTTCCGACACCAGGTTCCGACGTTCTTTTAGCCAGCGGGGGTCTCGTGGTGGGGGCTCAACCCACTTTTTGGGACCCTTGCGCGGAGCTCACACGGAGAACGTCTCCATCCGTGCGCCCCCTGGTGGCCCAGGCAAGGAACTGGTTTTAACGCTTGGCAAGCGGGCCTCTACGCTTGTCGGGCGAGGTCGTTTCCCGATTCCAGTTTCTCAGCATTTTTATCAGAGACTCCTACGGTCTTCTTGACCGGTTTCACTGAGCAATCACGAAGGAAATGTCCAGAATTCCCACAGTATAGGCACAGCTGTAATTGCCTTCTTCTTTCCCGTTCTTTCTGAGTTAATGGTCCTTTTACTACTCCTATTTGCATTGGTTCCACGGAGTCATTCCCTTTAGCGGAGCTCTGAGGTCTTGAAAGTACCCGGGTTTCAAATCTGGATCGATCGGTCTTCCTGTTCTGTAGCCGATGATCTAATTGGACTACTAGGTCGATATAATCTGAACAGTCTTGCGGCGGATTAACCACCTGTGCTAAAACGTCTTTAAGTTCCCCACGTAGACCTCTGTAGAAGAGCGTGATTCTCTTATCTTCAGGCCACCTGGTCTCAACCACCAGTCTATTAAAGGACGCTATGTAAGCCAGGAGATCCTGATTACCTTGTCTGAGTGACAGGAGTTCATTGTCCAAGGCCTGCCCCTGTGAATGTCTTGCGAACAACTTTTCCATACTGGTCTGAAAGTCTTGAAAGTTATAGAGGAGCGGGTCATCCTGTGTCACGAGAGGAATGGACCAATCTGCAGCACTACCGCTAAGATAGGAAAGTACAAACGCTACCTTGGCTTGGTCCGTTGGGAATGCGGCGGGTCTACACAGAAAGTGCAAGCGGCATTGATTGATGAATACTGCATATCGCTTTGGATCACCGGAAAAACGTTCGGGCGGGGCCAAAGGCACATTCCCTGGCAGATTAATTTGCACCGGATTACTTGAGGTTGTAGGAGTGCCGCCCCCTCCATAGGGAGGCAGTGGCGTCTGTCCCGCTTGAGCCTGTAGCAACTGTCTGGCCAGATCATCCGTCCGTTCCTTGGCAATGATCAACTCCCTTCGTAAAGCGTTTGTTTCTTGGCGAGATGCGTGTACTTCTGCCCTTAGTTCCCCAAGCAATTGAGCCAGTTGATCTGTGTCCGAGGTTTCCATTGCGCCTGGGTGGGAAAATTGCGGTAGGCTTCGCGTTCTGTAACGCTCACCTGAATCCCTCAGAGGCGCAGGTCAGGGCTGGGGGTTCTCGGAGTCTTCTAGGGTCACGCGCAGGCCTCGAATGCTACCCTGGAATGGCCATTTCCGCACTGAGATCTTGATCTGAAGGGTGAGGTGTCTGCAATTATGAGAGCAAGGGGTTAATATGGATATATAAGCCTGACTGGGTAAGCTGCCTCCCCTTCCTGGTACTCCCAAGTAGTTCGTAGGCTAAATGTGCTCACCTTATGTAGGTGAAAGCAGAGCTCTCCATCCTGCGTCTGTGCAGGGGCGCCGAAGCCAGTTACTTCACTGGTTAATTGTCCAGCCTCTTGGTTGCAGAGGATGAAGATTTGGAGCTAGGCCGTTGTTAGCAGCACGAACGGCGGTTGCTTGAATATGGAGGTACGGAGAGCGATGGAATGGCGAAGGTATTGCAGGCAAGTAAGTAGAAAATGTCAATTCGAAGTTAAAAGCACTTCTTAATGTCTTTTTTCCTTTTTCAGGTCGCAGAAGCAGCTGGGTAGAAAAATGGATGTCGAGGAATGCACCGAGGAGTGAGAAAGATGAGCGCTGCCCAAAACACGTGCGTATAGATGGAGTTTTGTATTTCTTAATGATGTCCTTTTGTTTTGCAGATGCGAGTAGCAGCGTCGGCAGAGGCGAGAAGAATGCAGCGCAGGTAAGGAAAGTTTCACGGAGGTTTACTAACCAATGTCTTTGCTTCCACAGGGTGCCGGAAAAAATGGAAAGCTGCAGCCCGTGGCTTGAGATGCACCGATGGACTGGGTAAGTGCTGCGCTGGTTTTTATCTCGTGCTAACCTGGTGTTCTTTTCCCTTTTCAGATGCTGCTGAAGACGAAGATGGTTTTTCGTAAGGTAAGATTGCGGATTTTTCTTCCCCAGATGCAGAAGTTGAAGATTCTCTGGAGCTGACACGGTGAGCGTCCTGCTGCTATTGCAGAATAACGCGAAGCACGTTGCTCTGATTGGGCGTGGTTTAAATAGCTTACTGGAGTGCTTAGGTGTCTCCTTCCACAGCAGCCTCGCCCAGGTAAGAAGTCCCAGCTTCCAGAATAGTTCCAGTATCCAGTCCCAGGGAGTGGTGCTGGCCACACCCAGAGGTAAAGTAGTTCCAGCCATGGATGGATGAGGATTTCATCCTGCAGGTGAGTGAGCAGCATGGTCTGCAGCAGGTAGGTCCACCCAAGCACCATTCCTTACATCATGAGCCCGGCACGTCCTGTGCCGGGACTGAGTCCCCTTATGAGCCTGGCGCCACTGGAATCAGAAGGTAGGCGTCTCAATCTGTTAAGAAAAGCGTCTCGTGGGCGCTGAGTACCTGAACTTCCAGTTGATGGTCGTGGTGAAGTAGCCAGGCTGTCCGACTGATGGTTGCTGAGTGTGTAACGCGAGGAACCAGCTCAACACCCACCCTGAATTCAAACAAGGTCAGTGGTGAACCAGCTCCCAACGCCACGGGTGCGCACTTCCCTGATTTGCGTGACGTTGGGACAGTGCAAGCACTGATAGGGAAGGCGGGTCTTGACTGGATGGAAAATCCACAGCAGGATACAACAGCAAGGCTCCAAGAAGTAGCAGTATACCGATGAAGAGAACTGAAGTTGGCAGGTGCTGTAGAAGGATGGGTAGGCAGAGTAGCTCCAGAGAAGGCAGGAGGCAAGGCACTGAACCAACAGGCAAGGAGGCAGGAGGGACTAGGAACCCTGGGGCAGAACAAGGAGAAAGAACTGAAGGCAGGAAGGGAGCTGGGAAGAAGAAGGCCCAGGGAACCTACTGGCAAGGAAGGAATGAGGCAAGAAATCTCCCAGAGGCAGACAAGGGAAGGAACCACCAACAAGGAAGGACAAGGAACAAAGGCTGGGAAGGCTGACAAGGTGCTACTCAAAGTAACACAGGCGAGGACGCGATCAGGAAACAAACCGCGTTAAGACGCGGTTTGTTCAAGCAAACTGGCCCTTAATATAGGGCATGCAGCACCCAGGAGGCTTGGAACGCAAGCAGTGCTGTCCCCGGGTGCTGACGCGCCCAAAACGAGGCTTGGGAAGCAAGCTTGCGACTTCCCGAGCGCTCTGTGGACGGCGCATGCGCGGAGGGCGAAACACGGCCTTCCGCGCCTGCGCGAACCACGCGAAGGGGAAAACCCGGAAGCGGCAAGAGCCGCGGATGACTGAGATCCCCCCAACCTGTATCGGGGGTAGATGCGCCAGGACGGATGCGCCCCGCACCCCAGGTAAGTGGCATGACAGTACCCAGCGGAGGGTTCTGGGGACTCATTCACCCATGCATTCCCTACGCCGGCCACCAGTTCTTTTTCCCCGTTGTTGTCAACATGGTAAGAGCATCCATCCACATAGACAGTGGGCATTCCCTCACACTTGTCTTCTTCAAAGACTTTGTGTGGGGAATTAAGGTATGCCTCCATGTTGTCCTTGAGTTTTAGACTTTCGTCCTCGAGAAAGTTTTCTCTGGCACAATCATGCAAGTCAGCCAGACCTTGCGCGAGGGGACTCTTCTTGTTTTGGCCATATCTGACCTCCACAGGAAAGCCTTGCATTGTCAGAATCCAGGAAGTAATTCGGGAATTACTCACATTTCCGGCCCGGATTCTGTCACTTTGGAGGTATTGCAGAGGCTGGTGTAGAGTCTCTACTATACTATGATGTGTTCCGCCTGGATGAACGGGCGGTAATTCTTCAATGCCCACACCGTTGCCAGGAGTGCCTTTTCACAATCGTTGAATTTTAACTCCACAGAGGATAAAGTTTTGCTCGCATAGGAGATTACTTTATTGACCTTGTCATGCTTTTGGTATAATACTGCCGTCAAGCACGTATTAGAGAACCCTGTCACCTGGAAGAACTCCTTGTTTCTGACAGGGTAAGCTAGGCAAGGTGCTTGTGAGAGGCTTCTTTTGAGTTGTCTTACTGCCTCGGATTGTTCTGGACCCCATTCCCACTTGACACCCCCCCTTCAAAAGATGAATCAGGGGTCTGGTGATCTCTGCGTAGCCCTCAATGAACTTTCTGCTGTAATTAGTCAGTCCAATGAGGCTCCTTAGTTCCGGCAGAGTTGTGGGATCCTTCGGTTTCTGAAGTGCTTCCACTATCTTTTCTTGGGGACAGAGACCCTGCGGAGTAATCTCATGCCCCAAAAAATTAACACGGGTTCAACACCACTGTGCTTTCTGAAAGGAAAGTTTTGCTCCGGCGGCCCTCAACTGTGTCAGAACATAACAGATCTCCGCTATGTGTTCTTCCACAGATGAACTTTTGATGAGGACATCATCTACATAAGCCAGGTTACCCCTCGCACCCAGGTCGGGCATGGCCTTATGTAGGAAAATGTTAAATTCATTGCCGGAGTTGAGGTATCCGAAGGGAGTCCGAGTCCATGTGTACTGCTGGCCCCCAAAGGTAAAAGCCAGTTTGTATTGGTCCTCCCTACTGACAGGCACGGTCCAGTATCCATTGGTCAGGTCTATTACAGTGAATACCTGTGACCCCTGAATCTGGGCCAGCCCTTGGTCAATGTAGGGCAGAGGCCATCGGGAAGTATGGACCCGTTTGTTGAGCTCCCTAAGGTCGGCACAGAGTCTCCACTGGCCGTTTGGCTTTAATATTCCCAGCACCGGATTATTGAAGGTGCTGTGTACTGGACGGATTATTCCCCAGACTCAAGGTTCTTAATTATTTCAGTAAGGGACTCCATGGATGCGAGAGGCAAACGATATTGCTTCACAAACACTGGAGTCATGCCAGGGTCCGTGGGAATTGTTGTTGTGTGGATGTCGGTGCGACCACAGTCATAGGAGTCTACCGCAAAGAGATCTTGGAAATCCAAGAAAACTTGTTTCAGCTTTTGCTTTTGTTCCAGAGTCACGCAGGCATCAGCTAGGTTGACTCTCTCTTCCACCATCTGCCTGAAGCCTGGAAAGACTTCTGGTTTTGCTCTCTCAGCGGCCTCCTCCAGCTGGGTGGAGTAGTCCCTGGATCACAGTGCTGATTTGGACCGGAGGCTTCAGGTGGGAAAGGCAGCCCTCATGGACCTGGAAAATCACCTCATCCCCTCTGAAGTCACAAGTCACATCTTCCTTACCATAAGGGCAAGAAGTGTACACCAGGAAGTTCCCCCCATGCCGGGTAAAGATCCTGTCTGGTGTTGTATTGTCATCACTGTCACTGTCAAAACAGTCCTTGGGGATTGGTCCTAACAGTTCATTTCCTAAATCATTGGAGAAATGTCGGTCATCAACCGCCATTCCAATAATGGTGCCTGCGGCTAGAGTAATACTCTTTAAGTTGCTGTTATCCACCTCTATTGGAATGGTGTCATGTTCTATGTTGACTAATGGTGTTGGGTTTACCCCTAACCCTTGCTGTTGGAGGAAAGCATTTAGATGAATATGAGCATCAGGGTTTTTCAATTTTTGTCCTCTTTTAACTTTCACTTCCAGGGAGAATTGTCGGGTCCTTTCTGGGATGGTGACTTCCTCTTTAACCTGAATTTCAACTGCATAAGGTAGCAATTGAGCTGACCTAAATGGTTTTTCTGGATCATCAAAGCCCATGGGATTATCCGCTAATCGGGACCAAGCTTTGAAGTTTATTAGGTCCAAACTAATGGCAAAGCGATTGAGAATGTCACTGCCTAAGTTAAAGGCAGCAGTGACGTCTTGCACGACCCAACAATTATGGACTATGCTCTTGTTGCCAATGGAGATTTTGAGCATACACCTGCTTGGCAGGAGATGTTTGGAATTGGGTGCTTCAAGGTCCATTTCCCATTTGTCTATCAGTTTGAATGTGAGAATGGCTGGGTCTTTTGGGAGTTGGCGGAACATGGCTTCGCTGTTGAAGCTCTTACCTTTGTTCACACACACTCGGGTGAGAACAGAGTCCTTCCCATCGTTTCACTGAACAGGGATGAACAACTGCTCTCCAATTTGCTGAACATCAGCCAGGCTCTGAGCTGATTTCACATCTTTCTGGACTATTGGAGTGGGAATGTCTGATTGTGAGTTAGTAAAGAATTTCAGGGTGTTTCCCTCCAGTGTGGAATGCCACCTTAAACTGGAAGGAAGGTTGATTTTCAGAAATAGAGAGGACCCCCCATCACCAGTCTGTTGTCCTACTGCTATTACTGTCACATCTGGAATTTGGTTGTTCTGGAAGTGAAATTCTACTTGGTCAGATTTTTGTTCAACCATGTAGTAGGTGCCGTTTAAACTAATATGGTTGACACTCTGTTTTAATTTTATTGGTCGGCTAGTCTGGGTCCAGAGCACCTTGTTTACGCAATCTATTAGAGGTGACAACCTTCTCAAGAGGTCATTCCCTAGTAAACAAGGGGTGCCCTCAGGAGTCAATACTATGACCGGGTGTTTCACCTTGTGTCGCCCAATTTTGATGTCCAAATCTGCAGTCCCCTCGACGGGAATTTCCTTCCCGTCAAAGTTCTGGAGTTGTCCAGGAAGAGAGGTGAGAGGAATACGTTGATTCTCCCCCCTTGCTACATTTAGTGCATCAAAGGCCCTTCTGGACAGAAGGGTAGCTTGGGATCCAGTGTCCAGCAGTGCCACAATTGTACCCTGCCCCTGTACTTGTACCGGGGCATAATATCTTCCCTCCTTCTCCTCAAGGGGGCACAGATAATGCACATTTTTGGACAACTGGTGGGCTAACTTTCTGGTTTTGGACATTGAGAGAGAAGAGATTTGGGCAGAATTCTGTGGAGAGTCATGGGAATCTGAAATAAAAAGTTTGCAACTGGATATTGATGTGGTTTTTGGTTCCCCTGGTTCCAGTTCTGGGCCACCCCCCCCTTTTTGGAGGCAGTCACCTGGATGGGTTTGAACCAGGGGGTTTCGGTCTTGTTGGTTCTGGGATAGAATGATGGGCGGCGAAAGCTCAATCCCCACATCTACCCAGTCTAGGTTGGAATCCCTTGGGACCCATTTTTCCTTGGGAGGAGTTCCCCCATCTCTGAAGGAGAAGATCCTTTTCCCAGGATCCTCTGAGGATCCCTCTCCCTCAAATTGGAAGACCTGTACCTCCTCCACAAAATGCGTCTGTTTGGTTCCTTTGTCTCTCCTACCTCCTCTTTGCTCCTTGGGTGGCAGACTTTCGGGGGTAGGAGATTTTGTTTCCGGTTCCTGGGTTTCCAGGGGCTGTTTACAAATGGGGAAGGAAGCTTCCTCCAAGGCTTTACACCCCCCTTCCCCTTGTGCCTCCTCCCTGGGAACCGGTGGGTTGTCAGGGTGCTGCCCCCATCATTGTTCTGGAGCACTAGGTCCAGAGTTTGGGGCATTCTGTGCCGGCATGCCCATCTGAGGGTTCTGTCAGGCCCTCAGCATGCGGCCCGAATCCTGTGGCATGTTCTGAACCTGGCGCTCTAACTGGGAAACCCACTCAGGCTGATACGGGGTCCTGTTTTCTCCCCTGGGCTGATCCCGGGAAGGGTAGCTATCCCTTCTCTGGTAAGATTTGGGTTGGGAAGATTTGGGTACCCCTCCACCCTTGGCCTCCCCTCTCCCGGATTAGGTTGTCTGGGCTCAGGGAAGTGGGGAAAGAAGGATGGATGATTTTGGGGCTGGAAATTGGCTGGATACCTGGGAAAAATGTTCTGCCCAGTGTTTGGGGAATTTCTGCCCTCCTGTGGGAAGTTAGGAAGGAAGTTCCCTGGGTCAGGTGCTTGGCTGGATCCCCCCGCTTAGGCTGGAGGAGTCCACACATAACCCAGGATAGGTTGGTTTCCCTTGTAGCAGCGACTGACATAATCAGGGGAGTGAGGGACCCCATTTATGGGACTACCTCCTTGGGCCTTCTTGGCTTAGAATTATTTTGTGCAGGCAGGTTTTTAACCCCCCCCCCCCATCTCCAAATCTGAAACAGGGGCAACCTTCACCTCTGCCACCTTGGCAGCAGCAGGGGTGCTGTTGGTTTTGTTTTTTTTTGGCTGATTCTTGTTTTCCACCGGTTTCTGCACCTCATAGATGCGGGTGGCTTGCTCAATGACCCAGTCTAAAGATCTTTTCTCGTGAAAATCTCTCACGAGCTGTGTCATTATATATTTGGGGAGTGCATGGAAAAATGTGTTGATGAATTCTCTGCTGTCAGTGCGCACCCTTCTGGTGGTCTGCGCAAAGGCACGCTTCAATTCTTGCACAAATTCTTGTGGGGCCTGATTCTCCCCACATTGCAAATTGTAAGCTGCCTTGCGAGCCTCTTGGGAATTTCTATGCACAGAAAAGTGTTTCAAGATGGCCGCCCTGTAGGTGGACCATCTTGAATGATTTTGGTCCTCCAGCCCCGCAAAGAAACTGGAATATTCTGGGGAGAATGTCCATTTGACAAACTGAATGCAGCTACTGCTGTCCTTCAAATGGAAAGTCTCCATCATTTGCTCCTAGAGCTCCAAGTGTTCCCAAACAGAATACTTGGCGTTCTTGTGATAAGGGGTGATGACACTCCTTATTGCCTTGATCTGCTTTAAGGGGTCCTTAAGCAAGGCCCTTTTTGCCTTATTGGCCTTTTTGGTTCGGGTAACCCTGGTCCATTCATCCTCCGACTCAGAAGCACTGCTCCCAGAGGTGCCCATCTGATCTTCCAGGTTTTCCGGATTCTGCAAGCCTGGAAATGGCTAACAGAATTTGGGGACCTGGTCTCCTGTGTCCTGGGCCGCTCAGAGGAGTCTTCAGATCCCTCCTTGCTGCCAGGATTTGATGGGTACACCCCCGCCCCCACTGACTTAACTGGGCAGAGGTTTTCAGGATGCCCTTAGTGGGCCTACTCTCCTGGCGTTCCCCATTCCTGGGAGGTACTGGCCTATGAACCCCATACTTTTGGCCGGATAGTAATCTGCCCTCCCTGTGGCCCTGTGCTCATGTGCGCCAGGGGACATGGGGGTGGCAGAGTCCAAGGACTGGGAGAGATGAAGGCCTCTGGTACTAGGGCTCCTGAGGTTATGCTCAGGTGTTTCCCCTTCCCAGCGAACTTCATCTCTATCAGCCCCTGCTCTCTGTTGCAATGCAAGAGCCTGCACTTTCAGTTCCTCAGTTAAGGCCTTACTAGACTCTATCAGTCTCTCCTGCATGGCTACCTGTTGCTGGAGCCTATCATTGTGCTGACAGAGAGCCTCATTCTCTCTCTGTGCCTCCTGATTGGTCCTGGAATACTGGGCCAGTCTTTGCTGTAGGAGGGTTACTTCCCGGCCTACTCCTTTCTTTCCAGAGCATCTTCCACCCTCCTGGTGTGCTCTAACAAGTTCTGATGCTCTTTTTGGAGATCACCCAGCCCCTGGAGGGCCAGGTGATTTCCTTCAATTTTTTCTTTTAATTGGCAGACTTCCTAGCTTAAGGTGTCCCTTTCCTGACTAAGAGCCTGCATCTGTGCCGCCAGGTCGTCCCTCTGCCTTTGAAGGGCACCAGCTTTCTGGCGTTCTTGATCAAACTCTGCCTGGGTATCCAGGTCTTTCAAAATCAATGTATTGCTTTCCTCTTTCTCCCTATCTAGATGGCTTTGCAGGGTGACTACCTGCTCTGCGCATTCCCTATTGAAGTCCAGTTGTTGCTCCAGCTTTTTCTGGCTCTGCAGTAGGGCGTCCAAACCTTCTTGGTACTCCTTCTGCAAGGCCAGAAATCTGTTATCCTGGTCAGACTTTTCATGTTGCAGGATATCCATTTCCTCCTTTATTTTAATAATATACTACCTACTATCATTTTCTGACTCCTGGCTCCTCTGCAGCCTCTGCTCAGAAGAGACCAGGTCAGATTGGGCCTTCTCTATTGCCATCAGTTGCCTATTTGCCAGATCTTGGCCTTCAGCACATTTGTCCTGTATGGCTCCCATATGTAAATATAAATATGCCGCTACCCTGGCAATCTTGTTGTGCTCATCCTTGGCCTTAGGGGCCATATATAGTCACTCAGGGCCACATGTAATGGACCCTGATCTCTCCATGTATCTGACCCTGTTTCAGTGATCTGGGGTGTGATTGCCTGCAACCAGACCACCTGGTCCTGATGAGCCCATTCACCTCTCACAAATAGCTTATGTAAGAGGTGTTCTCTGGCTATTTTAATATCTACCAAGGTCGTCATTCTGGAACTTGATTTCTTTCCTGACTTACAGAAGTTTGTATTTTATTTTGCAAAACAGACAGTTTCCTTAGAGCGTTCCTTTGAGGGGTGTTTTACAGCGTACCACAGCGTGGTGATCCGACCGGTTGTATGTATCCCATCAGTTAGCACACTGTATTTAAGCTGCACAAATGATAGATCTAATCCAGAATCCCCGGCTACGAGCCCCCACTCTGTTAAAGACTCCAATCAAGCATTCCCACTAGGTCAGTGCCTTGTCTGGGATTGCTCAAGGGAAGCCCTTATTTATATATTTTTATGACAAGTTATACTCTGGATGATGAACCCTTGTATCACGCCCCTCTCTGAGAATCCCCCTGACCCCACTGAGCCAAAAAGTAGGTTTGTTTTGCAAATTGAAAAGGTTTATTTGAAAAATTAAACAATAGATATATATCACACTTTTATAATAAATTAATATTTGATATCACCCTTAGACATATGACAGTGAGTGATCAACAATGGATGATGTTATACTAGCACACTGGTTTAATTACTTAGGAGTAGTATAGAGGATAAGCTAACTGAGAATGCTTTATATGGTACAAGGAAATCCAAGGTGGAAAAGAAACAACACAGGATTAAACTTTATATGATTTCAACAAAACATAATATAATCACTTTTCCCCTTTTGGCAATTCACCCCGCCTCTATGCAATGTAAGGAGGTGGAAGTAACACACACAGTCTTCAGGAATACAATCACAGTACAATACGAATTCAGTTCCCCCCTAGCAAGCTTAGAGAAACAAGGATGATTTTAAACACAGGCAAAGTACTTTAAAGGTGGAATGCAAAGAAGGGAAAAATATGCTAAAAATGATTTTAATTCCCTCTAGCGGTTTGGGGTGAGTGATAGCTACTTTAAATTAGTTCAGGATCACTTTAGCAATGCTCTATGAATGATTGTCAGGTTGCAAACGAATTTCAGCAAAGGAAAGCAAGGAGATGCTATTTTGACACGTGAAGAAATTTGAGCCAAATCGCAAATCGCGGCACTTTTTCCTAGTGCGTCGAGCGCGTTTACGGAGAAAGTATAATGAATAGAAAGTCGGTTCAGGGTTTGTTGGAAAGCCCAGAATCTTAGCTTTAAATCCCGGATCGGGTCGGGATTGGCTGCGGTTCTCTCGCCCCTGGGTACTGGTTCTGCGCACAGCGATTTGGGTCAGCTCTCAGCGATCTGGTCTGGTTCTGGTCTCTCTGGATCTCTGGTCTCTCTGGATAATTCTGCCTTCTGGGTCTACTACCGGTTCTGGCAAAAGTTCTTGGCAAAGAATTCAAACAGTTCGCCCGGCTGTGAATAGTTTGGTTAGGTTTTGAGGCCTGCTGAAGAGAACTCAGCTTGTGGGTTAGGCCTTTGCTTTGAGTTCTGGAGTCAGAGTTCTAAGTTCTGGTCTCTGTCTTGCTGGAGTCAGTCCGGATCTCTGGATGTGAAGTCGTCTGTCAGCGTGCTCCGCAAGGAAATGGAAATTGAATGTCTTTACCTGTCCTCCACAGTCTCCTTTTATGTGTTTAGAAAGTGGGTGGGTCAGCTCATTCTGCATGCCCAACCCTCTCAACTTATCATTGGCCAGTTCCTCCTCTCTCCCTTTATTGGGGGAACTGAGTTGTGAGTCAGAGTGATGAGGTAGGTTTATGGTCAGAGGATCCTCCCCTTGTCAAATTGCACACAAATCTATTTCTGATCCAAATACATATTTATCTATGTACCATTTTTCTAATATTATATGTCCAGTTAACATATTTTCTGTAGCACCAAACCATCCGATCCCTGTCTTTGTAGGATGTCGTGTCCACTTATGACAGAATTTTTCCCTTTTCATCCAGATAACAACCTCTAAACCTTTCCAGATTTTACACAAATGTGCACCAGGGATATGGGTTTCAGATGATTAAGTGTCAGATTTTTAACATGCATACATTTGGAGTAACAACCTTTTTTCCGCTACTATCCCCAAGAACATACCACTGAGTCCTAACACCTCTTAAAATGTGCACAGAAAAATCACAAGAATGATGATATTATTTATATCATTTTTACAAGTCCGCACTATGAATTATCCATCTTTTTTAAAATTATGCTCTGGCCCCAAAGGGGTGTGGTTTTCCAAAGCACATGGTGGAATTTCTGGTTTATCCACTTCCCCAAGCTCAGCTTGCTCACAGATGCAGTGCCCCTCCCCGTTTCCTTCCAAGAGGAAGCCATTTACGACCCCCCTAATTTAACATTTGCCTGGGCCAAGGACAGTGCTTTGTTTTGTTTCCCTCCAGTCCTAGGTGCTCCTCCCCTGATTCAATCAGGGAGGTGCCATCTCCTTTAGGTGGGGGCAGCAGAATGCAGCCAAGCCTGAGAAGAGTGGCTGAGCAAGTTTCAACTCCTGTCTGGGGTAGTTGCCAGGCAGAATTCACTCTCTTCAAGTCAGGCTTCAGCTAAATGTCACTTTGGTTCCCAGTTTTCTACATTCAAACCAAACTTGCAATTTTTACACATGCAGCTAGAACGCTAATTTTAAGTTCAAAACTATGACATTTAACAGTTGCAAACTATGTGACACTCAACAGTAGGTCACTCATTTATTTTAAACATTTAGATTTTAATGTCTTTCAGTCCAATTTCACTTGAGCTGCTGACATCCACAGCTCAGCCAGTTTTGTGATAAACATTGTTTTGGGCTCTTTCTCTTTCCAGATTTTGAATGCACACAAGACTACATTCTGCCAAATGTCTGCTGGTGTTCATTGAGATTTTTGAATATCTTGCAATGTTTAAAATAGGCATTTTTAGCTTGCATTTCAGAGAAACAAAGGTGATTTCAAAGTGCTTTTTTTTAGCCACCGGTACTGCTGTTTTTCCTTTGGCACACATTTCACTCATGGCACTCCTGGCCCCTCACGCTCACACTGGCGGGTGGCAGGTCAGGCGACCATTTTGTTGTGCGCAAAGACTGCGCGGTACTCCAGGATTCTGGTGCAAATGTGGGCTTTTCCGCCCTCTTGGATTTCCTAAGCCCACAGCACCAAATGTTGCAGCATAATAGTCCAAATGTGGGTCAGGACACCCAAATGAGTCGATCAGAAAGGAAAGAAATCAGCCACACCAGAGCCTGACCAGTGATACCCAGGTTATGACAGAGATGGTTGAGCAGAATAGCATGGTTGACCATATCAAAGGCAGAAGAGAGACCAAGTAAAATGAGGATACAGGGGGTGTTGGAATAGGAGTTTGAGAGCAGGTCTTCACAGATGTTCAGGAGAGCAGTTTCCGTGCTTCTGGCAGCTCTGAAGCCAGACTGATGGTCACAAAGGCAACCAACAGATTCAGTGTGAAGATTAAACTGGGAGATGTCCAGCTTTTCCAGGAGTTTGCCCAGGAAGGGTGTGATGGAGATTGGGCGATAGTTAGCCGGTCAGGACGTTTCGGCAGAGGGTTTCTTAAGAAGAGGGTGCACAAGGGAGTGCTTCAGGGGGGGATGGGAAGACTCCTGTGGTGAAGGAGTGGGTTACAGAAGTCGGCCAAAGCAGGAGCCAGGGAGTCAATGCGGTTGATGGTTTTGGAGGAACAGGGATGAACCTGTTTTGATGAGATTTTTATAGATTAGACTTGTCTAGAAACCTTGTCTGGGGGGAACAAGGGAAAGGCCAAGAAGGAATGAGGAGAGGTGGCCAAAGAAGGGCCAGAGGAAGAGCAGGGAGGAGATGGGGGAGGGGGAGAGGAAGAGAGAGAGGACAGGATGTCCTGAGTTTTAGAGATGAAATGAGAAGGCAGAGCCGTGCAGAGGGTCTGGGAAGGGACAGGAGAGGTAGAGACTGCAGCAGAATTGGCCAGTTCCTTACAGATTTTAAAGAGTTCGGCTGAGTTGTTAGCTGCCGCTGAGACGCAGGCTTGGATGTGAGCTCTCTTCTTGGTGCGGACAGAGCCGGTATTACCTTTGGTGCGGGCGGCAGGCCAGTTTATCAGAGAATGTACCAGAAGCACGCCATTTCTGCTCAGCAACCCTGCACTTGCATTTGAGGGTGACAAGGTCTGAGTCCTACCAGGAATTGCACTTGGCTTTGGCCTTCATGGGGATCCTCATGACAGTGGCAAGAACTTCGAGAGTATCAGATATAGCGGAGTGGAGCATGCAAAGGGTGTGAGTCAGCCAGAGGGGAACAGGGGTTGAGAAAGTGGCGGCAAAAGCCTCAACTGGCACAAAGGAGAAAGTGATCACTCCAGGAGAGAGGAGTGGTGAGAGGGATGGAAAGGGGAAGGTCTGGGAAGATCAGAACATCCAGGGTGTGCCCTACAGAGTGAGTTGGGCCAGAGGGGAGAATAGAGAGTGAGAGAGAGTCACAGAGGTCACGGAAGAGTCCAGAGGAAGAACAGGAATCATCCAGGTGGATGTTAAAGTCTCTGAGAAGGAGGAGTTTAGTGGTCGAGACCAGGATGGAAGAGGAAAGGTCTGCCCATTCAGAGAAAAAGGAGTATATCTGATCAGGTGACCGATAGATAGTAGCCACAATAAGGGATTGGCTAGTAGAGAGAGAGAGCTTGCAGATGAGGCATTCGAAAGAGGATTAGGCCTGTGTAGGAATGACAGAGGCAGGAATCCACTAGGGGAAGATCAGGTCTACACCCCCTCCGGGGCAGTTGGATCTGGGCACGGAGAGGATCTTGTAGCCATCAGGGAGGTGAGTGTCAAAGCTTGTGACAGAACTGGCCGTAAAGCATGTCTCGGTGAGACCGAGGACATCGAGGTCAAGTTCCTCCAGGAGGCGGCAGATGTCAGAGGAGTGTTTGACAGCAGAGCTAGAGTTAAGAGTGGCAATATGGAGAAGGTTGCCATCCTTGAAAAACTTCCAGGGAGGGGGACAAATCAGAGGTACGCCCTGCCGCGGTGTAGTAGAGGAAGGAGCAGAGGGCAAGGTAGCCAAGGGGAAGACAGAAGGGGAAGAAAAGGAAGCCCTGGAGGGAAGAGAGGGGAAGGCAGGAGAAGGAAGGAAATTGATGAGGCGTGGGAAGCATCTATCAAAGAGGAGAAGATTGGCCTGAGGGCCTTGGACCAAGACGGTACCATTCAAGTAAACACTAATGATGACCTTAGAAAAATGGACGGAGGCCAGGAGGGCCTCCCACCGGGTGCCAACATTGATGGTAGAAGAAGAGAAAGGAGAAAGCACAGAGACCATATGAAGAGACTATAGGTCTGGTGAGAGAACAACAAAGAGGATGTCGGTGAAGGTTTGCCTAGAGGCGGCACTGGTATAAGTGTCAACAATAGGTAGGCCTGGGTTGGAGACCAGGATTTCCTTTTTAAACTTCTTCTTACCAGATATCGTGTGACTTCCTGGCTGCTGGACTTGGAATCTCCCAGTGGCACCGGGAATTCAGGCACCCATAAAATTGTACAAGTCTGGCAGCAACCTGTTTTTTTGGTAATTTATTTAATTTATTTATATAGCGCAAAAGACGAGAGCCCATTGGTATGGGAGCCCTAAACAAGAAAAGCACTATCTGCAGGCCCTTCTTGAAAACAGAAAAAGATGAGCATGCTCTGAGATTGAGATGAAGCTCATTCCAAAGACTCGGGGCTGCATGAGGGAATGACCCTCTTTCAACATAGAAGCGTTTGGAACATTGCGTCACCAAAAGGGAGGTGTTGTTAGAACGCAAGCTCCTGTGTGCAGGCAGCCAATGGAGATGTTGGGCTAGATAGTCTGGGCCCAAGCCATAGAGGTATTGGTGAGTTATACAATGCAGATGGTACAGGATGCAGCTATTAATTGGTAACTAATGCAAAGCCCTTCTGGCTAGGGAGACATGATCTCCCTTCCCCAACCCCATTACCGCACGCGCAGCTTTGTTCTGAACCACCTGAAGTCAGAAAGGTTTTCCTTTAGTTACCCCCAGTAAAAGGCTAGCACAATAGTCTAGCTTGGCCCCTATGATGACACGTGCGATCGTAGCACAGTTGGTAATGCTCAAAAAGAGCTGAGGCTGGGCCAGCAGTTTAAGATAGTAGGAGGAACAGAAGAAAGGGCTGCTCACATGTGCCTTTAATAAATAGATTTTGGTCAAGAATGACTCCAAGGGTCTTGACCTTGAGTTGGGTTTTAATCGAGCATCCAGCTCCGTTAAACTGGCAGTACCTTTGACCAATCTTTCATAGTTGGGGAGCTGTGCCCACAACCATCAGCTCTGTCTTTGAGTCATTCAAGTCTAGTCTGTTCACCTGCATCCAAGCTTGTATTTTTGCATACATGCAATTTAGGGCAGTGGAATCAGTGGTGTAGTTCCCTGATAGTGGGATGAGGCACTGGATATCATCAGCATAGTTGGCATAAATGGTCTCTGTAGCATTTAGTTGTTGAAACAGGGGAGCATAAAGATGTTACATTTTGTAGGAGATTTACAGGAACACTGCGGAACGCCGCATGGGACTTGGAATTCTTCTGCCGCTGAGTCCTGGAAGAAAACTCTTGTGGTCTGGTTGGATAGAAATGACTGAACCCATTTAGCTGCTTTGGTAGAGAATTGTGCCGTGTCGCATAGTCTGTCTGCAAGAATGGTATGATCCACAAGATCAAATGCTGCGGACAGATCTAGTAGCACAAGCAAAGCTGAGTTCCCTTTGTCAAATATCTCAAACATATTGGACTTCAGATCTAGAAGAGTTGACTCAGTGCTATGGCCTCGTTGAAAACCTGATTGTTGAGGACCCAGAATCATATCTTTAGTCAGGTACTCCTCAATCAGTGTCTGTGCCAGTTAGTCCAGAATCTTCAACAGGTATTGCACGTTCGTAATGGGCTGGTAGTTACTTGGCACATTCTGGTCTAGAGTGGGTTTCTTAATAAATGGTTAGATCCAGGCTTTGTTATGCTGATAGGGGCAACCCTCTCTTTCAAAGAGAGGTTAATACATTTGGTAGTGACGGGGGCCAGTTGATTTCTGCATTCTTTGATTACTGAGAGAGGACAGACATCTCCCTTACACTTTGTAGGTTTGAGTTGGCTGAGAACCTTTTGCAGGTGTTGCTCAGAAATGGGTTGAGACTCAAAATGAACATTGTCTACATTGTGAGGCCCTGATGGCAGGGTCACATTAACTTTGGTGCTTTTTGCTTTCTAGGTTTTTCTGTATATTCCCTATTTTATTTCTCATGACTTGTTGGATGAATGTACACCAACTGGCGTACTTTACCACCTGAACGGGAACTGGGCAAGGATCGTCTAGTTCCTTGACAATCCCAAATAGTTCAGATGAGCTTGAAGTTGCTCCGGAAATCCTATTGTCGTAATAACACTTTATGCATTCAGTACAGCCTTTTTGTATGTTTTTGTTGTATTAGCATGGATGATTTTGTCTTCTGCTAAATGAGTTTTTTCCCATTGCTACAGTGCCTGAAGTTTAGCTGCACGTAGCAGTTTTATGTCAGTGGAGAAGCATTTTTTATTTGGCCTGTCTTTGGGTCGTTTTCAAAGGAGCCAGATGATTGACAGCTCTTTCGAGAGTATCATCATAGGCCTTAGCTATCTCTTCAGCAGAATTTAGAGAGTCTAAGTTCTTAATAGTGGCCGCGAAAAGGGGGCCATGGTGTCTGGTATCAATTTGCACAGGTTCCTGCACGTTACCTAGCTCTTATGGGGTTTAGATCACTCACAACTTGGAAGAGACACATTCCAATCCAGTATGTAATGATCAGACCAAGAGCAGGGGTTGAATAGCAGATTGTGAATTAACAGGTTTTGGGTTGGAAGCCAATCCAAAATTCTTCCCTTAGTATGGGTAGGTGTTTTGACATGTTGCATAAAACGCAGGTCACCCTTCCCTTTGGTAAGATCATCTCTCAGGATTTTGAAGTCTGCGTGCAAGGCAAGAATTAGTGCGGCCTGCTGCCTCATGCAGCCACGATTCTATGATGGCACAGAAGTTTATTCCTTGCAAGGTGATATAATCTGCTACATCCAGCAAATGTTTAATAAGAGAACGTGTGTTTAACAGCATACATCTAAGGACCATTTTGTGCCTTAAGTCACTGGCAACTGGGTCTACTTTTTTAGGTGATTAATGCTGTTTGTACATACTGGGCTAAGTGTATTAGCAAGTTGGGACTCAGCACTACTAGCTAGCTCTTCTTCTACATGGAATGTAGAAGGGAGTTGGGGTTCTGCCCTGCGGGGGGCGTGAGGGTTACCTGGTCTTGACATGTTGTTTTCTTGAGCTTTCCCCGACACTTGTTTGGTTTCGCTATGGCCACAATGCCAAGCTGTGTACTTCAGCACGGTTTGAGTAAAGAGTCTCCCGCCGATCGCTGTGACACAACGCAAACCTGCAAAAACCGGCCTTGCCAACGCGCCGGTGCTGACGAGCCACAGATGGAAATACGTTGCTGCAAAGCAGCTTGGGAAATGTAGTTTTTGAAAACTACTAGAATTTCGCTATTGGCTGCAGATGGCTATGAGCACAATGAACAAGTCTAATAGACTGGATTCTATAATTCTTAAAGCAGTGTTCTAATCTAGATGGCAAAATGATACAGGTATGGAGCTCTGCTAACACAGAAAAACGGTACCAGACAGTGTGAGCAATATGTTCACCCACTCATGCACTACATTTTTAACAAAAAGCATACACCCAACATACAAGGACTGAGAAACAATAGCCCAATTAATGAGGCCCATTGTCTTTCAGTACTGATTTCAGAGGACTAGTTTGTTCCTAATCTGGCTGAGCACATTGCTAACTTTGTCGTAAAACTGTTTGATATGTCAAAAATTCAAGGCTGGCCATACTCTGTGAACAGTGTGAGGAGCAATACCCATCCTACAGGACGATTTCAACATTTGCATATCGATTATGTGAATATGCTCCATATTTTTAGTGGCTGCAAGTATTTGTAATTTGCCGTATGTACCTTTTCCTGATGAATTGAAGCCGGTCCATGTACACATCCAGATGCCACATGTGCTGAGGGGTGAGAAAAGTGGACCCATAGACCTAGAGCCTATCGGAATGCAGAATTTACTCAAACACCAATAATCTAACAGACTCAGGAAGTTGGCAAAACGTGGTGCTGTTTTATTTGCATTTGTCTAAAACAGCGAGTTACAACGGACATCAGTGGACGTTCGCTCGATTTCTCTCAGCGCATATTATAAAAACACAACTCTAATGGTCAAAACTCGTCATCATTGACGTCACGCTATATGGCAAACTACAAAAACCTACTTGGGGATGTGATGGGCTTACAAGGCTAAGTATACGTTCCATACTGTTGGCGGTTGTGATTGGGTCTCTACTGTCTGGTGAGCAACTAAGCCCATCCCACGTGGAAGTCATCTTCTGTGTCATATTAATACTCAACACTTTATTGGTTACACAAACTATAGGGCTCTTTGATACGTGGCCCTCTACAATTGGTTTGGCACTCTTGTATCCTTCTGGAATTTTCCACACGGTAGCAGCACGCAGGCTTCCACACCAGGTGCAGGGAGGGTCGGCGTGATCATGCCTCCCATGCCAATTAGCCCAACATCTATCATCACTCTTGCAGTCTGCCAGTTAATTAAGACTTTGAACTTGGCCTTGCAGAAGCTCTCTGTGCCTGAGAATCAAAGGGAGTATCTTCTTGTTTTTCGGGTGGAGCTCGACCCAATGTCTATTTTGATCTGACCATGTGACTGGAGACCGCATTTTCAAGTTCTTTGCAGCATTTAATATTATTAAATGATGAACTCTTGATGCCTTCAGTGTTTTTCCATTTCACCTCAAACAGATGTTTGTTTCTTTGTCACGTTCATGTAACTACTGGATGGACAACCAGGCTCACTGTGGCCTCGACTTCTTGGTGCTGGGCCAGCCAAGCCTTTTTTGGATTTCTCCTTCGCCATTAGTTATTTTCGAACTGCACCACACTGAAAAACCCCTTCCAATCACGGGATTTCAAGCATTACTTAAAGTGTATCGTGGAATATCCAGGTTCTATACATTCCTATGTATTATACATTAGCACATAGCCACAACTATTCACTATGTAGCCAGCCTTACATTCCCTTTGTCTACTTGCGTTACTGCGTCTGTACAAGTGTAAACTTATTTAGCATTTTCTTAATCATTTCTGTTGCATGAACATCTTCATCTCGAGCCCAAAATGTTGCCCATCTTTACCACCTCCTCTTCAGATCTTATAGAATGTTGATTTTCTTTTACCTCGTGCATCTTTTCTGGGTGTGTCAGTTCTGCTCCGTATGACGTCACCAGTCTTCTTTTTCACTCATTTTCACACTTCCTGTGGGACTTTGTCCAAAAGGCCATAATTTCCTCGTGAATGCATATAGGGTTTTCTGAATGGATGCCTTGTTTCCAGGATTCTCTTTGGTACAGGAATCCTCACTGGCCTGCATGTGACTCAATTTCTGGTTCCCAATATATAGGCAACATGGGGGCAGAGCTTTTGGTGGGGTACTTGACTCCTCCTCTTCAAAAGATAAAACCCTACGTAGGACTTTGAGTTTGAAGTGGCCAATCAGACAGACCGAGCTAATTCTGTTCTCCGTAGATAGTGAGGCAGTGATCTTAATGCCAAGGTCTTTCACAGTGGTCTCTGGGTAGAGAAAAGGTCCAAGAGAATAGGGCCAGAAGTACACAGTCAAAATAGAAGAAGCTGAGGGTGGTTGGTCCCACCCTCAGTATCTCATTATTATCACCATTGACCTTGAGCCAGTTAATTATATGAGTTGATATGATATGGAATTTATATTGTGCCTATACACAAGTGTTTCAAGGCATGACACAGCAAGGGAGGGAGAACAGAGGGAAGACAGAGACAGCGATCCTGCTAGGCCAAGTGTCATTCAGATTGTGCAAGTACAGGGAAGAGGGAAGAGGAAAAGTGGGGAGTCGGAGGGGGTGGGGACAGTGCAGTGCATGGGATAATAGAATAAATTAAAACAATAAGAGAGGTAGGGCCAGCTGGTGGCAAGTGCAAGGGTAAATGCAGATACAAGGTGTCAAATGCTGGTGGGGGACTGTAGGGATACAGAAAACAGTCTCCAGCTGTGGGGGTTGCCAGGGAGGCAGTGCAGGTGTGTAACTGGCGGGGGAGGGGACCTAGGCCTGAGGTCCGAGAGTGGGCATGTAACCAATGCAGTTTCAGACAGGAATTCAGCAGGGGAGAGGAGGAGAGAAAACAGAAGCAAAGAGGAAGGTTTTGAGGTGCTTCCGGAACCGGAGATGGTTCTCCTCAAGTTTCAGAGAGGCTGCTCCAGAGGGAAGACCCAGCTGAAGAAAGAGATCTACCACCAACTCGTTGCGTGGAGAAGCGACTGACCCTGAGGGAGTTGGAGGGAGTTGGAGGTGGATGAGCGATAAATGCCCTGCTGTCCAATAGAGAACATTATTCAGTTCTCGAACGTGACCCTACTGAGTCCATACAAGAAATAATCCTACAATTTACAGAGATTGGCTTACAACAAGGGTTCATTAGCCATAATGAATATGCCTTTCTGAACATCAGTTGTCCCGGGATACCGGCAATGTATTCCTTACCAAAAATACACAAAAACAGCTTGTGTCCACCAGGAAGACCATTTGTCTCTGCCAATGGATCAGTCCTTGAGCCAGTTGGAAAATATGTTGATAAATTCCTTCAGCCCATCACATTATTAACTCCTTCTTATATTGCTGATACAAGAGACATCATCAACACTTTAGACTGGCTGGAGTTTGATCCCAATATGGAGGTGTTGGTAACGCTTGACATCACAGCCTTATATACCAATATTGCCCAAAATGATGCACTACTGATTTCGAGTGAAGCATTGCAAAGTACAGCTTTCTTGACCCAACTTCCTACATACTTTATTGTAGAACTTTTAGCCATGTGCATGACTCAGAGCTACTTAACATTTTAAGTAACCCTATATCAGCAGATAAAAGGCGCTGCCATGGGGACTCCATTTGCCCTGAGCCTGGCAAACTTATATATGCCCAAATTGGAATCAGTCCATGTGTTCTCCAACAATCATTTCTCTGAAAATATATCCACCATTGGCAGAGATTCATTGATGATGGTGGAATTGTTCACTTGGCTTAACACCTGTAATTCCAATATGGCATTTACATCTTCACATGACAGATCTACAGGGTTCTTGCGTATCCCCTACACTGTATAACATTTTTACAAAGCCCCTTTTTGACGATCTAGATGGCCTGGGTGTCACCTACACAAACTATGCCGATGATACTCAGATCCTCATCCCGTTGACGGGGGATTACGACAAGGATTTGGCCTTTGTAAATCATGTGTACCTCATCATCCAAGCATGGATGGCCTCTCATGGTCTATGCCTGAATGATGACAAGACTGAACTCCTCATCTTAGGCACTACACCTAAACTCGACAAATTGGGCCAAAACTATTCCTCTTTTGTCATAGACAATAACATCATTACCGTAGCTAAAGAGGTCAAAACCTTAGGATTTTATTTAGACTCTACACTCACATTAAAAAAACAAGTCAATGCCATGGCCTCCGCTACATCGTATACCTGTAAACTCATTAGAGCATCTAAAATATTCCTCTCACCAAACAACTGCATAACTATAGCCAGAGCATTGATCCTATCCAAGTTGGATTATTGCAATGTGCTTTACATAGGCAGCAATAAATACATTACAAACAAAATTAAAATCCTACAGAACAATGCCTTAAGAGCAGCCCTAAGCCTCCCGAGGAAAACACACATCTCAGAGACGAGAAGATCGTATTACTGGCTCTCTACAAAAGACAAAATCTTCCTGAAATCAGTCTCCTTGACCCATAAATGCTTACACCAAGCAGCCCCACAGTATTTAATAACAAGATTTACCAGACCGACTTCCTGCCGCCCCCCTAGAAGGGCTAACTCAAATCTCCTCACTGTCCCAAGATTCAAACGTACTATGGCTGGAGGGAATAGCTTTCCTGTTAAAGCAGCACAATTTTGGAATTCCCTACCACCACCGCTAAGGGAAGACCTTCCCTACCCACAATTCAGATCCAATACCATCCGTTGGATCAAGGAACACGATACCCAATAAGATATTTAACCACATCCACGGCGCCACCCATTGTAAATTGTGTATAAATCCCATATCTTCTCACCTTTATGCTTAGATTTTTCTATAAATTGTAAATTATGTATATTCACTTGTTAATTATACTTTGTTGTCTTGACCCAAATGTTCGATGCTCCCAACACTGTAACCCATTGTGATCCATCTACTGCGTATTCTGTAACCTAAGCTGTACACTCCTCTTGTTGCTTGCGCCCTGCTACCCACGGGGGAGGTGCGCCTTACAAATAATAAAAACAAACAAACAAACAATCTACATTAGCATTCTTGGATTTGACCATCAAAGATGAAGCTGGGACATTGATTACAGCCCTAAAGGTACAGATAGAAACACACTATTAATGTATCAAAGTCAACATCCACTTGCATTTGGGTGACAATTTACCCTTTGGACAATTTATTTGCATCTGGAGAAACTGGACACAAATTTCAGATTATGATCAGGGCGGAAGCCGATTTTGAAAAATGGGATGCGAGACCGAGGGTACCCACATAAACTATTGCAAAGATCTAGAAAGAGAGCACAGTATTATGACAGAACCGCTATACTTGACCCATCACAACATAATCCCCCGGAGCAACGTATAGTGTGTGTATACAGCACAAAAATTGAGGATGTTATAAACAAGACATTGGAAATTGTACTCTGATAAAGAAAGACCTTGCCTGTGTGATTTTGAAGAAAGTGGAAAAGAATGACAGATGTCCTATGCCACATGATCTGCTTTGTCGTGTGGAACAGAAATTGATTCTGAGAACCAAGAGCCATATAGGGGGTCATTCCGAGGTTGGTGCTAAGGGAACAACGATGCCGGTAAAGGAATACCGGCATCGATTACCGCTACGGCCATTCTGACCAGCCTGACCGCTATTAGTGGCATCGTAAAGTATGGTGCCTTTAATATCGGTCTGTGCACGGGCACGCGACCCACCATGCCGGCAATAGCAGCATGCCATAAACTGGAGTAGATCACAAGTGAAGCGGACATGCAAATAACGGCTTCATGAAGGCGGAAAAAGTGGTTACCGGCATGCCGTAAATACCGGCATCGCCGACCTACCGTAAAATGCCTTGAGCAGTGTTCCCAACTGCCACAGGTGCACACAATCAGTGCAGGTGGAGGCAATGGAGTCTGGCCCAGTACAAAAGGAGCACACCCACACGCCACACCTCCTCCCACACCAAGATAATTCCAATAGTAGTAGCATTACTGGAGCTGGTGTACATGCTTGCATTGCCACAACATCAACAACAACAACAACAGCCGGCACCACAGAGGAGACGCAGGAGGAGAAGGAGGGTGAGACAGGCCCAGCTGCCCCACAAGTGCAGCCACCGTTACCACGCCGGCAGCCCCCAATCCCTCGCATCAGAGCCAGTCCTTTCAACCTAACCCCTGAGCAGATCCACACCCTTTACCGTCTGGACCGGGACACCATCACCACTATAGTGGACCTGATACACAACGACATAGTGAGCCTCATTGAAATACGCACCGCCATTCCCCCTCTACTGAAGGTAGTGTCTGTGCTCCACTTCCTTGCCACAGGCACCTACCAGCACACAGTGGATCACATGCATGGCATATCACAACCCTTATTTTCTCGATTCTGTACCAAGTGCTGAATGCCCTCCTCAAGCACACAAGGGACTACATATCCCTACCATGGACTCCCCAGGAGACATTTGATACAAAAGTTGCCTTCCATGCACTGGCAGGCATGCCAAATTGTGTAGGTGCCCTCGACTGCAACCATGTGGAGTTGGAGTTGGTGGTCCCACATGCCATGGAGGTGGTGTACGGCAACCGCAAGCAATACCACTCCATCAATGTGCAGATGGTATGTGACGCCAGCAAGATCATCACACATTGTTGTGCCCGATATCCCGGATCAACTCATGACTCTATGGTCCTGCGGAACGCCACGCTACCACGCTTCATGGAGTGACATGCTGGACGACGTGCCTGGCTGTTTGGTGAGTTGCAGGACTGGCACATGGCATTGAAATGGGTGGAGAGATGCACACACCACCATGCTGTCAATGTTGATGTGACTGCACAATGTGCACATCACCGAACACTGTGCCCCAAACCATCACAAACGGTACATGACACCCAAATCCCATATGGATGAAGTAAGGTCGACACCTATCACGACATGACTAACAGGAAACCACCCCACATCCCACAACACGTGCACCACTCATCAGCGGCTGTCACCCTCCGTAACGCCATCCAGCACCTTGCAGTGCATATGCACTATGTTGCTGTCTCCAGCATATCACCACACAGGACAAGCATCCCTGTTAGTGCATCAAACTGAACCAACTAGGGAATCCACTGTCTGTCACAGGGCCGGCACACCCACAGGAGTGCTGCAGGTCACCATGGGAATGATCAGCGCTGATTGCCAAATATTGCACAGACTACTGCCAACGCTCCCTCGAAGTAAATCTTACAGAACACAACACATCACAATTCTGTCACGAACACAGCTGCATGCGTACACGATGCATGTACAACAAGACGTCAGTGCACACTATGTATCATCTTGAAGATGCAACCCACACCATTAGTCCATGCCACAGGACACATTGAGGGGCTGGAGATGGCGTAAATACATCCATGAATATGTGCAGGTGGACAACGATAAACTGCAGGTATGTGTGACTAGTACAGTTGTCCACTAACACACAGGGATTTTAACAGGGACTGGGTTACCGCCCTCAATTGCAACATCACCTTAAAGGACCCTGTACAGCTCATCTGGACGGATCACCACTTCCTCCCCCTTGACATTAATATCAACAACCTAGTGCACAAAAAGCCTATCATCGCTCCGGCCTGCCTAACCAGGAAAAAGAGCAACATCACAGCTGAAGCCTTAATGCCTCTGGTGACCCCCATTCTGAACGCCCTACAAACCACAACTGACTTAAACTCGATGGTCAACGCCTATAATGACTCCATGGCTAAAGCTATCGACACCATTGCCCCACTGAAAATGCGTAAAGGGAAACCCAAAGCGCACCTGAATACATGGTACACCCCAGAGCTCAAACTTCTCCGACTACAAAAAAACAAACTCGAATTACTATGGAATTCGGTGCCTTCAGTAGACAATAGAACTAACCTCACCAACATCTCCACCCACTACAAAAATGAGATCACACGTGCCAAGAAAGAATCTCTTAATTCCAGGATTTCACAGGCAGGCTCAAGCACAAAAGAGCTCTTTAACATCTTAAAGGAATTAGAAAACCCCACTCCTCCCGAAGATACCTGCACAAAGGATAAACCGTGGTGCACAGGGATCCAGAACGCCCTGGCCAACAAAATCTCAGGGCTCCAAACTAAAATTGGAAACAAACGGCAACAGCTCACTCATGACCCCACCTCCAGACCCACCCATCCCCCACCCACCGCCACTAGCTCAGGCTTCACCTTCAAAAAGGTCACCACACCTGAAGTACAAAAAATTATAGCATCCTTGAAACCCTCGAACTGCAAGGGGGACAGTTGCCCCGCACAGATTATCAAGGATGCTGCCAGGGATCTCTCCCCTTTCATCACCAAATTAATACATTTGTCGTTCTCCAACAACATGGTCCCAAGTAATCTGAAACAATCCTGGGTCCTACCCTTGCTAAAAAAACAGACCCTCGACCCAGACATACCCACAAATTATAGACCCATTACCACTGTCCCATTTTTACTAAAGATTCTTGACAGAGTGGCCTATCTACAAATTCAGGATTACCTTGAAACTAACCTATTACTAGGTACTCGCCAATCTGGCTTTCGTCCCCAACATGGGACGGAAACAGCCCTTGTTGATCTCAAGAGCCAGATAGACGAAATTAAAGATAAAGGGAGGGCTGCCATCCTGCTTCTCCTCGACCTCTCCGCTGCCTTTGACCTGGTTGACCACAAAATTCTGTGCAACCACTTATCATCGGCAGCACACTTCTCCCACTCAGCGGTCACATGGATCCAATCCTTCCTGGACAATAGGACCATGCGAGTCTTCTCACCCATAGCAGCAGCCGACCCTATTCCCATTACCTGCGGTGTCCCACAAGGATCGTGTGTTTCACCCACTTTGTATAATATATTTACAAAGCCCCTATTCGATAAACTGGACCATCTGGGTGTCACCTACACCAACTACGCAGATGACACCCAGATACTCCTCACTTTATCAGGCAACTACAACGCGGACGCCAACAGGATCGGCGAAGTCTTCTCCATCGTTCAGGCATGGATGGCCACACATGGCCTCTGCCTGAACGATGACAAGACTGAACTGCTCCTTGTCGGCTCACCCAACACTATCCGGAATCTCAGCCCGAGCTACTCTAGCTTCATCATCGACGGCAACACTATTCCCACTGCCAAAAGTGTAAAAACTCTTGGTTTCTATCTCGACACTAACACCAACCTCGCCAAACAAATTAATATGACTGCCTCAGCCACTGCTTACACTGGGAAACTAATTAGAGCCTGCAGACCTCTGTTATCCCCCAACAATTGCCTCACTCTAGCCAGAGCACTTATACAATCCAAACTGGATTATTGCAACAGCCTGTATGTAGGTGCCAATAAAACGGTTGTCAACAAACTGCAAGTCCTACAAAACAACGCACTCCGTGCCGCCCTTAATATTCCCAGAAGAGAACATATCTCAGCCACAAGAATCACATGCAAATGGCTCTCCATCCAACAAAAAATAGACCTAAAAACTATCTGCCTCACCTACAAAGCTCTTAACCACCTGGCCCCACCTTATCTAACCGATAAATTCATCTTAAGACAGAATATTAGAACTACCAGATCCTCTAATACACTACAACTGACAGTGCCCAAATACTCCCTCAAAAGAGCCGGTGGCTCCAGTTTCCCAGTTCTAGCCTCACAATTATGGAACACTATTCCACTGGACATCAAATCTACCCCTACATTTCAACCTTTCAGAACTAAGATCATCACCTGGTTACTTAACAATTAACTAGCACTGTATGTATGCATGTCACTAATTCTACTATAACTGCTCTCATAACTGATTTTGTAACTATACTTATGCTGCACAATTGTACAAATGTTCCTACCTATGCCTGTAACCTGATGCTTAAGCGCCCATATACCTCTGGGTCAGGAGCGCTATACAAATAAATAAACAAACAAACAAACAAACCTCTGACACCGGGTATGTGTCCTTTCTGCATCAGTGCTCTCCAGGGTTAGGAACATCATGCAGGGCTAGAATAGTGTGTCCTTTGTAGGGAAAGGGTTAGGGCTGCATTAATGGCACAATAAAGTAACTAGCTCTAGTGAAGCTTCTGTTCCTTATTCTGTTTTGTGTGTTATAGTACAGTTGTCCATCATGAATTGACTAACATTTACCTTTTATTGCCTCTCATGCAGGTGATAGTGGCTATCCCTTGAAGCCGTGGCTCCTCACCCCTGTCCGAAACCACCAGAACAGGCACGAGGAGGACTACAATCATTTCCATACCCGTACCCGTGTGGTCATCGAGCAGACCTTTGGCCTGTTGAAGGCACGATTTTGCTGCCTCAGCCGGTCGGGTGGGGCACTCCTCTACAGGTATGAGAAGGTGGCCAAGATCATCATGGCATGTGTCATGCTGCACAATATGTGCATCCGCTGGAACGTGCCCCTGCCCCCTGACATTGAACTGCTACCACCTGGTGATGATGAAGGGGAAGAAGAAGATGTGGGTGGACATCATTGCGGTGCCGATGCACAGGAGGGACGTGCTGTGCACCAGTCAGTGATTGCACAATATTTCTGACACATGGCAGCAGAGGGTGACGTGATGGTTGGACAGAGGGCACTGGGTGTGGGGGGGTACATGTACACTATGCAGTGTAAATGAATAAATGACACATGCACAATGAAGAATGTCCACTCAGTTCTTGTTTTCTACACAATGGGTGTATTAACTATAACAATGTAAATGTAAGTGCAAGAACCCTCCACCCCCCTCCACCTTCCCCCACAACTCCCCCACACACCCTCACCCCCTCCCCCCTCCCCCCACAACTCCCCCACACACACTCACCCCCCTCCAACTCCCCCACAACTCCCCCACACACCATCACCCCCTCCTCCTCCCCCCACAATTCCCCCACACGTGTCCCATCGAGTCTCCAATGCCTACATGAGGCTGCCCTGATTCTCAATTGGCACTCTCTGGTCCAGGTGGCGGCATGTCTTGCCGGCGCAGGCTACGTGCCGACCTGCGGAGCAGACTTTTCTGTGTGGAACTGGATGAAGACGGTGTGGCTGCCTGCTGGGATAGTGAAGCGGGATGCCCTGCCTCCATGGCATCCGCTATGCGGCCTAGGACCTGGTGGAGGGCCGAGACCTCCTTGCAGAGGCGGCTGGTGTTCTCAGCAAAGGATTTCACCAGGGAGGCAGTGTTGTCCGTGATGGACCTGCCTAGAGTGTCAAAATTTTCACGCCACTCCTGTCTGGCCAGTCTGTTGTCCTTGACAAACTTCCACACAAGGGCAGTAAGCAGGTCAGAACGCTGCGGCCCTGCGGGTGCACCTGTGGAGGTTGTCGGTCCCTGCCTGTCCTGTCCAGCATGCTCAGCCTCCCTAGTTGTCACAATGGGACGGAAGTGTCCCTCCGTCTGCTCCTGACCAGACTGCTCTGGGGTGGTGGTGTGCTCCGTATCGAGTTACTATATGAGTGGGGATGCCGCTGGACTTGGGGTACGGACAACTTCCGAAACAACCTCAATGGGCACCCATATGTCGTCCTGTGGGTCCTCCACAGGCAGGGGTGCTGTGGCTGCCACCTCCCTCAGCAGGTCATCCTCATTGAATCTTTCCTTCCGCTGGCGGGCAGCTCCCTTCTTCAGGGCCTTGGGCATAGTGGTGTTATGAGTGGATCTTGTCACGACAACTGCAGAGTCCGAAGGGTCCTCTGTGGTGAGGATGGGAATGGATTGTGTTTTTAAAGATGGCCGTCGGGCTTCTTCCCGTTCTTGCACGATGACGCTACTTCCGGTTCCACTTATTAGCGGTGACCGTTAATGGCGGTGACCGTTATTAGCAGTCACCGCTAACAACGGTCACCGCTAATGCCGCATTGGACCTTGTCGGTAGAGTTATCTACGCTATGGGCATTTAGGTGCCTTTAACGGCATGGCGCTAATGACCTTACCGGCATGGCGTAAAGCTCGTGCCCGCGAAGTTGTAATAGTCCTCTATTAGCAGACTGATGACTGCCCAGACACGCTATTTACGCCATGCCAGTAAGGGGCGCTACTTACCTCCAAACTCGGAATGAGGGCCATAGTTGGCCTTAATGAAGACATCAATTGGCCACTGCTGTAATGACCTCATGTTCTGGAGTAGCAACATACACTGATGTGTAAAGGGGTTCATTGTGATGTACATAGAATATATCTGTCAGTATTAGGGTGCAGGCATATAACTCATCCACACAGATGCCAGTGCTTCACTTACACACGCACAACTCTAAAATGAGCTCTGACTTTGAATTCACATATCGCCCACATTTCAAATTTAACCATTACTCTGCCAGTGTACCCCTAAGATCACCAAAGCTGGTTACATACAGCCGATATAGCTGGCATCTCATTTACTTTCACTTTATTTCACTAGTCATCACAGAATATTTCATTGTTATTTGCTGCCTGCGACTCATAATTCCTCACAGCGCTTTATGCAGACTGTCGAGTATATATCGCTGTAATTTAAAAGCACAGTGACAAGGACTGTGCCTGTGATTATGGGCCAACCCATTACTTGAATCCAACAACAATCGAGTCATACATTATCCTTATAGAATTGTTTTCATTGTCACATGCAGTCTGCCACTTAGACATTTTTCCACAGCACGCCACGGCTAAAAGTTGGTGCACTGTTAGACTTTGTCTCTTTTATATCCCGCCAGGCATTTCGGATCTCTATCCAATTGTTTGTGCAGACCGGGGAGTACACACTGTTCTTCTCCAGAAGAACGGCAAAAGGGACAGTGTTTCCCAAAACTCACAGTAAGCGTTCTGCTACACATACATTTTTGCCCCTGCCATCACTTATTTGATTTGGTTTATTATTGACATCCTAATTGTTCAAACCGTTTCTTAAGCCTGCCAGTAATTGAGTTACACGTTGCTGTATTAGGGGACCAGTCAACTATATTGCATTCGAGCACGTGAGACGGATGGACCTTGTTTATAACAACAAGCTTGACTTTGCGTGTCTTCAATACGACGACGTGAGAAATTATTTCACAAGCCAGTATAACTTACAGCTATATATTAAGCTATATAATTATCTAATGCATTCAATCCCCATGTTCGTTTAGATTCCTGGAGCCAAACATTTTGTTTCAGTTATTCATGGAAACACATGCAATGAATGAATTGGTTGAGATGAGGCATGGTGTATCGTAAAACTGACACAAATCACAGATGTGACCTCAATATTATTATTAGAAATCATGGTTCTCAAACATCACAAAAGATCCAGCATCCTTGGTTGAAAGAAATATGTCAAAAAATGGGCATAGTACCGCTACTCGCCTGTGTCAGAAGCTGGTGATTACTTAAACCTGTCAATTAAACTGATACATTGAAATCATACTATGAAAAGGAAAGACTTGCTATCAGAAGCAATAGAGGTTGATACAATTCAAAACTATATTTTAAAAAGGCTGGAATTAAGAGATTGGTGGATATATCAGATCTTTGACGGGCCCATTCCAAACCATAGTTGTGAGTATTTAGCATAGAACTGTCCATAGCAAATCTCTTAACCTTAAGGAATCCTATCCAACCCATTCCAACATATCCAGATTGTATTGTAGAATCTCTTTTGTCTATCCTGAATCCTACTCTAATCCATATAATCCTGTGATAATTATAGTGAAAATCATCTTTGCGCTAATATATATTTGCTGGAGAAAGGCAAGCGCCTCAGGCAGATAGAAACCATCCGGGGTCGCCTCTGGATCGGTGGCTGTGCTGTTGTGTAGTTTGCGGCTCCATAGACTCCCTAGTGTTAAGAAATCTTTATTCCTAATCTTCCAAATCGCATCTTTCATTTTGAAATCTTGACTCTTTTGAAAAAATCGACCTTTACTAAAACCTCTGTAACTTTTGAACCGTACATGCTAGGAACGAACTAAGAACCACATTCCAACTCCTTATTGTTTTTCTGTAATCGCATTTCTCGCGCACTGAAAAGTTTGCCGTGATTTCGCGTTTGGCTCAATTTCACCACATGTAAAAACAGCTATTTCTTGCATTCAACCTCTGAATTTAATTTCCTATATGCCAGTCATTCAACAATCATTGCTAGTGTCTACCTGACCCTAGCCAAAGCAACTCCCACTAGTTTTGAATCCCATTTAGCCAATTAAAATCAATTTTTTGCATTGTTGATTGTATATTCCTGAAACCTGTTTGTCTTCATTCCATCTTTCCATACTGCATATTAGGGGAGATTGAGTAATAACAGGGGGAAAGAGTGATTACATTGTCTTTGATTGAATTCATATCAAGTTTCATTTCTGTGTTGCATTAATTTCATATCATTGCATTTCCATGAACCCACACAAAGTTGTATTCTCTGCTACATTATTCTTCTCACCCATACTCCTATTGATTAAAGAGATTGTTGATTGTTGTGATATCACCCATTGCTGATCAGTGTATAAATATTAATAAGTGTGATATCTAGATATTGTTCATATTCATAAAAGTGTGATATGTATATTGTTTAATTCATCAAATAAATCTTTTAACTTTGAAAAACAAACTTACTTCTTGGTTCAGTGAGACTGGGGGGGGGGATTCAAAGAGAGGGGCGTTATATAAGGGTACATTGTCCAGAAATAAAATAACTTTTGACATAAAAATACATAAATAAGGGTTCCAGCTGGGCATCACACACTAGGCAGTGACTTAGGTGGAGTGCTGGGTTAAAACCACTTACAGCCAGCAGGCAATCATTCAGACACCATTTCCTTTGTGTGTGTCGGTGAAGAATGCAGAGCTCAAAGAGTTGGGGGTGGAACCAGGGATGAGAGGGGCGTGCCCCCGGTTTAAGAAGCTTCACAGGGTATGTCACTCCATTTGCAGTGAATGTGGAGGGCAAGTGTACGTTGATACACCTCGGCGACATCAAGATATACAAAGGTGAGACCCTCATTCCAAAAAACAGTTAGCCCAAAGGTGAAGAAGAGCTGAGATGGCTCCAGACAAGATCAATGATCAGGGCCACTCAGCAACAAGAATGAAAGACACAACATTTTAATATATATATAAAAGGAAAGTGGTTGAACGTCCTTTAAAAACAATCCCCCAAAATAAAACGTGACATTTGGCTGTATTCTCGGTTAATTTAAAAGCTTATATTGTTTTCAAGACAAATATTCTCTCACTTTAACCAGGTTTTTCTTGTGAACACGCGTCTCCTAAGAAACCAAAGCAATATTTCCCCTGAAAGAAAGTTGCTCTCCTTTGACGAAAAGAGATATCGTCTTTGTGGGACTGGAAGGTCTAATACCGGTACACATTGGCAAAAGAGATTTACTACATTCATGATGATAGGAGCAGCTTTTTCCTCCTTTGAGTGTCTGTACTTTCTTTACTGTTTTGCAGTACAACAATATAGCACCTATGGTCTAATTAGGCCATTGTTATCTATTTTTCATAATGTCAACACCAGCACAATATGCATAGTAATGCCAAGTGAAACATCCCTGGGAAATACCCTAAACCTAGCACTCAAGGGGAGAGGGCAAAAAGAATTGTGCTAGATGACTCAAGTCACCTGAGCAAGTATATTCATGATTCTGCCCATGTAGCCAACAACATGTAGTATCAACACATAATCCAAGTAGGGAGAGAGACGTCTGATGAGAGATGTTATGTGTGTTCTCTCATCCCCTATGCCATGAGTGCCTCGAGGATATTCGTGGCCACAGAAATACCAGCACACAGCGCACACTGCCCAATGCACATAACACGTTGCACTAAAAGTGGGGAAATTTCAAGGAAGGTGGGCCACCTTGCGAATGATGACAAAAAAGGATGTTCCCTTATGAGGTTACATAAAACAAAAGACTATGATGGATGATACTAGAACAAAAAATAAGGTGATGCAATATACACTAGAGCTGGGCATCACACACTAGGCAGTGACTTAGGTGGAGTGCTGGGTTGAAACTACTTACAGCCAGCAGGCAATCATTCAGACACCATTTCCTTTGTGCGTGTCGGTGAAGAATGCGGAGCTCAAAGAGTTGGGGGTTGAATCAGGGTTGAGAGGGGCGTGCCCCGGGTTTAAGAAGCTTCACAGGGTATGTCTCTCCATTTGCAGTGAAGGTGGAGGGCAAGCGTACGTTGATACACCTCGGCGACATCAAGATATACAAAGGTGAGACCCTCCTTTCCATAAAACAGTTATCCCAAAGGTGAAGAAGAGCTGAGATGGCTCCAGACAAGATCAATGATTGGGGCCACTCAGCAACAAGAATGAAAGACACAACATTTTTATATATATATAAAAGGAAAGTGGTCGAACGTCCTTTAAAAAAAATCCCCCAAAATAAAATGTGACATTTGGCTGTATTCTCGGTTAATTTAAAAGCTTATATTGTTTTCAAGACAAATATTCTCTCACTCTAACCAGGTTTTTCTTGTGAACACGCGTCTCCTAAGAAACCAAAGCAATATTTCCCCTGACAGAAAGTTGCTCTCCTTTGACGAAAAGAGATATCGTCTTTGTGGGACTGGAAGGACTAATACCGGTACACATTGGCAAAAGAGATTTACTACATTCATGTTGATAGGAGCAGCTTTTTCCTCCTTTGAGTGTCTGTACTTTCTTTACAGTTTTGCAGTACAACAATATAGCACCTATGGTCTAATAAGGCCATTGTTTTCGATTTTTCATGATGTCAACACCAGCACAATATGCATAGTAATGCCAAGTGAAACATCCCTGGGAAGTACCCTAAGCCTAGCACTCACAGGGGGAGGGCAAAAAGAATTGTGCTAGATGACTTAAGGCACCTGAGCAAGTATATTCATGATTCTCCCCATGTAGCCAACAACATGTAGCATCAACACACGATCCGAGTAGGGAGAGAGACGTCAGATGAGAGTTGTTATGTGTGTTCTCTCATCCTCTATGCCATGAGTGCCTCCAGGATATTCGTGGCCACAGAAATACCAGCACACAGAGCACACTGCCCACAGCACATAGCAAGTTGCACTAAAAGTGGGGAAATTTCAAGGAAGGTGGGCCACCTTGCGAATTATGAGAAAAAAGGATGTACCCTTATTAGGTTACAGAAAACAAAAGACTATGATGGATGATACTAGAACAAAAAATAAGGTGATGCAATATACACTAGAGCTGGGCATCACACACTAGGCAGTGACTTAGGTGGAGTGTTGGGTTGAAACCACTTACAGCCAGCAGGCAATCATTCAGACATCATTTCCTTTGTGTGTGTCGGTGAAGAATGCAGAGCTCAAAGAGTTGGGGGTTGAATCAGGGTTGAGAGGGGCGTGCCCCGGGTTTAAGAAGCTTCACAGGGTATGTCTCTCCATTTGCAGTGAAGGTGGAGGGCAAGCGTACGTTGATACACCTCGGCGACATCAAGATATACAAAGGTGAGACCCTCCTTTCCATAAAACAGTTATCCCAACGGTGAAGAAGAGCTGAGATGGCTCCAGACAAGATCAATGATTGGGGCCACTCAGCAACAAGAATGAAAGACACAACATTTTTATATAAATATAAAAGGAAAGTGGTCGAACGTCCTTTAAAAAAAATCCCCCAAAATAAAATGTGACATTTGGCTGTATTCTCGGTTAATTTAAAAGCTTATATTGTTTTCAAGACAAATATTCTCTCACTCTAACCAGGTTTTTCTTGTGAACACGCGTCTCCTAAGAAACCAAAGCAATATTTCCCCTGACAGAAAGTTGCTCTCCTTTGACGAAAAGAGATATCGTCTTTGTGGGACTGGAAGGACTAATACCGGTACACATTGGCAAAAGAGATTTACTACATTCATGTTGATAGGAGCAGCTTTTTCCTCCTTTGAGTTTCTGTACTTTCTTTACTGTTTTGCAGTACAACAATATAGCACCTATGGTCTAATTAGGCCATTGTTATCTATTTTTCATGATGTCAACACCAGCACAATATGCATAGTAATGCCAAGTGAAACATCCCTGGGAAATACCCTAAACCTAGCACTCAAGGGGGGAGGGCAAAAAGAATTGTGCTAGATGACTCAAGTCACCTGATCAAGTATATTCATGATTCTGCCCATGTAGCCAACAACATGTAGTATCAACACATGATACAAGTAGGGAGAGAGACGTCTGATGAGAGTTGTTATGTGTGTTCTCTCATCCCCTATGCCATAGTTGCCTCGAGGATATTCGTGGCCATAGAAATACCAGCACACAGCGCACACTGCCCAATGCACATAACACGTTGCACTAAAAGTGGGGAAATTTCAAGGAAGGTGGGCCACCTTGCGAATGATGACAAAAAAGGATGTTCCCTTATGAGGTTACATAAAACAAAAGACTATGATGGATGATACTAGAACAAAAAATAAGGTGATGCAATATACACTAGAGCTGGGCATCACACACTAGGCAGTGACTTAGGTGGAGTGCTGGGTTGAAACCACTTACAGCCAGCAGGCAATCATTCAGACACCATTTCCTTTGTGCGTGTCGGTGAAGAATGCGGAGCTCAAAGAGTTGGGGGTTGAACCAGGGATGAGAGGGGCGTGCCCCGGGTTTAAGAAGCTTCACAGGGTATGTCACTCCATTTGCAGTGAAGGTGGAGGGCAAGCGTACGTTGATACACCTCGGCGACATCAAGATATACAAAGGTGAGACCCTCCTTTCCATAAAACAGTTAGCCCAAGGGTGAAGAAGAGCTGAGATGGCTCCAGACAAGATCAATGATCAGGGCCACTCAGCAACAAGAATGAAAGACACAACATTTTTATATATATATATAAAAGGAAAGTGGTCGAACGTCCTTTAAAAACAATCCCCCAAAATAAAACGTGACATTTGGCTGTATTCTCGGTTAATTTAAAAGCTTATATTGTTTTCAAGACAAATATTCTCTCACTCTAACCAGGTTTTTCTTGTGAACACGCGTCTCCTAAGAAACCAAAGCAATATTTCCCCTGACAGAAAGTTGCTCGCCTTTGACGAAAAGAGATATCGTCTTTGTGGGACTGGAAGGACTAATACCGGTACACATTGGCAAAAGAGATTTACTACATTCATGATGATAGGAGCAGCTTTTTCCTCCTTTGAGTGTCTGTACTTTCTTTACTGTTTTGCAGTACAACAATATAGCACCTATGGTCTAATTAGGCCATTGTTATCTATTTTTCATGATGTCAACACCAGCACAATATGCATAGTAATGCCAAGTCAAACATCCCTGGGAAATACCCTAAACCTAGCACTCAAGGGGGGAGGGCAAAAAGAATTGTGCTAGATGACTCAAGTCACCTGAGCAAGTATATTCATGATTCTGCCCATGTAGCCAACAACATGTAGTATCAACACATGATCCAAGTAGGGAGAGAGACGTCTGATGAGAGTTGTTATGTGTGTTCTCTCATCCCCTATGCCATAAGTGCCTCGAGGATATTCGTGGCCACAGAAATACCAGCACACAGCGCAGACTGCCCAATGCACATAACACGTTGCACTAAAAGTGGGGAAATTTCAAGGAAGGTGGGCCACCTTGCGAATGATGACAAAAAAGGATGTTCCCTTATGAGGTTACATAAAACAAAAGACTATGATGGATGATACTAGAACAAAAAATAAGGTGATGCAATATACACTAGAGCTGGGCATCACACACTAGGCAGTGACTTAGGTGGAGTGCTGGGTTGAAACCACTTACAGCCAGCAGGCAATCATTCAGACACCATTTCCTTTGTGCGTGTCGGTGAAGAATGCAGAGCTCAAAGAGTTGGGGGTTGAACCAGGGATGAGAGGGGCGTGCCCCGGGTTTAAGAAGCTTCACAGGGTATGTCACTCCATTTGCAGTGGAGGTGGAGGGCAAGCGTACGTTGATACACCTCGGCGACATCAAGATATACAAAGGTGAGACCCTCCTTTCCATAAAACAGTTAGCCCAAGGGTGAAGAAGAGCTGAGATGGCTCCAGACAAGATCAATGATCAGGGCCACTCAGCAACAAGAATGAAAGACACAACATTTTTATATATATATATAAAAGGAAAGTGGTCGAACGTCCTTTAAAAACAATCCCCCAAAATAAAACGTGACATTTGGCTGTATTCTCGGTTAATTTAAAAGCTTATATTGTTTTCAAGACAAATATTCTCTCACTCTAACCAGGTTTTTCTTGTGAACACGCGTCTCCTAAGAAACCAAAGCAATATTTCCCCTGACAGAAAGTTGCTCGCCTTTGACGAAAAGAGATATCGTCTTTGTGGGACTGGAAGGACTAATACCGGTACACATTGGCAAAAGAGATTTACTACATTCATGATGATAGGAGCAGCTTTTTCCTCCTTTGAGTGTCTGTACTTTCTTTACTGTTTTGCAGTACAACAATATAGCACCTATGGTCTAATTAGGCCATTGTTATTTATTTTTCATGATGTCAACACCAGCACAATATGCATAGTAATGCCAAGTGAAACATCCCTGGGAAATACCCTAAACCTAGCACTCAAGGGGGGAGGGCAAAAAGAATTGTGCTAGATGACTCAAGTCACCTGAGCAAGTATATTCATGATTCTGCCCATGTAGCCAACAACATGTAGTATCAACACATGATCCAAGTAGGGAGAGAGACGTCTGATGAGAGTTGTTATGTGTGTTCTCTCATCCCCTATGCCATAAGTGCCTCGAGGATATTCGTGGCCACAGAAATACCAGCACACAGCGCAGACTGCCCAATGCACATAACACGTTGCACTAAAAGTGGGGAAATTTCAAGGAAGGTGGGCCACCTTGCGAATGATGACAAAAAAGGATGTTCCCTTATGAGGTTACATAAAACAAAAGACTATGATGGATGATACTAGAACAAAAAATAAGGTGATGCAATATACACTAGAGCTGGGCATCACACACTAGGCAGTGACTTAGGTGGAGTGCTGGGTTGAAACCACTTACAGCCAGCAGGCAATCATTCAGACACCATTTCCTTTGTGCGTGTCGGTGAAGAATGCGGAGCTCAAAGAGTTGGGGGTTGAACCAGGGATGAGAGGGGCGTGCCCCGGGTTTAAGAAGCTTCACAGGGTATGTCACTCCATTTGCAGTAAAGGTGGAGGGCAAGCGTACGTTGATACACCTCGGCGACATCAAGATATACAAAGGTGAGACCCTCCTTTCCATAAAACAGTTATCCCAACGGTGAAGAAGAGCTGAGATGGCTCCAGACAAGATCAATGATCAGGGCCACTCAGCAACAAGAATGAAAGACACAACATTTTTATATATATATATAAAAGGAAAGTGGTCGAACGTCCTTTAAAAACAATCCCCCAAAATAAAACGTGACATTTGGCTGTATTCTCGGTTAATTTAAAAGCTTATATTGTTTTCAAGAAAAATATTCTCTCACTCTAACCAGGGTTTTCTTGTGAACACGCGTCTCCTAAGAAACCAAAGCAATATTTCCCCTGACAGAAAGTTGTGCTCCTTTAACGAAATGAGTTATCCTCTTTGTGCGCCTGGAAGGACTAATACCGGTACACATTGGCAAAAGAGATATACTATATTCATGATGATAGGAGCAGCTTTTTCCTCCTTTGAGTGTCTGTACTTACTTTATTGTTTTGCAGTACAACAATATAGCAACTATGGTCTAATTAGGCCATTGTTTTCTATTTTTCATGATGTCAACACCAGCACAATATGCATAGTAATGCCAAGTGAAACATCCCTGGGAAATATCCTAAGCCAAGCACTCAAGGGGGGAGAGAGGGCAAAAAGAATTGTGCTAGATGACTCAAGGCACCTGAGCAAGTATATTCATGATTCTGCCCATGTAGCCAACAACATGTAGTATCAACACACGATCCGAGTAGGGAGAGAGACGTCTGATGAGAGTTGTTATGTGTGTTCTCTCATCCCCTATGCCATGAGTGCCTCCAGGATATTTGTGGCCACAGAAATACCATCACACAGAGCACACTGCCCAATGCACATAGCATGTTGCACTAAAAGTGGGGAAATTTCAAGGAAGGTGGGCCACCTTGCGAATGATGACAAAAAAGGATGTTCCCTTATGAGGTTACATAAAACAAAAGACTATGATGGATGATACTAGAACAAAAAATAAGGTGATGCAATATACACTAAAGGGCCCGAATAGAGGTGAGATTAAAATAATGGACCATAAATTGTTACAATGCATCAATTCAGTATGGCAAGAAATACCTGGGTGCTGGAAGAGACCCCAGTTACCAACATACAGAGAGGTATTTACCTCAGAAGGCTGGGTCAAAGGATTGTAAAGCACAAGCACTCATATCAATACATGTAGCGGTTGTGCAGAATGCAAATGATATATGACTCAAAGAATGGATTGAATGTTCCAAATTGCTCACGTGGGTAGATGATGAAGCAGGCACCTTATCCATAACTCCCATGAGAAATGCAACTTTATGCTTCAGAAATTAGGGCACAGTAAAAGTAAGGGACAATGAAGGGTGCAAACACATTTTTGATGTGTCTGGCATGAAAATAGGCACAGCTGTATTAATGGATCACTACTGGGTGTGTGGTTCGAAGGCCTATATGCAACTTCCCCAAATTGGGGAGGCCTGTGCTCCCTGATAATAATAAGTACACTAGCTTTAGTTGTACCTCAGAGTAAGTTGCAGATTTCTGATTCCCCCTAGATGAACGCACACATAAGAAACAAGAGGTCCCTTAACCTATAATAATTTGCCAACAATGGCATATGACGACATACCACACAAGCATATATTGTTCAGTAAAACAGAAATGTTCTTTGCATCCCTTTATGCTCCTGGGTAGCAAGCCAATGTGAAACCACATGGTTGCAAATAACCCGATGGGAGCTGTTGCAGATCATAAATACGCCTACAAAAGGCTTTAATGCCATTAGGGAAGAGCTGAGAACAATAAGAATCATCACCCTCTAAAACAGGTACATTCTTGATCTGATAATGGCCATGGAGGGGTGTGCAAAATTAGGGCCTTCTTGTTACACATACAACCCGCCCACAATGAGGAAAATGAGACCCTCATAGAGGCAATAGCTACTTTGACAGAACTCCACACAAAAATGGTGGAAGAGGTGGAAGACATTGCAGATGATGACTGGTTTAATTTTATTGATTTATTTATTTAAATTTGTAGAGCGCACTACAGCCCGCAGGCATCGAGGCGCTATATCAGAGCTAAAGAAGGCTTAATTGGGGGTTACAAGGAAGCCGCCCAAGAGTGCTTCTTTACAGTTCAGTTCAGATTAAATGTTTACAAAGTATCACAGAATACATGCAAGTGCATGTTGTCATAAAATCTATGTTGAAGCAGTCAAAGAGGATAGTTTTGATGGCTTTGCGAAAGGGTGAGTGGGATTCAATGATCCTGATGTGAGGCGGTAGGGAGTTCCAGAGTAGGGGGGCGACAGCGGGGAAGCTGGAGCCGCCTGCCCGGACCTTACGGGTTCTAGGAACCGATAGAAGGTTGGAGTAAGGGGATCTGGAAGGTCTAAGGGTGGCGGGTTTGGTGATTCTGCATGACAAGTAGGGGGAGCAAGGGCGTGGAGGCACTTGTGAGTCAAGGCCAGGGCTTTGAATGTGATCCTCTCCTTGACTGGGAGCCAGTGGACCTGTCTTCTGAGTACCAAGATGTGTTCTCTACGCGTGAGGCCGGCGGCGGCTCTGAGCGCGTTATTTTGAAGGATTTGGAGTTTGGCGACATTCTTGGCAGAAGTGCCAATGAGTAGTACATTACAGTAGTTAAGCCTGGAGCCAATTATGGCCCTGGCAATGGCAAGGCAGTTTTGCTGAGACAGGAAGGGTCTGACTGCGTTGATGAGTTTAGAATGATAGGCAGATGAGGAGGCTATGGCGTTGACCTGCCTCTCCATAGTTAGGTCAGGTTCGAGGTAGACACCTTGTGTTTTGATGGAAGGTGACACAGTGATGGGGATGTTGTCAATGGAGAAGGTGGAATATTGGTTATCCAGTTTGCTCAAGGTGGAGGGGGAACCAACTAGCAGTAGTTCGGTTTTCTCACTGTTGAGACATAGCCAGTTTTCTGCCATCCAAGATTGGATTGTTGTGTAGATGGAGTTTAGGGTGTTCTGGTCGGCCTGGTAATCATCTGAGCGGGGGTGATTACCTGGGTGTCATCTGCATCGTTTGTGTATGAGATGCCCAGGGATCCAGTATTATGAACAGTGGCCTCGTGAATAGGTTGTAAAGGGTGGGGGCCGTGCCGGAGCCTTGCGGGACCCCACATTTGATGGTGCAGGGTTAGCGCATGAAAAGTCAGAGAAGACTTTCATTGCTCTGTCCTTTAGAAATGAGTCGATCCATTTGCAACCCCTGTCAGAGAAATTGGCTACTGACGAAAGGTGCTGGCAAAGGGTTTTGTGGTTGACCAGATAGAAAGCTGCTGAAAGGTCCAGCAGCAGAGGTGCAGGTTTGCCTGCATCTATGAGATCGTCGATTTGGTTTTTGAGGTCAAGGAGAGCTGTTTCGGTCTCATGGCGAGGTCTGAATCCTGATTGCCTGAGTCCTACCATGTTGTCTTCTAGGAATTTCTGAATTTGCAGGTAGGCTGCTTTATTCAGAATTTTCAACAGGAAGGGGACGGTGGTGATGGGCCTGGAGTTCCCTGGGTTGGAGGGGTCAAGGGAGGGCTTTTTTAGGGGCGGACAAACCCACGCTTCCTTAAGTCCCACTTGGATGTAGCCAGAACGGAAGGAGGCATTGATGAATTCTGTGATTATAGGGGCTAGGGAGCGGGCACAGTCCTTGATGACTTGTGCGGGGCTATATGTTAACTATATGTTCCCATGAACACACATCTGGTTGGCTAACACCTTCAAAATATTAGCAGCCATACTGGTACTGGTACTGGTACTACTAGCTTTCTGTGTTCTAAGAATAGCAATAAGCCAATGCAAAAAGAAAGCCAAGCAGGCAGTACAAAGGATCTATGTGATCACTGCGCTGCCCGCAACTGTGATGCCGAAAATGCCGATGGCAGTTACGGCATGGCGCAGTGATCATATGGATCACTGTGCCCGCTTCCCCTGGCCTGCATTACCCCTACCAACCCCCCACCCCACTTACCTTTAGGGCGGCACACTTCTGTGTGTGCAGCCCGCACTCTGTGATCCCTGGGCTGTCAGCTCTTCCCACTAACATGGGTTGGAGCTGACACCGCAGGGTGCTTTTTTTTTTTCTTTTTGTGTGTCCCCCACTTTCTGAAATGGTAAGCGGGGGACACCCCCGCAACCCCTGGCCCCCATTACTGCACCCAGGAAGAGCAGGGGACACCCCCGCAATCCCTGCTCTGCTTGGGTGCAGTAAATGTCACCCTCATTTTGTGCACCTCCAAAGTCGCAGTGACTGTGGGGGCGCACAAATGAGGGAGACATTTTTGTATGATACCAGTAGGAATGAAGATAGTGATACATTTGGATACCCACATGCACAAATATATCCAAACTGATTACTTCCCCTGTACCCAGGCAATGGAGAGCTCTATTTCCGCTCCAGGGTAAAAAAGTATATATCCCCAGGATCCTCACAACTGCACCGAGCACTGGGTATATTGTGAATCCAATGGCAAATGCTGCTATATTACCTGGAGTTTGGATGACCATGTGAGACATGCAGGCAGCTTGAGGGGGGTGACTACAATATGGATCCCCAAAGAGTTCTCTCTGGGGGAGAGCAGAAAGTAGAGTGTGGTCGAGCACTCACCCAGATGGGAGAAAGATGGGAGGCAGGTGAATATGTCACCCATAGCTTCTGTCCCTTCCCCGCCCTAATATCGCACAGGGGAGAAACATTTATCACTAAGACAACCCTACCACCCTTATCCCAGGCAAGTACAACAGGATATGGAAACGATCTAGCTGAAGATGGCAAAAGTAGTCAAACTAACATTGTAACAATACATGTGTATGCATTAGACATGAAGCAAGTGTGCACTCTACATGAAGAACACATGCACTAGATAATATATGCATTTATACATGAAGAATATTAACATAGTATCCACTAGACATGAAGAACACTAACATTACCAATGTATAAGCTGAAAGCAACATGAAAGACTCGCAAAAACAGCTCACTAACATAAAAGTATAATTAGGCAGCCAATATCCCCAAAATGGAAGCCGCATCATGCTTTTAAATAAACAAAGGCCTCAAGACTTCTAGAGAAATCAAAATGCTGAATTCCCAGAAATACAGACTCGTGCAGAGCTCAGACACAAGCTGACAATTAGTGCTAAGGCTAAAGTGAAATAAGGGAGGACTTGAACGCTGAGGCTAAGGCACAAGATAGTAAATTCCAAGAAACAAGCAATATACTCCCAGATTAATTCAAGTTTATAAAAAGCACAACCTACCTTTGTAAGCTAGGTGCAGTCAAGTTATAAATCAAAAGACTCCATGAAGAATAACTCAAGCGTGTCTCCAGTGGTATAAGAAAACATATCACTTGCATCAATATTAGCTAAATTCTCAATACATACAGAATAGATCCATCATAAACACGGTCCCATTGCAGATGACCCACAATTGGAAAACACTGTCTATTCATTAGCAGCAACCCCAGCTAGGACAAAAAAAAGAGATCACCCTGGCTCATGGCCTATGTATGAGGGATGGTAACTTCTTGAAATAAAAGGAAAGCGGTCCATGCACCTCCACCCCTACTCCCCGTCTGGCTCATGTCTTGACGACCTGTCAATTGACCAAGGTTTGTTAGCAGAAAGCCAACCCATCAGAGTCCCTGGTGTAATGCCACCCATGAAGTAATGTGCCAACCAACTACTTGTCGTAGAGATGGCATAGTTTAACTGTTATCAATATAGGGGTGGTCTCAGGAGGAGACATCAGACAAGTGTAACCCAATCAGATGTTTGAATCCTATAGAGTGTATATGTAGTCTGTGGGATGTTTTTACCCATGCATCCAAGCCCTACCATAAAACTGTGCAGTACTGGCATGGAAAACATCATGATGGCCAGAACTCCCCAGAGAGTGCACAGGGAAAACATGAAGAATAGGCTGCCACCCATTTTTGCCTATGTTGTGAGCACAGGAGGGCACTGCCTAAAACCACCATTGGGCTACACACACAGTAGCCTGAAACCATTAGGAATGGCAATGCTGATTGCCAAAAAGCAACTCAGAACTGTGGGGAATTCATTTTCTTAATCCCAAAAATGGTTGCAATACCGGTACTCACCACTATCAGAAAGCCAGCGTTTTAAAACCACCAGACTTTTGTGTAAAACTGAACAAATGAAACAAAACCAGGCCAAGGAAAGACTTGCTAAGAGGTGGATACAATGTAAAACTATATTCTGAAATGACTTGATGGAAGTAATTATTTAATGTATAGGTAAAAATTGTAAGTTTGATTTAAACTGGGAACTAAAGTGACATTTAGCAGACTTCTGCCTGACAACTACCCCCGACAGGAGAAACTTGCTCAGCCACTCTTCCCAGGCCTAGCTGCATCCTGCTTCCCCACCAAAAGGAGTTGACACCTCTCTGATTAGATTAGCGGTGGAGCACCTGGGAACTGGAAGGGACAGAACAATGCAACTTCCTTGACTCAGGCAAATGTTATATTGGGGGCGTCGTAAAATAGCTTCCTCTTGGGAGAAACTGGGGGGCAGCTGTGCCTCTGTGAACAAGCTGGCTTGGGGGAAGTGGATAAACCAGTTATTCCACCATGTGATGTGGGAAGCCACACCCCTTTTTGACCAGAGCATAATTTTAAAAAGATAGATAACGCATAGTGTGGACTGGTCAAAATTATATAATTAATATCATTGTTCTTGTGATTTTTCTGTGCACGTTTTAAGAGGCGTTAGGACCCTGTGGTGTATTCTGGGGGGTTGCTAGCGGAAAATAGGGTCTCACTCCAAATGTATGCATGTTAAAAATCTGACACTTTATCATCTGTAACCCATATCCCTGGTGCACATTTGTGTAAAATCTGGAAAGGTTTAGAGGTCGTTATCTGGATGAAAAGGGGAGAATTCTGTCATCAGTGGACACGACATCGTACAGAGACAGGGATCGGATGGTTTGGTGCTACAGAAAATATGTTAACTGGACCTATAATATTAGAAAAATGGTACATAGATAAATATGTATTTGGGTCAGAAATAGATTTGTGGGCAAATTGACCAGGGGAGGATCCTCTGACCCATAAACAGACCTCATCATGATGACAACCCATTTCCTTCCCCCAATCATGGGAGAGGGGAGAATTGGGCCAATGACAATTAGAGAGGGGCAGGCTTAGCTAGGCCCAGGCACACACCCATTTCCAAAACACATAAAAAGAGACTGCTGGGACAGGTAGAGACAGTCAATTCCATTTGCTGCGGAGCATACTGACCGACAACTTCACATCCAGAGATCCAGACTTCAAATCCATCAATCTCCAGAACCTGTAGCAGAAATTAACTCCAGAATTTGTAGCAGAGAGGCCTGAATCCACCAGCTGAGTCCTCTTCAGCAGGCCTCAAAACCAACCAAACTATTCAACAGCCGGGCGAGCTGTTTGAATTTTTGCCAATAATTTTTGCAAGAACCTGTAGCAGTATCCAGAAAGCAGTGCTGTATCCGGAACCCGAGAGAACCACAAACCAGACCGTTGTGAGCAGATCCGGTGCTTGACAGACCCAGAGAGCAGAGCTGACCCAGATAGCCGGGACTTCAGAACCACCCGCCGGAAGTCCCATCCAACCTGACCAGACCGTGGCGAGGCCTATTTCAAATTGATATTGTGAGTACCTAGCAGAACTGTGCAGAACCAATCTCTTAGTTAAAATAATCTAATCCAAACTATTTTAACCTAAGTAGAACAGCCTCCTAGAAATCGTGTCATCTGTCATTTGTAAAGCTGCACAACTGTCACCTGTCATTTTGAGTTTTACTTTAAATCCGAAAATCTACCTTTATTAAATCGTCCGTATCTCTGGAACCGTTTGGGCTAGGAACGTGGTTTAACTTTTATTTTAAAGCTGTGATTCTAGGCTCTCCAACGAACCTAGAACCGACTTCCTACCTACTCCTTATACTTTTTCCGCAATCACGATTTACGCACTCGCGAAATTTACCGGGATTTGTGATTTTGGCTCAATTTCTCCACTTGCCAAAATAGCAGCTCCATTCTTTCTTTTGTTAAAATCCGTTTGCAACTTGGTAATAACTCATAGAGCATTGCCAAAGTGAGCCTGACCTAATACCAACACGCATCTCCCACTCACCCTGAATCTCTAGAGGGAATTAAAATCAGTGGGCCCATTTTCCCATCAATTGCCATCACATTTAAAAGCATTTTGGGCCTGTGTTTTAAAAAGCATACCTGTTGTCTAAGCTTGCTGGGGGGGGCGGACTGAACTCCGTATTGTATTTGATTGTATTCCTGAAGACTGTGTGTGTTACTTCCATCTCCTTGCATTGCATATAAGGGGGGGGTGAATTGCCACCAGGGGGAAAGTGAACATATTATCTCTTGTGAAATCATAACAAGTTATTTCTGTACTGCATTTTATTCCACCTTGCGTTTCCTTGAACCATATAAAGCATTCTTTCCCACCTTATTCGTCTGTTCCTATTATCAGTTATCTCATGCTGACTACTGCTCATATTCACAAGTGTAATATCCATTATCAATTTATTTATAGAACTGTGATATATATATATATATATTGTTTAAATTTTCAAATAAACCTTTTAATTTGCAAAACAAACCTACTTCTTGGCTCAGTGGGGTCAGGGGGATTCTAAGAGGGGGGTGTTATACAAGGGTTGTCATCCAGAGTACTGAACTGGATATAAAAATACATCAATAAGGGTTTTCCTCAGCATCCCAGACTAGGCATTGATTTAGCTGTAGTGTTGATTGAATATCGCTTACAAAAGTGGGGGCTCGGAGCCAGGATATTCTGGGTTAGATTTACCACTTGTGCAGATTAATACAGTGTGCCAACTGACCAGATACACATATCCGGTTAGATCACCACGCTGTTTTACACTGTGAAAGCATCCCTCAAAGGAACGCTCTAAGGAAACGGTCTGTTTTGCAAAATAAAATACAAACTTCTGTAAGTCAGGAAGGAACTCAAATTCCAGAATGACGACCTTGGTAGATATGAAAATAGCCAGAGAGCACTACTTACATAAGCTATTTGTGAGAGGTGAGTGGACTCATCAGGACCAAACGGTCTGGTTGCAGGCAATCGCGCAACAGGTCACTGAAACAGGGTCAGATACATGGAGAGATCAGGGTCCATTACATGTGGCCCTGAGTGAATTATATATGGCTCCTAAAGCCAAAGATGAACACGACAAGATGGCCAGGATAGCGGCATATTTGTATCTATATATGGGAGCCATGCAGGACAAATGTGCTGAAGGCCAAGATCTGGCAAATAGGCAACAAATGGCGTTAGAAAAGGCCCAATCTGACCTGGTCTCTTCTGAGCAGAGGCTGCAGAGGAGCCAGGAGTCAGAAAAGAGTCAGAAAATGATAGTAGGCAGTATGTGTGCTGGAAGAAAGCTGGTTCAAACATTTCTACAAACTATTTGACTACCCTCCTTCTGATATTGAGAGGGTACACCGGCCATTTAAATCTAAAGCCAACTGGGTGGACCTATCCGATATAGATGACATAAAGGCAATTATCACGAAATTGAAACCTTCACGGGCCCCGGGTACCGGACGGGCTGGCAAACACCGATCTGAAACAACATCCAGAAGAATGGTCAGCAGTCCTGAGCCTGATTTTCAATCACTGCATGGAACGAAGGATAATCCCCAGCTCCTGGACGCGAGCAATTATCGTTCCGATATTCAAAAAGGGTATGAGGGAAGATCCCTCCAACTACCGCCCAATTGCCTTACTGGACGTTATTGGAAAAGTCTTCGCCACTTGTTTGTTGAAACATTTTCGGAACTGGACAACAACATCTCTGGCCATGGACATACTGCAAACAGGTTTCCAAAAAAATGCCAGTACTGCAGTTAACTTAATGATTCTTAACATCTTAAAAGAAAAAGTTCTACGTGGTTCGCCGAAAATCTACCTTCATTTGTCGACCTGTCCCAAGCTTTTGACAGAGTAGACAGAGACAAACTGTGGGCCAAGCTGAACAAGTGGAAGTGCCCCAGCCAGATTCTCGATCCCATCAGGGCTTTGCATACGGATACTGAAATATCGGTCAGGCTAAACAACAGTGGCCTACTCTCCAACCCAATAACTTCAAACCGAGGAGTCAAACAAGGCTGTCCCTTGGCTCCAGCCCTCTTTATCTCTTTTCTTGGAGACTTTCAAACCACACAAAATTCTATCAGATCGTTTCCTCCAAAAATAGGAACTACTACGATTCCGAGACTCCTGTATGCAGATGATCTTATTATTCTAGATCAGACGAAGGTGGGTCTCCAACGTCAACTGGATAACTTGCAAAAATATATGGAAAAAAACAACCTGGAGATAAATAACTATAAAACGAAAATTCTGATCCTCCAAAAGCAAGGACGCAAGAAAAAAGATTTGTCAAAGTGGGTGTTGAACCAATCACAAATTGAAGTAGTATCCTCATTTAAATATCTGGGAATAACCATCGACAGCTCAAAAAAATCTCTCAGTATGCAAAAAACTCTGTGGACCAAAACCAAAAACTTAACAGCCCAATTACGTGCAGTGGACAGAAAGTATGGTAAATTCAGTCTTCTCCCTGCAATTCAATTCTACAGGTCCAAAATAGTCCCAGCATTGACATACGGCATGGACACGAACCTCTCCATTCCAGCGACCCTTTGGGTTAAGCTAGAAAGCTTTATTTGGAGAACAACTTTAGGTCTGCCCAAATCAACAGCAATGGCGCCGATAAGACGTGAACTCGGGCTGCTCTCTTTGGAGGCGGTTGTTGCCCAGTCCACGATTCAGCTCTATAGAAAACTGCGGAACAAAGACAGCTTGGAAATATACAAAGTGATTTCTGAAGAAATATCAAAGGGAACTAACAAATCCCTCATCGATTGGGCAGAGAAACAAAAGCATACGCTACAAGAAATAGCCTGCTCAGAAGAGGAGCTAATTCAGAATCCAATGCGAATAAAATCAAAAATGGAATGGCTAGATTGGATAAGGACAAATGACAGCGCAATTGCGAATAAGTTACTAGTCCATCTGCCGCCAATCTGCAACAAACTAAAACAACCAATGGAGTATTGTCTGAAATACCCGAACAAACGTCTTATGAGAACTCTACTCAAAGCCCGCATAAATGTTCTGCCGACACAAGAAGTCTTGGCAATTCGGTTCGTATCAAAATCTTGCAGACTCTGCAAAGATCCTAAAACAACAGAAACCATTAAACATCTTTTGATGGCGTGTCCATCTATTGATCACGAAAGAGAAGCCTTCCTTGGACATATAGTCAAATCATCTTCCTATGTTATTGACTACAATACATGGTGGAACCGTTTGATTACGGGTGCTAAAACAAGCTGGTTAATAACTGCATCCACACTAATAGACATTGCTTTGGAGAAAATTCGGCTAAGACAAGAAACTGAAACTGAAACTGTTTGATCTTCATGTCGTTGCGGTTTGAACATTTCTTTAGACATAGGAGATGGTTGACTACTTGCTGTAGTCGATGACTAACTAAGAAAGAAAGTTCCTGTTCGACTTTTGTAAAAATCTAATTTTGATTATATACAAATAAAAAAAGAAAAGTAGGCAGTATATCATTAAAATAAAAGAGGACATGGATATACTGCAACAGGAAAAGACAGACCAGGATACCAGAATTCTGGCTTTGCAGAAGGAGCACCAAGACAGTTTGGACTCCTTACTGCAGAGCCAGAAAAAGCTGGAGCAACAGATCAATTTCAACAGGGCATGCACAGAGCAGGTAGCCAACCTGCAAATCCAACTACACAGAGAGAAAGAGGAAAGCAATAAATTGATTTTGAAAGACCTGGATACCCAGGCAGAGTTTGATGAAGAACACCAGAAAGCTGGTGCCTTCCAAAGGCAAAGGGACAACCTGGCGGCACAGATGCAGGCTCTTAGTCAGGAAAGGGATACCTTAGGCCAGGAAGTCTGCCACTTAAAAAGGAAAATGGAAGAAAATCACCTGGCCCTCCAGGGACTGGGTGACCTCCAAAAAGAACACCAGAACTTGTTAGAGCACACCAGGAGGGTGGAGGATGCTCTGGCAAGAAAGGAGCAGGCCAATAGGGACACAGCTCAGGAGGTAACCCTCCTGCAGCAAAGACTGGCCCAGTACTCCAGGACCAATCAGGAGGCACAGAGAGAGAATGAGGCTCTCTGCCAGCACAATGATAGGCTCCAGCAACGGGTAGCGATGCAGGAGAGACTGATAGAGTCTAGTAAGGCCTTAACTGAGGAACTGAAAGCGCAGGCTCTTGCTTTGCAACAGGAAGCAGGGGCGGATAGAGATGAGGTTCGCTGGGAAAGAGAAACTCCTGAGCATAACCTCAGGAGCCCTAGTACCAGAGGCCTTCATCTCTCCCAGTCCCTGGACTCTGCCACCCCCATGTCCCCTCGCGTCCATGAGCCCAGGGCCACGGGGATGGCAGATTACTATCCAGCTAGAAGTATGGGGCTCATAGGCCAGTACCTCCCAGGAATGGATGGGCGGGCATCCGGGTATGGGCATCCAAGCACAGTGCAATTTAGTGGGGAACCCCAGGAGAGTAGGCCCATTAAGGGCATCCTGAAAACCTCTGCCCAGTTAGGCCAGTGGGGGGGTACCCATCAAATCCCGGCAGCAAGGAGGGATCTGAAGACTCCTCTGAGCATTACAGGACACAGGAGACCAGGTCCCCACATTCTGCCAGCCATTCCCAGGCTCGCAGAATCCGGGAAAACCTGGAAGATCAGACGGGCACCTCTGGGAGCAGTGCTTCTGAATCAGAGGATGAATGGACCGGGGTTACCCGAACCAAAAAGGCCACTAAGGCAAAAAGGGCCTTGCTTAAGGACCCATTGAAACAAATAAAGGCAATAAGGAGTGTCGTCACCCCTTATCATAAGAACGCCAAGTATTCTGTTTGGGAACACTTGGAGCTCTATGAGCAAATGATGGAGACTTTCCATTTGAAGGACAGCGAAAGCTGTATTCAATATGTAAAGTGGACTTTCTCACCAGAATACTCCAGTTTCTTTGCGGGGCTGGAGGATCAAAACCATTCAAGGTGGTCCACATACAGGGCGGCCATCTTGAAACATTTTTCTGTGCACAGAAATCCTCAAGAGGTTCGCAAGGCAGCCTACAATTTGCAATGTGGGGAGGATCAGGCCCCACAAGAGTTTGTGCAAAAATTAAAGCGTGCTTTTGCGCAGACCACCAGAAGGGTGCGCACGAATAGCAGAGAATTTAGCAATACGTTTTTCCATGCCTTACCCAAATACATAATGACCCAGCTCGTGAGAGATTTTCATGAGAAAAGATCTTTAGACTGGGTCATTGAACAGGCTACCCGGATCTATGAGGTGCAGAAGCCCATCGAAAATAAAAATAACGTGTCGAAAAACCCCAAAACCAACAGCACCCCTGCTGCCGCCAAGGTGTCAGAGGTAAAGGTTGCCCCCGTTTTAGATTTGGAGATGGGGGGGCCTAAAAACCTGCCTTCACCAAATAATTCACAGCCCAGAAGGCCCTCGGGCCAGTCACAGACAGGGAGTCGAGGAGGTAGTCCCACAAATGGGGTCCCCCGCTCCCCTGACTATGTAAGTCCCCGCTACAAGAGAAACCGACCAATCCTGGGTTATGTGTGGACTCCTCCAGCCCAAGGGGGGGGGTCCAGCCAAGCACCTGACCCGGGGAACTTCCCTCCTAACTTCCCCCAGGAGGGCAGGAATTCACCAAATCCTGGGCAGAACTTTTTCCCCAGGTATCCACCCAATTTCCAGCCCCAAAATCATCCATCCTTCTTTCCCCAATTCCCTGAGCCCAGACAACCCAATCTGGGAGAGGGGAGGCCAAGGGTGGAGGGGTACCAAAATCTTCCCAACCAGGGGTACTACCAGAGAAGGGATAGCTACCCTTCCCGGGACCAGCCCAGGGGAGAAAATAGAGCCCCGTATCAGCCTGAGCGGGTTTCACAACTTGAGCGCCAGGTCCAAAAAATGGCACGGGATCTGGGTCACATACTGAGGGCTCAACAGAACCCTCAGATGAGCATGCCACCGCAGAATGCCCCAAACTCTGGACCTGGTGCTCCAGAACAATGACGGGGGCAGCACCCCGATAACCCACTGGTTCCCAGGTAGGAGGCACAAGGGGAAGGGGGGTGTAAAGCTTTGGAGGAAGCTTCCGACCCAACTTGTAAACAGCCCCTGGAAAACCAGGAAGCGGAAACAAAATCTCCTGCCCCTGAAAGCCTGCCTCCCAAGGAGCAGAGGGGGGGTAGGAGAAACAAAGGACCCAAACAGACCCACTTTGTGGAGGAGGTACAGGTCTTCCAATTTGAGGGAGAGGGATCCTCAGAAGATCCTGGGAAAAGGATCTTCTCCTTCAGAGATGGGGGAACTCCTCCCAAGGAAAAATGGGTCCCAAGGGATGCCAATTCAGACTGGGGAGATATGGAGACTGAGCTACCGCCACCCATCATCTCATCCCAGAACCCACAATACCGAAATCCCCTGGTTCAAACCCATCCTGGTGACTGCCTCCAAAAAGGGGAGGGCGGCCCAGAACCGGAACCAGGGGAACCCACAATGTCTGTGATCTCCAGTTGCCAACTTTTTCTTTCAGATTCCCAAGGCTCTCCACAGAAATCTCCCCAAATCTCTTCGCTAGCAATGTCCAAAACCAGAAGGTTAGCCCACCAGTTGTCCAAAAATGTGCATTATCTGTGCCCCCTTGAGGAGAAGGAGGGAAGATACTATGCCCCGGTACAAGTACAGGGGCACGGTACAATTTTGGCACTGGTGGACACTGGATCCCCAGCTGCCCTTCTGTCCAAAAGGGCCTTTGATGAACTAAATGCAGGAAGGGGGGAGAATTACCGTATTCCTCTCACCTCTATTCCTGGACAACTCCAGAACTTTGACGGGAAGGAAATTCCCGTCGAGGGGACGGCAGATTTGGACATTAAAATTGGGCGACACAAGGTGAAACACCCGGTCATAGTAGTGACTCCAGAGGGCACCCCTTGTTTACTAGGGAATTACCTCCTGAGAAGGTTGCACCCCTAATAGATTGCATAAACAAGGTCCTCTGGACCCAGACTAGCCGACCAATAAAATTAAAACAGAGTGTCAACCATGTTAGTTTAAATGGCACCTGCCACATGGTTGAACAAAAATCTGACCATGTAGAATTTCACTTCCAGAACAACCAAATTCCAGATGTGACAGTAATAGCAGTAGGACAACAGACTGGTGATGGGGGGTCCTCTCTATTTCTGAAAATCAACCTTCCTTCCAGTTTAAGGTGGTATTCCACACTTGAAGGAAACACCCTGAAATTCTTTACTAATCCACAATCAGAAACTCCCAATCCTATAGTCCAGAAATATGTGAAATCAGCTCAGATCCTGGCTGGTATTCAGCAAATTGGAGAGCAGTTGTTCATCCCTGTTCAGTTAAATGATGGGAAGGACTCTGTTCTCGCTCGAGTGTGTGTGAACAATGGTAAGAGCTTCATCAGCGAAGCCATGTTCCGCCAACTCCCAAAAGATCCAGCCATTCCCACATTCAAACTGATAGACAAATGGGAAATGGACCTGGAAGCACCTAATTCCAAACATCTCCTGCCAAGCAGGTGTATGCTCAAAATCTCCATTGGCAACAAGAGCATAGTCCATAATTGTTGGGTTGTGCGAGACGTCACTGCCGCTTTTTACTTAGGCAGTGACATTGTCAATCGCTTTGCCATTAGTTTGGACCTAATAAACTTCAAAGCTTGGTCCCGATTAGCGGATAATCCCATGGGCTTTGATGGTTCAGAAAAAGCATTTAGGTCAGCTCAATTGCTACCTTATGCAGTTGAAATTCAGATTAAAGAGGAAGTCACCATCCCAGAAAGGACCCGACAATTCTCCCTGGAAGTGAAAGTTAAAAGAGGACAAAAATTGAAAAACCCTGATGCTTATATTCATCTAAATGCTTCTCTCCAACAACAAAGGTTAGGGGTAAACCCAACACCATTAGTCAACATAGAACATGACACCATTCCAATAGAGGTGGATAACAGCGACTTACAGAGTATTACTCTAGCCGCAGGCACCATCATTGGAATGGCGGTTGATGACTGACATTTCTCCATTGATTTAGGAAATGAATTGTTAGGACCAATCCCCAAGGACTGTTTTGACAGTGACAGTGAGGACAATACAACACCAGACAGGATTGTTACCCGGCATGGGGGGAACTTCCTGGTATACACTTCTTGCCCTTATGGTAAGGAAGATGTGACTTGTGACTTCAGGAGGGATGAGGTGATTTTCCAGGTCCATGAGGGCTGCCTTTCCCACCTGAAGCCTCCAGTCCAAATCAGCACTCTGACCAGGGACCAGCTGGAGGAGGCCGCTGAGATAGCCAAACCAGAAGTCTTTCCAGGCTTCAGGCAGATGTTGGAAGAGAGAGTCAACCTAGCTGATGCCTGTGTGACTCTGGAACAGAAGCAAAAGTTGAAACAAGTTTTCTTGGATTTCCAAGATCTCTTTGCGGTAGAGTCATATGACTGTGGTCGCACCGACATCCACACAACCACAATTCCCACGGACCCTGGAATGGCTCGTGAAGCAATATCGTTTGCCTCTCGCATCCATGGAGTCCCTTACTGAAATAATTAAGAACCTTGAGTCCCGGGGGATAATCCGTCCAGTCCACAGCACTTTCAATAATCCGGTGTTGGGAATATTGAAGCCAAACGGCCAGTGGAGACTCTGTGCCGACCTTAGGGAGCTCAACAAACGGGTCCATACTTCCCGATGGCCTCTGCCCTACATTGACCAAGGGCTGGCCCAGATTCAGGGGTCACAGGTATTCACAGCAATAGACCTGACCAATGGATACTGGACCGTGCCTGTCAGTAGGGAGGACCAATACAAACTGGCTTTTACCTTTGGGGGCCAGCAGTACACATGGATCCGGACTCCATTCGGATACCTCAACTCCGGCAATGAATTCAACATTTTCCTACATAAGGCCATGCCCGACCTGGGTGCGAGGGGTAACCTGGCTTATGTAGATGATGTCCTCATCAAAAGCTCATCAGTGGAGGAACACATAGCGGAGATCCGTTATGTTCTGACGCAGTTGAGGGCCGCCGGAGCAAAACTTTCCTTTCAGAAAGCACAGTGGTGTAGAACCCGTGTTAATTTCTTGGGGCATGAGATTACTTCTCAGGGTCTCTGTCCCCAAGAAAAGAAAGTGGAAGCACTTCAGAAACTGAAAGACCACCACTCTGCGGGAACTAAGGAGCCTCCTTGGACTGACTAATTACAGCAGAAAGTTCATTGAGGGCTATGCAGAGATCACCAGACCCCTGATTCATCTCCTGAAGGGGGGGGTCAAGTGGCAATGGGGTCCAGAACAATCCGAGGCAGTAAAACAACTCAAAAGAAGCCTCTCACAAGCGCTTTGCCTAGCTTACCCTGTCAGAAACAAGGAATTCTTCCTGGAGACAGGGTTCTCTAATACGTGCTTGACGGCAGTATTTTACCAAAAGCATGACAAGGTCAATAAAGTAATCTCCTATGCGAGCAAAACTTTATCCTCTGTGGAGGAAAAATTCAACTATTGTGAGAAGGCACTCCTGGCAACGGTGTGGGCATTGAAGAATTATCGCCCGTTTATCCAGGGGGAACACATCATAGTGGAGACTCCACACCAGCCTCTGCAATACCTCCAAAGTGACAGAATCCGGGCCGGAAATGTGAGTAATTCCCGAATTACTTCAATGCAAGGCTTTCCTGTAGAGGTCAGATATGGCCAAAACAAGAAGAGTCCCCTCGCGCAAGGTCTGGCTGACTTGCATGATTGTGCCAGAGAATGCCCACTGTCTATGTGGATGGATGCTCGTACCATGTTGACGACAACGGGGAGAAAGAACTGGTGGCCGGCGTAGGGAATGCATGGGTGAAGGAGTTTCCAGAACCCTCCGCTGGATACAAAATTGGTCCCCGAAGTAGTCAGGTGGCAGAATTGATGGCTGTGCATCAGGCCATCCTCACTGCTGTCCAACATCAACTCCACGAACTGGTCATAATCACAGATTCGGATTATGTACGGAACGGGTTCGTGGAGCACCTGGTTAATTGGAAAAACCAGAGGCATGTTATGTGCTAATAACAAACCTTTGAAACATGGGAAGTTAATTCAAAACATTGATGATCTGGTCACATCGAATGGGATGACCATCTACTGGAAAAAGATCAAGGGTCATTCCAAAGTAGAGGGACCAGACAAAACTGGAAATGACTTAGCTGATCAGCTGGCCAAAACCGGGGCCATCCAAGGGGATCTAATAGAAATAGAGTCCCTGTTGGGGGAAATCCAGGTCACTGCCATCACTAGGTCCCAGACCAATGCTCACAATGATCTTTCAACTGCACAATGGAGTAAGGAAACCCCTGATGCTGATTTGATTACAGCTCAGAAGGGGGATCCAATTATTGGTAAGTTTTACCAACACATTGAGGACCCTGAGAACTTTCTCCTGACGGATACCGATTACATTGGGAAAGAGGAATAAGAGTGTTGATGAAATGTCCAAAAATGTTCCGAATCCAAGACGGTTTGTTGGTAAGGAAATCCAAAGCTGTCCACGATCAGTGGGTGGTTCCTACCTCATTCCGAAGCCTGATGTTAAGTCACGGCCATGATGCGGCCACCGCCGGTCATAGGGGGTTTCACACAACACTGGAAATCTTAAGAGAGGTTGCATACTGGCCACACATGGGGCAGGACCTCGACCACTACTTGAAGGGGTGTCTTGTGTGTGCACAATTTCAGAAAAAGAGGAAATGGAGTCAAAAGGCTACCCTGACCCAAGACGGGAAAGGAGGTCACAACATTTGCAGCAAAGCTAGGTAATGGCTAGCTTATTAAGACAAACACCATTAAAGACGGCGAGAGTATCAAGAAAAAACAAGTTTATTTAACACTAACACGATAAACATATTTTCAGAAAACGAGACATATTTTCAAAAAGGGTGCTATTGCATTCAGGATGTGCAACCGTGAGCACATAAATATCTGCTATTTCGTGGGTTAGTAGGCAGAGTGAAAACTTAGTACATGTATTGCTTGGAATCACAATACGATCGTTTTGTCGACACAAAGACTGGTTTTTCTGGTTCGGTGTATTCATTGGTGTTGTTGCAGTGGCTGTACCAGGTGGAGCCGCGCTGCTTGGATGTACCGAACGGTCTTCAGGACTTATACGTTGTGGTTGGAGTCATGATGGTGAAGTGTGTCCATCTAAATATTGTGAGAGAGGACTGGGTTAGTCTGGGGGCGGTGTTGTCAAAGATTTGTATGATTTTCAAGAAAATGAATGCTGCAAATAAAAGGACCTACCGTGGTCGGATAATTATACGTCTGGGTTGAGGTCCAAATTAATTGGCAGGCATCTGCGGTAACGTCAGATGTCAGGAGCTGTAAGTGAACAATTAAATGAAAAAAAGGGTGATTACCCTATTGGGTAACGAATGTTTGCAAATGCCTATAAAGTGATTCGGTGCCGTTTCCACCCCTCAGGCCTCAAGATCAATCTTCCATATGGCCAATTCCTGCGCATAAGAAGAAATTGCTCCACAATGAGCGAGTACATATCAAAGAGTAAAGAACTAGCTACCCGATTACAAGAAAGAGGCTATCCAAAACATATCGTCAGACAAGCCCGTAAGCGTGTAAAAAACACAAACCGAGAATCATGTCTTACACCAACCAAAAGAGACCAACTGGCGACCAAGATGACTTGCGTAACCACCTTTACGCCACTAAGCAACACCATCAGAAAGGTGATCCTTAAACATTGGGATATACTCCAAACCGACACTTTCAAACCAGAGAAACCAAGATTCGCATTCAAACGAAGCAGCAATCTCAAAGATCACCTGGTTCACACGTATTTGGAAGTTGAGACCCCAAGAAACCAACAAACCACTCTCTGGCACCTTCCGCCAGCAAAAGGACACTTCAAATGTGGAAATTGTTCGGTATGTTCCCTGACAGACAACCTCAAAACAATTGACCTGAAGGGCCAACAATGGACCCTAAATTATTTCTCGAATTGTAAAACCAAATGGTCTGTTTACATAATCAAATGCCCCTGCAACCTCATCTACGTTGGCAAATCGAAAAGAGAGATTAGACAACGCATATGCGAACATCGTTCTTGTGTGCGCAACCAAGTAGACGACAAACCCCTAGTGGCACATTTCAAAGCCAAAAATCACACCCATAATGACATCTTCTGGACAGTTTTGCAAACAGTGGGGAACCCCTTTCGCGGAGGTGACAGGGACCTGGCCTTGCGCAAACTAGAACAGAAATGGATTTACCGTCTAGACTCTGTAAAACAGGGTTTAAACATTTCAATAGAATGGAATCTCTTTTTCAACAAATAAAAGCGATCCTTACCACCAAAAAACAGCCACAAAGCTTCTTTGGGTTTTTAGCCGTCCACCAAAGTGTACTTGGTAACAAAATGCTCATGTCTGTATGAATATGTCCATTCTATTGTTCAGTTCGAAAATATGCCACAATTGATGTTATTCTCACAATTGTCAATTTTGTTCATTTTTGAAAACTATATGTATAAATAGTCAAATTGCACGAAATGTACCGGTGTGCTATCCATACTGCAAGCCGATATCCTTTGCAAAATAACCTTCTGCCAATCCTGTCACATCTTTTGACATCTATACAAAATGCCATAATCGATGGTTTTCCTACAATTGTTAAATTTGTTCATTTTGAAAACCATATGTATAAACAGTCAAATTGCACTATATGTACTGGTGTGCTATCCAAACTGCTAGCCGCAAAACTTTTGCGAAACTTTCTGCCAATCCTTTGACATCCAAATGTTTCCTTCACGACAATAGCAAATGTTTTACTTGTCGGATGCTAACCAGCGCAGTATCTTTATAAAGCATTAAATTGTAATCCACATGCTCATTTCAGTGCCTGGACAACCCTCGTACAATACCCACCCTGGACTGACGTCCACACCGACTCATGCGCCTGTACACTAATCACCCACTCATGCGCCTGTACACCCAACACCCCGGCGACATGCGCATTGCAGCCTTTAAAACACGACTCGCCATCGCGCAGGCACACTATCGTTTTCCGGAGGAGCACAGCTCATTACCCACAGAACAACTGGACCGAGCGCAGGAGGCAACACAGCTCCACAGTCGACTATCACCAGGTACCTGTGCGCGCCACTTTCGAGTCACCTCTTCAGCCACGCATGTTCATTCCGCCATGCCCTCCGAAACTCATCCCCCTAGGTTCTAAGCCCAGGTTTTCAGACATACGCTAAACCAACTTGACCTGCATCCATGTTCCACACGCCGTCACTAGGCTCCCCACATCAGCAGTGAGGTATTTCAACCCAACCAGCACTGGAAGCACCGCCAATCCTTTATACTAAAACTGTGCACGACCACTTGTACTCAACACAGGCGGTTCTCTCTACGGCACCGAATCACTTTATAGGCATTTGCAAACATTCGTTACCCAATAGGGTAATCACCCTTTTTTTCATTTAATTGTTCACTTACAGCTCCTGACATCTGACGTTACCGCAGATGCCTGCCAATTAATTTGGACCTCAACCCAGACATATAATTATCCGACCACGGTAGGTCCTTTTATTTGCAGCATTCTTTTTCTTGAAAATCATACAAATCTTTGACAACACCGCCCCCAGACTAACCCAGTCCTCTCTCACAATATTTAGATGGACACACTTCACCATCATGACTCCAACCACAACGTATAAGTCCTGAAGACCGTTCGGTACATCCAAGCAGCGCGGCTCCACCTGGTACAGCCACTGCAACAACACCAATGAATACACCGAACCAGAAAAACCAGTCTTTGTGTCGACAAAACGATCGTATTGTGATTCCAAGCAATACATGTACTAAGTTTTCACTCTGCCTACTAACCCACGAAATAGCAGATATTTATGTGCTCACGGTTGCACATCCTGAATGCAATAGCACCCTTTTTGAAAATATGTCTCGTTTTCTGAAAATATGTTTATCGTGTTAATGTTAAATAAACTTGTTTTTTCTTGATACTCTCGCCGTCTTTAATGGTGTTTGTCTTAATAAGCTAGCCATTACCTAGCTTTGCTGCAAATGTTGTGACCTCCTTTCCCGTCTTGGGTCAGGGTAGCCTTTTGACTCCATTTCCTCTTTTTCTAGTATACCCACCCTCAGGAGTCAGGCCCCCTTCACAAAAAAGAGGGTTCCGCCCAATTTTTCTCTCATGTGCACAATTTCAGCCATCATCCCTCACACACCATGCACCTCTCCAAAAGAGGGGGATGACACTGGCATGGTCAGATTTGCAAATCGACTTTATAGGCCCTGTAATTCGCTCGTCTAGAGGAAACAAGTACATGTTGACCGTTACATGCTTGTTTACCAAGTGGGTGGAATGTCTCCCAGCCCCAAACTGCAAGGCAGAAACAGCAGCTGCCCTGATTATTAACCACATCTTTTCCCGTTTTGGTCTCCCTCAAAGGATTGAGTCAGACAGAGGTAGCCACTTCACCAGTGAAGTAATGACGAAGATGTGGGAGATACCGGGGGTTAAAAGGAAGCTACACACTGCTTACAGGCCAGCTTCTTCTGGAGCAGTGGAGAGATACAACCGAACCATTGTGAGCATATTAAAAAAGTTTGTGGCAGATTCTGGGCCAAGTTGGGATATCCGATTACCTCTGGTCCTAATGGCCATCAGATCTACCCCTTCATCTGCAACTAAAATGTCACCATTTGAGTTGATGACTGGACGGAAGATGGTGCTTCCCCAGCATTTGCTCTACAGGACTCAAGAGCAAACACTGATAAATGCCTCCACAACTCATGAGTATGTGGAGAATTTAAGGAAACAACTTCAGCATGCGTTTGCCTATGCTCAGCAGAATCTAGAAAGATCAGCTGATAGCATGAAAACCCACTACGACCTGAAGACCACCAGGAAGGAATATACTGTGGGGACCGGGTCTATCTATGCAATTTCCAAAGGAACCAGGCCAAACATGCCTACATGGAAGGGACCGTTTGAAATTATAGACAAAATCTCCCCTGTGGCCTACAAGATCTGCATCCCCAAAGGCGGTTTGGCAGAGGGGGAAGACAAGTGGGTCCATATAAATCAGCTAAAGTGTTGCCCTCCCAGACACACTCTGCAACAACTGGAGGAGTCCTCTGCAATACCAGAGGGGACCGCTCCAGAGTAATTCAATTCCAACCCTAAAATATCCCACATATAGTCTCTAAAATATTATGATTTGAAAAAAAATGTCTTATAATTGTATCTTGTTTTGGTTAAAATAAGAACGCAAATGTTTTGACTATAAAATGTATATGCCACCCCACCATATCAATGGTGGGGAAGAAATGTCTAGGAATGTGTATTGCCGCTTTGCTTTATCATCCTAGGAGAGATGAAACCATGGAGACTGACCAAGGAGGACGACCGGGGATCGGGAGCAGAGACCCGAGGGGTCCGGGGTACCGCACAATCCTCCCATCAGGACCAGCCAGGAGAACTGATTGATCGACTGGAGGGAGGAAAAGATGCTGAACTGTGCCATCTATGGAATTGGAAGAAGAGGAGGCGAACATCCCAGATCTTGCGAGTTCCATCAGTGAAAGGACAGAATGGCCATCGCAAGAGGGGGGGCTTGTGGGATGTTTTTACCCATGCATCCAAGCCCTACCTTAAAACTGTGCAGTACTGGCATGGAAAACATCATGATGGCCAGAACTCCCCAGAGAGTGCACAGGGAAAACATGAAGAATAGGCTGCAACCCATTTTTGCCTATGTTGTGAGCACAGGAGGGCACTGCCTAAAACCACCATTGGGCTACACACACAGTAGCCTGAAACCATTGGGAATGGCAATGCTGATTGCCAAAAAGCAACTCAGAACTGTGGGGAATTCATTTTCTTAATCCCAAAAATGGTTGCAATACTGGTACTCACCACTATCAGAAAGCCGGCGTTTTAAAACCACCAGACTTTTGTGTAAAACTGAACAAATGAAACAAAACCAGGCCAAGGAAAGACTTGCTAAGAGGTGGATACAATGTAAAACTATATTCTGAAATGACTTGAAGGAAGTAATTATTTAATGTATAGGTAAAAATTGTAAGTTTGATTTAAACTGGGAACTAAAGTGACATTTAGCTGAATTCTGCCTGACAACTACCCCCGACAGGAGAAACCTGGTCAGCCACTCTTCCCAGGCCTAGCTGCATCCTGCTTCCCCACCAAAAGGAGTTGACACCTCTCTGATTAGATTAGGGGTGGAGCACCTGGGAACTGGAAGGGACAGAACAATGCAACTTCCTTGACTCAGGCAAATGTTATATTGGGGGCGTCGGAAAATAGCTTCCTCTTGGGAGAAACTGGGGGGCAGCTGTGCCTCTGTGAACAAGCTGGCTTGGGGGAAGTGGATAAACCAGTTATTCCACCATGTGATGTGGGAAGCCACACCCCTTTTTGACCAGAGCATAATTTTAAAAAAATAGATAACGAATAGTGCGGACTGGTCAAAATTATATAATTAATATCATTGTTCTTGTGATTTTTCTGTGCACGTTTTTAGAGGCGTTAGGACCCTGTGGTGTATTCTGGGGGGTTGCTAGCGGAAAATAGGGTCTCACTCCAAATGTATGCATGTTAAAAATCTGACACTTTATCATCTGTAACCCATATCCCTGGTGCACATTTGTGTAAAATCTGGAAAGGTTTAGAGGTCGTTATCTGGATGAAAAGGGGAGAATTCTGTCATCAGTGGACACGACATCGTACAAAGACAGGGATCGGATGGTTTGGTGCTACAGAAAATATGTTAACTGGACCTATAATATTAGAAAAATGGTACATATAAAAATATGTATTTGGGTCAGAAATAGATTTGTGGGCAAATTGACCAGGGGAGGATCCTCTGACCCATAAACAGACCTCATCATGATGACAACCCATTTCCTTCCCCCAATCATGGGAGATGGGAGAATTGGGCCAATGACAAGTAGAGAGGGGCAGGCTTAGCTAGGCCCAGGCACACACCCATTTAAAACAATATTTTGTGTAGCCATTTAGAGAGTGGCAAAATGTGTATGCTTGTATGCTGTCCCTGTTTTATTTGATTGTTAATAAAGCTGCATTATGCCTTGCACTTTGTCTACTCCAGTTTGGATTGACTCCAGGTCCACTGGGTGATTAGGGAAATGTTTGGGCAATCTTAACAGGGGTAGTATAGATGTGGCCAATCGGTCAAGGGGCTATAGGGGGGAGGCATTAGCATGTTCTATAGGTGGTAGCCAACAGGGGTGGTGGGATTATCCTGTACTCATTATTATGGATAGTATTGTTAATTTGCGGAAATCACTGCTGTATAAGGTGTAATCCTTTGAGATAAGATGAGCTCTGTGTTAGTTTGGTTCAATGGGACTGTCTGAGACCTTTTATGCATGTAATAAACCTGGTATTCCCTTGCAAAGAGGTGCAGTGATTATTTTGTAATTATGATTGTTTTTATTCACCAGTTTTGGGCTGCCATCCTTTCACCTTGAAGCACTGTTGTGTATCTTCAAATTCTCTAGACGATATTCTACACATTACATGACAAGCCAGCACTTATAGTGCAGGAAAATAGTGATTGATTTGGCAAAGAAGACTAGCATATTATTTTTAATAGTTGCCATGTGTTGGGTGGGAGGTACTGTGTGTTTGCCCATGCCAGTGAGTTCGTGACCAGTGGTATGAGAATTCAATTCGGGAATTATGGAAATGCTGCAGTACAAAGGGTGGAGTCAGCAAAATTAGTTGGACATGATTATATAAGGGTTATAGAATTCGCTGGAACCCATCCATTTAGACAGAATTGGAACATACGTGGATGGGCAATTGGACCCAGAGCATATAGACCTGCATAATATGACAGTGGATGACATTGAAAACTGGTTTACCTGGTTAACTAAATCTTCTGCTTTTGTCAAACTTTTGTTTACTCTTAGGGTTGGCCAGGAGAATCCATAAAAGTCCTTCGATAAGAAAATACAATTGGCTAAACGCTCCCTGAGGCAGGCCATCAGAGAAATTAATGAGAGTATGATAGTATCCCTGAACGGCAGTTAAGATTAAAAAAGCCAGAAATAGATACTCTAATTGGCTAAAAAGACATATTTTAGAAGGAATGAACACTGGCAGAATATAATTCACGTGCTTGCAAGTGGAACAATTAAAAATATATGGGCGGTATTGGGGACACACATAGGCAATCCCACATATAGAACATGCAATGTGATTTTTGCTAATACCTGGATGATCCATATTACAACAGCTTTTTCGTGGAACAGGACACGCAAAGTAATGGTAGCTCAAGTTGGCAGAAGCCGTTTGAACTGATATTTAACAAATAGGATATTGAAATTCTTATTTAAAAAAAGGCTTAAACGTTAGAGAGCTCTTGGTCCCAACAGCCTTACTAATGTTGTATTAAAAAAGAGCCCAGAGCAATGGTCTTACATCTTGGGGATATTATTCGAGAAGATATGTGGAATGGCACTGATCCCTTGATCTTGGAGGCACTCAAATTTAATTCCTGTCTTCAAGAAAGGAAGCAGGAGTATGCCCACAAATGAGTGCATCCAATCCATGCTGGATGTGTCTGGCACACTATTTGCAGCCCTATTGCTTAGGTGGTTGCAAAGGTGGGTTGAAAACCATGGCTTGCTGGACACTTTCCAGACGGGATTTAGAGGTAGCTCAGCCACAGCGCAAAACATGCTGATGCATGACACATTAATTTGCAGAGTGTCTCTAAAAGGATCTAGCTACATGTTGTATGTCGATTTAAAAGTGGCAGTCAACACAGTGAATCGTGCTAAGTTGTGGCTGAAATTAAAGCACTTTGGAATTCCATTTTGGCTGTTGGATGCTATTAGGCAGTTGCATGAGTCAACTACCATGTGCGTACAGTTAGGCGGTGGAGGGTCCGGCACTAATCCTACCCCAACAAACCGTGAGGTGAAACAACAGTGTGTGCTGGCCCCTCTATTGTTCAACCTATATATTGCTGACCTACCTGAGTCCCTAAGATTGGTCAATAAATGCCCTCCAAAGGTTGGAAGTGTGCACGTAGAGTGGTTGTCCTATGCAGACCACATTGTCCTATTAGATCATACCTATTTCGGTCTGCAAAAGGCAGCCAGGGAGTTGTGCAGATACACCGAGGCCAACGACCTGGTGCAGAATATTGATAAGACCAGGTTTATGTGCAATGGTAATAGAAAGAGTAGGAGGTCCTCATTGATTTTGGCTGAAGGGAAGATCGAATTGATACTCGTCTATAAATATCTGGCTTGGAGTTTGGACAGGATATAGTTATGAGGGGATTTCACTATTGTACAAACAGAGTTTTTGCCCAGCCATAGTCTATGGGCTGGAGTCATTACATCGGACCGATTATAAATGGCTGAAGGTAATAGAGGGCATGTTTTGGAGGTCGGTGATGAATATCCCGCTCAGCTCAAAACGGGCGGATGCAAATGGAATTTGGTGTGAGATCACTATCAGCCTAAGTGCTAAGGAAGAAGGGTGTGTTATATATTAAAGTGTTTAAAGAGCCTAAATGTCCACTACTTCAATGAATGTGCTCCGTCATGATAAAGACGGATAAGTGGCATATATTATATCCCTGGGTACCTGCTGTTACTGTCTGAATGCAGCTGTCCAGGAGTTGGCCGAGTATGTATTAACTTAATATAATACTTTGATACTGATATATGTGCATAACCTTGGGCGGTTGACGATATGCCCACAATACTTCGGCTATATGCGAGGATACGTTCTGATTGTACTGACTTAACTCAGGAAATATGGCATTTATTTTGTATAGAGTATGGAAGATAATTGAAGCTAAATTCAGCACAGTAAGAAAGTATTGGATTGTAGTGTATTCTGAATGTAAATATTTGTAAAATTGTGTAGTGAATTTTTTTATTAGATTTTAGTACTCCAAGATGGTATAGGATTTTGTGTGTTTTAATAGTTGTGTATTTAAACGGAAAATGACTTTGTGATATGGAAAAATGTGGAATAGTTTCATGGAATTAAAATGGAACTAAAATCACATTATATTAAATAAACAAATACAATTACAACATATACAAAAATGATATATTGCAAAGCAACTGATTAGTTATGGTCTCTGCTATTACATGGTCAACTGTACATTGCTGTGGAGCACCAACTAATGAATATGTTAATATCCAATGACATTGCATAGTCTACGAAACATATGGGTGATAATCCTACATGAACATTTTTAAATGCTGACATGTACGGGGAATTTAAACTGATCAATTTTTGATAGTATGAAATCAGAACTAAATAGAGACAGGCGTTTCATGACCCACTACTTAATGTATGTCTGTCCATTTCTCCCTAGCCTTCAGACAACCCGCATAACTGGGTTACACATTAAAACTCTACTGCGAAACCCATGTCCCCATTCATTCAAAGGGTGCTATAAAACCTATTTGGCAAAACATAAGAACGCTATTGTGTCATTTCCTACAGAAGAAATATATCAGCATCATTTCATTTAAAATACAAGTCTATGAAAAACAGGATACGTTTAATTTCCCCCACATTATATCAAAGGCAATTGTAATGTTTACATTTCTTAGACATTAGTATCCCTCCCTTTGTCCTGTACTGTATAGTGCACCCCTCCATTTTGCCTGCACTGCAATGTTACATGTAAGGGAAATACTGTCTTTCGACAAATTGCACAATCCGAATTATTCACATTTAAGGGAAACATATTTGCTAGTAGGAGTGGGTATTGATGCTCATCTGGGTGGCCAATCCGTGGCTAGAACATGACAATATATCAACCTGAGACAGACCTTAGGCAAAGGGGAGAAGTACTTGCTTACAGGAGTGTCAATAATCATACTGGGCGCTGTATACCATAAACTGAGACTGTCAAGGAATCTTGGGGAATCCTGGGAAAGATTAGCATTCCCATATTGTTCCCACGGAAGGGACATTGCTTGACCCATCCTGACACCCTCTCCAAAGTGCATGCCTGTGATAAGAGTTCAATGCTTCTTGAATCTGTGGATGCTTATCCAAACCATTCCTACCTCTTGATTAGTGCCAAGAAGTGTGCTGGGTGCTATAACCAAGAGCATGTGCAATAGGGTAAAGGCTCTGACGGTGACACATATTTGCATTAGTTTAAAAACCCTGACACTTTACAATTTACCCCATCCTGTCCCTGTTTTGCTTAGATTGTTCCGGAGTGGAATGTCCTGTGGTTTTTGTGAATAGACCCATTTACCTATAGTAGGTTATTCCCCACTCAATATTGACAACGTTGAATCACGTTTTTTAACACTGTCTTCTGAGTCACACATGCCCTGATGATCCAATACAACCCTACATGTTTGACTTCTCTTCCATTATAATGGAACAACCTTCCTCTCTATATGAAAACGTCCTGACGAAGAGGCCAATGTTATCATGAAAGCTTGCAAAATAAGTTATCTGTTTACCTAATGACTCGACCTATTGCTGGCTACTTTTTGGATGTTTGATAAAACAAACTTCAGATCTCTGAGCACTGTATTCATATAATGTCCCTTTTTCTGATGTCACACACTCTGATATAATGGGAAGGATTTAAAAACTTTGAACCCAACAAAGAAGTATCTTACAATGAAGGGGGTAATTTATAGAATTTAGTGCAGAAGTAGCGTACGCGGCTGGCGCAGAGAGTGAGCGTGTGCCAGCATGTGCCAGCCGCGTGCGCCAAAACCCATTTTCAAGCACAGCGTATTCATGGATACTTACATCCATAACCAGCCGTGGCGCAGAGTGGCACAGCGACCCTGCAGCAGCACCAGTTACGCCCCCAACCCCGCCCCATGCACTAAAAACATTGCACAAATCCCCTACATGGCGCAAAGGCCAATGGACCAGCATACCGCCCCCCAACCACAAAAATGCACTAAAAACGCCACCCAGCCCTCACGCGCCAGCAAAATCTTGTGTAAAACTCCCCACGCACCCCTCGGATTATGCGTACCCCGCTCGCGCCAGCAAAATCGCATGTAAAACTCCCCATGCACCTCTGGAATACGCATACCCCGCCCGCGGCAGCGAAATCGTGTGTAAAATTCCTTGCGCTACCCTCGGATTATGCGTACCCCACTCGCACCAGCGAAAACGCATGTAAACCTCCCCACACACCCCTGAAATACACATACCCCGCTCGCGCCAGCGAAATCGCATGTAAATCTCCCCACGCACCCCTGGAATACGCGTACCCCACTCGCGCCAGCAAAATCGCATGTAAAACTCCCCATGCACCGCTGGAATATGCGTACCCCGCTCGCGTCATCGAAATCACATGTAAAACTCCCTGTGCACCCCTTTGAATATGAGTACCCCGTTCGCACCAGCGAAATTGCATGTAAAACTCCCCACGCACCCCTTGGATTATGCGTACGCTGCTCCCGCCAGCGAAATCGCATGTAAAACTCCCCATGCACCTCTGGAATACGCGTACCCCGCTCGCGCCAGTCAAATCGTGTGTAAAACTCCCCACGCACTCCTGGAATACGCGTACCCCACCCTCGCCAGCCAAATCATGTGTAAAACTTCCCGTGCACCCCTCAGATTATGCTTACCCCGCTCGCGCCAGCGAAATCGCGTGTAAAACTCCCCACGCACCCCTGGAATACGCGTACCCTGCTCGCACCAGCGAAATCGCGTGTAAAACTCCCCGCGCACCCCTGGAATACGCGTACCCTGCTCGCACCAGCGAAATCGCATGTAAAACTCCCCGCGCACCCCTGGAATATGCATACCCCACTCGCACCAGCGAAATTGCATGTAAAACTCCCTGCGCACCCCTGGAATATGCGTACCCCGCTCGCGCCAGCGAAATCGCATGTAAAACTCCCCGTGCACCCCTGGATTACGTGTACCCCACTCGTGCCAGTGAAATCGTGTGTAAAACTCCCCACGCACCCCTCGGATTACGTGTACCCCACTCGCGCCAGCGAAATCGCATGTAATTCAACTCCCGTACCCCCAGATTCATGCAGCAGTGTGGTGAGAAGCCACATGCACCCCCTGCAGCCAGACCACGCCACAGGGGTCCACCCTACACCCCTCCCCATGCCCCTCAGACAGCCCATCCAACCTCCCCATGCCCCGCAGGCAGCCCATCAACCCTGACCATGCCCGCAGACAGCCCATCCACCCTCCCCATGCCCCGCAGGCAGCCCATCCACCCTGACTATGGCCCGCAGGCAGCCTATCCACCCTCACCATGCCCTGCAGGGAGGCCACATGGCACCATGCACGTGGGAGCCCGACTCATGTCCCCCTCACCCCCATTGACAGGCACTTGCCAGTAGGCCCCGACTCATGTCCCTCCCTTCCCCCCAGTGTCGGGCACCTGCCAGCAGGCCCGGACTCATGTCCCCCTCATTGACGGGCACCTGCCAGCAGGCCCCGACTCATGTTGCCCCCCCCATTAATGGGCACCTGCCAGCAGGCCCCGACTAATTTCCCCCCATTGACAGGCACCTGCCAGCAGGCCCCGACTCATGTCCCCTCCACCCCCCCATTGACCGGGCACCTGCCAGCAGGCCCGACTCATGTCCCCACCCCACCATTGACGGGCACCTGCCAGCAGGCCCCAACTCATGTCCCCCCAAACACCACGTCAGAACTATACAGACCCATGGCCTTTATGGCAACCCAAATCCCACACACCCACTCCCCAGTACAAACACCCAACGATCCACTGCACCCACTCCCTAGTAAATTACCCAGTCCATGATAGTCTGAAAAGAACCAGCATGCCCATCAACAAATGTCCTACAGAGCTACACAGTGGCAACACATGACTTGTCAATGCTCATGGAGACATGCACAAAATAAATCATAGTACACCACACCAATAATGTTGAATTATTAAATGTATCAAAGAGTAAAACAAATGACAAAATGAAAACCACACATGCAAATGAAGAAATAATGATTGCAATATGAAAAATAAAGTAAAATCCAAGGGAAAATAAAAATCCAAACATGAAAAAAGAAAAGTGGTCAATCCCCAAAGTCCATAGAGAGAAATCCTAAATTGAAAAGCATAAAAAAACATTACTCCACGTGAAGATATATATAAGAAAGTGGAGCAAAGTCTGTGGACTCCATAATAAAGACCAAATGAAACCTAAACCTAAATAACTATATAAGGCGGCGGGCTAGTCCGGCGGCTCACTTTTTGATGTCCCGGGCCAGGGCACCATCGAACTCCACGTCGATGTTCTGGAGGCGGGCCTCTTCCCCGGCCTCAAGTTCTCACAGGGATGCAGCCATGGCCTCCTCCAACTCCCTGTAAGTTGCCTCGAGGCACTCAGCCTGCCTCAAAGCCTGGTGCATGGAGTTCTCCACCCTGACCATTGTGAGCCGTGCAATCTCCGCCCGCCACCGCTCTGCACTTATTCGCTGTCCCAACCGCTGCCACACGGAAGACACTCCCAATCCTGGGTCCTCCTGCCCGCAGGACGATGCCTCCCCTGATGATGTAGAGTGCCCCGAGGCCACATGCCTCCTACGCCGAGCCTGCCGCTGCCTTTATGCTGCCTGCCGCCACCACCACGACTGCCTCCAGGTAGATGGCAACACCTGGGGCCGTCGTGCAGGTGCCCTGCTTGTATGTGCCTGCACATCGTCCGTTGCCAGGGGTCCAGTTGCTGGGGTGACCACCTGTGCCGGAGCTCCGACTCCCGACTGTGGCAGGGATGGGATCTCCACCAGCCTGGCTGAGTTGGTTGGGGCAGGTCCACAGGGAGCTCTGGTAGCATCTGGACCGGAAGATAGCACAGAGAACGACTGGCATATAGTGTGCACAGAGGAGGAGATGGCCGCAAGATGGAGCGACACATGAAGGAAACCCCAGACCATGAGCCCTCCCAACTGGGCCTCGTTGGTACACATCTCTTCATGATGACGTGCATGGTCCCCCCAGGAAGCACACATGTCATCACGAATGACATGTGTGCGCAACGCAACACCAATCAGGACAGACTCAATCCTGTCACGGGTCCCCACGTCCACAGGTAGAGGAGTGCCAGATGACATGGATCTCAGTCCTACCTGCGGACGGGCCTGGGACTGGGCTTCCCTGCTGGTGCATGGTGATGCAGTCCTAGTGTCAGGGACAGTGACATGCACAGGCCCCTCGGCAGCGACCTGTGCTGCCTCCTGCCCCTGCCCCTGCACTGCACCACTTGCACCAGTGGTACCACCCCCAGCAGGCCCCATGTGCGGCTCTGAAGCGGCCTCCTCCTCCTCTGTACACACCGCCAACCGGGATGGCTCTTCACCATCTTCTGCTGTCACCAGCCCCTGTGGGGGCTCACCCACCCCTTCGACTGCAGCCGTAGTGGCGGACACGGCACCAGTCCCCTCGCTCCCGGATGATAGAATTTCCTGGGAGGGTGACTGGGCCTTCCGTCGCCGGCCGGTGGAGGCATCCCTGCCGCTTTCATCCACAGCGCCATCTCTGCCCTCTTCTTCACTCGCCGCTGTTTAAAGGGAGACATTGAACACAAGCATCAGGGTACTGTACAATAGTCCCCTAGACACAAAACAACAGCACATGAGTGGCACTGTCAAACATCACTTCCATCATGTCCCTCCACAACATATGGGTCAGTGCAGGCAACACACATGCAGAAACATGCATGGCACATGCTAAAAACATTTGCATCCATGTCCATGGCACCGTAGAAACATCCAATGGTGGGCTGAAACTCACATGCATCATGGGACATGCTGATCACATGAACACACACATCACCGGAGGGCCATGCATCTGGCCCTGTATATCCCCAGACACAGTGGATACACGGATGACTAGGCTTAATCAGCGAATCAACACATCATCACGGACATGTGTCATGCATCCATGGCATTTACCAGTCACTCACACACTACTCAGACACACGGACATGTACACCATGCATGTCCATGACAGCAGCACCCATCTCTCACACCCAAAACATGTCCAAGTACAGACACAGGCATGCATACATGTGTGCATTCCGCATGCTGCTCCACTGATGCATTGTAACACATACACCATCCATGTGGGTCACGCCTGACTGGACTCACATGTAGCACCATCATGTCCCTGCACACACACATCCATACATGACCCATGTCACACATACAGCAAAGTAGCTAACTACCACCATACTGCAACTTGCACTGTTTTAAACGGGAATGCATGGGTACTTACCACTCGTCTTCAGACGGGCCTGCATCCTGAGGATCTGGTGGTGAAGCACTGGGTGAATGCGCTCCAGGACCCTCATCTGCTGGGTGGTAAAGTGGACCCGGAACCCCACTGCATCCACTGCCTCCAAGAGGCGCTAGGCCTTCTCGAGGGTCCTGGACTTGGAGTCCTCGCAGCGCTTCTGGACGTGTTTGATGTCGCAGGGTGCCACCCCCTCCGCGATGATGGCACCCACTATCTCCTTCCAGATCCTCTTCCGTCCTTCCTTGTCGGCGCATGATGGTGAGAAGAGGGCATCATAATGCCCCAGGACTTGCTCCACCAGGATGCCAACTTCATTGGCAGTGAAACTGGCAGCCCTCTGCCTCTGTGCTAGGGGGTTGCACTGGTGCCGGATGGTGTTGTGTCGGATATGGCAACCCCTGAGGCAGGTGTGAGTGGGCAACTGGGTCCTCGGGCTGGGCTGTGGAGCGATGGAACACCAGTCGGGAGTCTTCTGTTCCAGCAGGGGTGGTCACAGTAACTGCCCCCATGCAGATGGCTGATGTGCATGCACTAAATGGCAGGGCACTGTTGGCAGCAGGCAGGCAGGAAGGCAGGCAGCAGCAGATGGCTTGTAGGAGCCTCCCAGGGGCTCTGGGAGGCAGAAAAATGGCCTTCTGGGCAGAAGCGTGGTCTTCCGTGTGTTGTCGCGTGGCCAGCTTTATGCAAAGTGAATTGGCACGTGAAAAAACAGCACGTCAGCATGTAATTCAAGGAAAGGGCCTTAGCGCGTAAGCGCGTAAGTTACATAACGCGCACGGGCGTTTCTTTTTGCATGTGTTAATGGTCCGCGCGGGTCTGCAGTGTGCTGTATGTGTTTTCAGTTGAGACCGGCGCATGTATTTTTCCTACTTTGGGGTGCACACGCGATTACTTCACAGCGGTTACAGTGCCTGCGCGTATTTCCATTCCACGCAAGACCGACGGTGAATCACGCATGCTATTGCATGCTATTTTTCCCACTGCAGGTGCCCCTGTTTGTTGCGTACCCCATTTATTGCGGTCATAGTAGCCCACGTGTTAATCGCGTATGCTTTTTTGTGTTCCTGGATGCCACAGCGTACTGCATGAGGTTTTTTTACACGCACGTGGGCTTCAGGGGTTGCGTATATGTTTTTCTTGTATTTTTGGGGTGCCTGAGCATTGTGTGACCGTCATTTATCCCCAGGGTCCACAGGCAACCTTGCAGGAGCACAGGGGTGCGCCTACCATCACGTAACCTGCCCCCTTCACCCCAATTGATCAGGACAATTGTTCAGTGCACCTCCCATTGGCATTAGTACATCTGTGCCATGGTTGGGAGGCCACCAAAGGTTAAGGGGGGCTCAGCTGGGTGTCCTGCCAGTGTTGGGAGTGGTCGGGCAAGGGAGGTGTGCACCATAGGGGCAGGATGTCCAGCCATGTGCTGGTGCAGCCATGCCACCACCCCCTGCAGCTCCAGGTGATGCTGCTATTGCATCTGACCCTGGCACCCTTGCGACCTGACAGTAAGTAACAGGTGCAGCTGTGGCATCCACCACACAGTCGGCCACACGCCAGAGTTACTCGTAATATGGCAGTATGGTATGGACAGTACCAGTGACATACCGGCACCGTCTATGGCGTACCGCCATACTCATAATGACCCCCTTTGTATGTGTAGGAGATTTTTGCCAAGTGGGTTTATCAGGTTCCATGTCAGGTGTGAATGTCTCATGCCTGTTTACATTTCTCACGTTGCACTTAATGATGATAGTGTCATGTGTTGTGCATTTGGTTGGCTGTTTAGCTGTGATATGGCATGGAGGACAAGGGTCATGGGGGTTGGGAGGTTTGGGGTGACATACCAGTGATTTACATGGCCTGTTTTGCAGGGGCACGGTGGGATATGCACCTTGCATGTGTTCCTTTTGGTCACACCAGATTGGTTATGTTTAAGTAGCTAGGGATGCACACAATGTAGCACTTCTGTGAAAACATTCTCAGGGTGGCAAGGTTGTGACAGTTGACTGTCTCTTTGTCATCATCAATTGTCACCTGGTATGTGCCAGGCCTGTGTGCACTCCGCAGGGGTGGGTGTTTAGGTGAAAAATGTGGCCACAAGCTGGTTCCCGGGCTGCCTCGCCAAGTACACTTTCCCCTCCCATGAGCAGCACCTGTGCATGTGGTTGGAGATGTGGGACACCACCATGTCCACCGGTACGCCCCGCCGAGTTGCGACATTGTGCAGGGCACATGCTGCCACAATGATCCTGCACACTACTGGGGGTGCATATAGTAGCTGGCCGCTAGAGCGGTCAAAGGAGCGTAAGTGTGACTTGAGCACTCCGAATGTGCGCTCCATTATGGCCTGGGTCGCAATATGGGCTGCGTTGCATCTTACCTGGGGTGGTGTGGTGGGGTTCCGTATTGGCGTGATCATGTGGGTGCTCAGAGGGTAGGCACTGTCCCCTGGGGATGTGATGATGCTTGTCATTAGTTGCGTTTGTGCATTTGTCTGTGTGTGACATGCATGCATGTGCACAGGCATTTGTACTCACCTTTGAGGCATGTGTCGCCATGCTTCCCAGCTTCCAGGGCCCGACACAGGTGGACATTCTGTACATGTAACTGTTATGGGTGAACCCTGGATAGTTTGCATAGGTAGAGGTGATGATTCCCTTGGCATCGCATACAACCTGCACGTTGATTCAATGCCAGTGCTTGCGGTTGCAGTAGACGGTTTCAGTGGCCCTAGGTGGACGTAGGGCCACATGGGTGCAATCTATGGCACCAAGCACTTTGGGGAAGTGTGCCACCCTGCAGAAGTCCAGGACCACGGCCTGCCTTTCTGTGGGTTTTCTGGGCATGTATATGTGCCTGCGGACTGAGGGGCATGCAGTGATGATTGCCAACACCTGGTGTAGGCAACGTGTCTGCGTGGGCTGTGAGATGCCCCCCACTATGGCAGTTGTCTGCTGAAATGACCCAGTGGCCAAAAAATGCAGTACACTGAGCACCTTCTCCAAGGGGCTCAATGCTTGGGAGAACAGGGTGTGTGATGTGAGTTCATCCTCCCACTCAGTGATCAGGTCTAGGATGATATGAGGTGGATACCTATACCTGCCATAGAACTGCTCATCAGGCATCCCAAAAAGGCTGGTCCTGGTCAAAACAAGGCAGGGCCTGGCTATTCTCCTCCTGCGGTGTCCCACGATCACTGCTGCGAGGAATGGGACATTCATCGTAGCTGTATCTGCTTGTTTGTTATTTGCGCGCACTTTTATGCTGCGCGGGGGTGCTTGCGCCTACTTGTGTGCATTGGACTTATTTGTGCGTGTGTTTTGACTTGCGCAGGTTTTCCCTATTCGATTCCATGAATACGTGTTGTTCACTAGCGTGTGGGTGTTGCGTGTGTTTCCCAGCGGTACTTCCCACGTTACGCCTACATTTTCATGCGTTGTTCCCCATTCCCCGTGTTCCTCCCCCTTTTTAGGTGTGTGCTTTCCCTGTACCTGTCGCGCACGCGTTTGGAAAGTCGCAATGACGTGTAAGGTAAGCCCGGATTTGGCGCACATCCTGGGGAAAACACGCACAGGGCCTTCCATGAATCGCATGCGTGCGATTCGCACGCGTGCGCTAACTTTTTCACGCTTGCGCCAGCTTGCACCACAAATTTCGCCACACATTTATTCCATGACTTACCCCCATAATTGTTTCTCGGACAAAACACCCTTGAAGTGTAAACATAGCTAAATAAAAGAAGAACGTCAGGATTATTTTGGTGAAACTTCTTTATCGTCCTTTTTTAACCTTTTACTCCAAGCTTTTGTGTGAGCTTTCGTTTAGTCTCATACACAGTGTGATGCTTTTTGTAGTCATAATAAATGGCTGACTCCTAGTTTGGTGCGTTACAAAAATGTGCTTGTCAAAATTGTATGCAGGACACATTATCAACGTTACAAATGTGTAATTGCATGCACAGGAGCATTAGCGTTAGTATTTATGAGCAGCTGGGTTCCCTTTCTTGCAATTTTTTACTTTTGCAAGGCGGAGTAAAAACGTGAAAAGTAAAACCTGGCAAAACCTGGCAAAACCTCCTTTACTCTTCAGTTTTACTTGGAAAACAATGAATGCGCCTGTAATCTGCTGCTTTTAGCAGGTGCAAAGTGGTTGCAGATTCCACAGTAATCCATGTGTTTTACACCTGCCTGAAATCTACTTTCCAGACGGAGGAGGAAAGCACTGTGGCCACCTTAAAACCACGTTGTGCCTCTTCACCGCATTGAAAGCAAATGAAAACACTCTTCCCCATATTAAATGAGCCCCCCGCCCCACCGCGTGTAAGATGTGTATAATAGGACACTACTGTGGTTTTAATAAGTTGATGTTCAAAGTTGTTTCTCCATTTTCAGGATTTTAAACTTTATTGTTAATGTTTCCTGGTATTCTGGGACCTTTGTCTCTTATACAATGAAAACATGCTCTGAGGTAGAACTCACGTTTTTGCGATAGTAATAGATTTGTTGTTTGAGTACTTTGGCTGAAAAACCAATAAAAGTCAACCTCTGTGACCCTGATTGAGTATTCTGTTCTTTCTGAGGTAGGTTGAATAGTATGTCTGTGTGCCTCTCTACAGTGTTCAGGTATGGTAGGTAGTTCAGTATATTAGGAACATGTGTGTACCGGCTGCAAGAACCTACCTAAGACTGACATTCCCCTAATCAGTCAAAAATAGAAATTATAATGTGAATAAGTTAGTTTTGGTTCCGTGCCTGGACAAATTGGAATCAAGTCAGGCACATATGACTGAATAGATTTGTATTTCTCCTCCTGCCATTCTCCCTTTAGGAGACATATAGACTAAGAACTGGAACACATGTATTAGAGGGAAAACCCACGCATTGGAGATTGTTAATGGGGAGAAAAAAGGTACATTCACTTTTCTATGCACTTAAGCCTGCTGACCTTTATAGATTGCCAGACATGCAGTGCCAGCGGGGATTAAGGGCTTTTCTTACTTTTAAAATACTTTTTCCACTGACTAATACTTTTTGCATTGTCACCGACGCACTTGCTGTGGCCTAAGGATTTACCCTTACGCAACGTTACACATGATAACTTTAAAGGTATTTAGTACATTCTTGATATGCAGTTTGCATGTCATGCATTTAGCTTGAAAGCAACCCACTCTACTAGTTCCACCTAGTAATTGCACACTTGCAATGTTCGTTGCCCACAACAGTTGTGACTGCAAGAAACTCCCACTTAGCATGAGAAACACTCACTTGATCCTTGCCAATGGTGCTCTGCTCATTAATGTACACTGGCTCTAGGGCCTGCAGAAAAATACCAGTACAGAGGATGGGATTACTATGATATTAATTTTTTTTTTTTTTTTTTATTTGATTTAGTTGAAACAACAACTTTACAAATATTTTTTTTTTCCTTCCATATAAACAGTACAAAATGGTAGCATATTAAGAAATTAGAAGAATAGTAAACAAATTTTGGCAGTAAATAAGTAATACATTATAAAAACCAAAGAGATAGGGAGGAGAATAAGTCCTGGGAATTTAAAAGCTACATATTTTTAAACTATACATGTGTCAAATTATTATTGTTTATCTGTTTTTTTTTTATTTTTTTGTGTCCATGTCTACGACACTGAAAGAATGTCAAGCACACTTTCACTGATCCCTTGTGCAAGATTAGTTCCGTTAGTGGCTAATATGACCTTTTTTTTGCTCTTCTGGGAATGCTGCATCTAGGATTGCAATGGTTGCTATTCGCACAGATGTTTTCGGCGAGTTAAAGATGGCTGCCCATATTTCAGTATCTGAGCGCGCATGATATTTCATATTCATACATTTGATTAGCTTGCCACGGTGGAAATCAAAGGCTCTACATTTCATAATTATATGTTGTATTGTTTCTGTGGTGGTGATGTCATTGCAAAATCGGCAGTGACTCGCTTCTTTTTTGATCATGCCTCGTCTTATTAGTATTTCATTGACTGGCCATTGGTTAAAGCGGAATCTTAAAATTTTCGATCTTAGTTGAGGAGAAGGACATTTCGTCAGGTAATCAGCCAATGTTCGGAAGTGTTTATGACCAAAGAGGAGTCTATCAAAGTCTTTGAGATTGAGACATTTCTCCTGGGTTATCACCCAATCCATCTGAAAGAATTTAGTTTTAGCTCTATTTGGATTTGTTACCAAGATGTCAAGTGAGATATCCGCTTTAGCCAACGCGTTTATAGCATGATTTCTCCATTGCTGTGGAAAAATGTGGTCAGAAGATATTAGATAATCAGCTAATACTGCAAGGCTATTTCTCATCGAAATTCCCATAATACATTTTCTGAGCAAACTGCACATTTTCCAGGTTATTTGGGCTTGGATTGATATAAGCCCCAGTTCAAATCTCAGAAGCATGTTAGGTGTACTTTTCGGTAGATTTAAGACTGTTTTCCAAAATTTTGCTTCTATGCGATCCCAGAATATAACAGATTTGGGTAACATAGATTCAAGTCCATATGTGATGACTGGTATAATTTTCTGCTGGTAGAATGACATGAGAGGGGCACAAGAGAATTTCCCGAATTTTGCATGGATGATTCTTGCTTGCGAGGTGAGCATTAATAATTTAGCTCGCAACGACAATTCAAAGGGATTATCGAGAGTTGAATTATTGAAGTTGGTCCCCAAGTATTTATACTCCGAGACCACTTCAAGTTTATGATTAGAGATTGTCCAGTAAAATTTGTTATACAAGGTCGCTTTCGGTTTACCCAAAATGATGACTTGAGTCTTTTTTTGGTTCACAATGAGATTGTTTCTAAAGGTATACTGATCAAGTACATCCAACAAAATTTGTAAGCCAAAAGGCGTCTGGGAGATAAGAACTAAGTCATCAGCATAGAGGAGCCATGCTATCACTTGTTTGCCTAGTTTAGGTGAGTCTGAGTGAACTGCAGCAAATTCATCAGCTAAATCTAGCAGAAATAAATTGAATAAGGTGGATGCCAAAATGCACCCTTGTTTTAGACCTCTAGCTGTCATTATCCGTTTGGATAAGGTACCTTCCATACTCAGCTTGATTTGTATAGAGGTGTTAGAGTGAAGAAGACCCACGATCTTAACTAGGGATTCAGGACAGTTATATTTTATCAGTTTTCTGATTAGTAGATTTCTGTCTACTGAATCGAAGGCCATACGAAAATCAATGAATGCAATATAGAGAGGTTGTTTTCGTTGGGCATAAGACATCTTAAGTGCATTCAGGATTGTAAGATTTATTGAGGTTCCTAATCCTGAGACAAACCCAGATTGAAAAGGGTCTCTACGGTGAGTTGCGAGAGTCCAGGCATTCAAATCGCGTAGCACTAATCTGCAGAAGATTTTGCCGGAGACGTCCAGCAAGGCTATTGGGCGATAGCTCATCGGATTTTGTCTGTTGCCCTTTTTGAAGATCGGAACAATGATTGAATGGGACCAAGATCTTGGAATGTTTTGATGTTGTATGATTAGTCGAAGTAACGTGTAAAGTATGGAAGTCCACACGTCCACATTTTCTTTTATTACTGCGTTCGAAAGTCCGTCCGGGCCTGGGGCACGTGACATGCTGGCATTTTTGATAAGATTTCGAATATCATCTTCATCAAAATCAAGCTTAAAGTGGGAACAAGGCATGTCTAGTGATCCGGACCCAAGAGGAGCTGCATATATCCCTGAGAAATGAGATACCCAGTCATTTTCTAATACCCCATTTATCTGAGAGGCAAGCTGTGGTGCTGACGTGACTGAATTAATTAATTTCCAGCTTTGTGCTGAGTTCTTTCTTAGCACTTGATTTAGCATTAACTCGCCATTTTTTTGATAGTTGGTGATCTTATGTTCCCGCATCCAGTTTCTATATGCGGTTTTAATGGTTCTCAATTTTGAGGCTTTATCTAGTTCTGCTAGATGTTGGATTTGTCTCTTTTGTTTGCGAAACAGTGCTTTCCTTAGGCGAACTACATTATCGCATACCTGAGTTCTTTTCCCATAGGATTTGTGGTGCGTTGCATATAACTGCATCAGTTGAAACGGTTCTGGTTCATTTATGCTAATATATTGGGACTGATCATTCTCAAACATTTGTAAGTGATCACGATAACGTGTTAAGGATTGCTTAGTCCATTTCAGCCGATTTAAGGAGTTGTTAATATTAGCTGACCCACTGTAAGTTTGTCTTGGCGCACTTATATCAGGATTTAACATGAGATTGCATGTAAGTGGCTGATGATCACTATACTCAGAAGTTTTAACTGCAAAGTCAGTTATATGGTCAAAAAGACATCTAGTGACAAATATGTAATCAATAATAGCAGTATAGTTTCTGCTCCGCCACGTCGGAAGAGGTGGAGAATCAGCTGTACTGGTACCATTTAGCATAATTAAGTTCCATGCTTTCGCAAACTTAGTCCAGAGATCAGCCCGTTCATTTTTTTTATTTTTAGCAGAGTCCCCTCGTAATAGATGTAGATTCAAATCACCTGCAAGAATGATGTGTATAATGCCATTGTTCAACATAATGTATTCAAGAGCAGTTGTAAGATTTTTAAAAAACATGGCAACTGTGATACTCAAGGGATTCCAATACACATTTAAGCATGCAATCTTGCAAGATTTAACATCGACGAGGGCACATTGTATAAATGGATTTATCACCGGTAATGCAGTTAGATGTAAATTTGCTCGTGTGTTAATAGCAGTAAGTAATCCCGACATAGGTCGGCCTTTGTCTGCTCGTATGGCCGGCTCCAGAAGCATTTCAAAATTATTCCAGCTTGGGATGGTGGTGAGCCAGGTTTCCTGTAACAGGATGATGTCAAAGTCTTGGAGTATACTCTTAGAGTTATTAATCAAATGGCTATGGCCTCGAGTATTCCAGCTGACTAGGGATAAACATACTTGTTTATTGGTTGTATCTAGCTACACTCTCGTGATCTTGGTTTGTTCTTGTGGATACTCTTTTCGCTCCCCGATGTCATAAATTGAGATGGGGTATTGTGATTTTTGCAGTGTTTTGAGACAGGACTTCAGAGGATGTTTTGCAACATCAGATCGAGAAAGCTTAAAGCCCATTTCAAATAGAGCTTCTCGCGCTGCCCATATCACATTATGTACAATCAGAGAAGTCGTCCACACAAGTACCACACCTAAGTCATTTTCGTTTTGGAATTCGATTTGATCAATATCTTGCGATTGAATGTCTCTGAGTGTTGATATATCAGAGAACAAATTGAGCACACTCTGGCGGTTCAAAATATATTGATGAGCCTGACGACACCCTAGTAGCAAGGCATGTCTTGTTACAATTTTGCCTTGTGCCTTTTTTAATGTCATGTTCATGGGCTTGTCTAGTTTACTGCTGCTAACATCGCAGGCTTTGTCTGTATCAGCCTGTGATGGCATTATTTGTTTTTTATTATTGTCATCATTTTTTTTTTGTGGCAACATGCGCTGCAATTTCGAATTTATCATCCATAGTCGCGCAATGGACTCTTTTATTTCATCAATATCTTTTTGTCTGTTAGTATTGTTATTTACTGAGTCCTGTGCTGAATTGTGCTGACCTGGGAGTTCTGAGTCAGCAAAAGATACTCGTTTGGGAGTAATCTTGTTCGATTCTATGCTCTGCGCTTCCGTTGTCGTTATCATGAAGTTAGCAACGGAGCTTTTCGCAGGTCCATTGACTATGATGGGGAACCTGGGGGGTTCAAAATTTCGATTCTCTAAGTAGAGGTCAATCTCTCGTCTCAAGTTTTGCCTTGATACAAGCGTGTCGTCAGTTGTTTCGCTCTTGCTATTTATTACTGGATGTAATGGAGTTTGACTAGCCTTTTCACCATTGTCTTGAGATGTCAAGAGGTGAGGGGAGTGATGACCTTCTGCAAGTTTTATTAACTCATCAAGAGGAGGATGATCTATAATTACTCGAGGGGACTGGCAGGACTCTAAATATTTAGATTTCCTCAATTTGGTTAGTGCATCATATTTTTTTGTTATAATCCCGGAGACCATTTGGGTGGTGGTGTTGGCACGTGATAGATTGTTAATAAAATGTCTCGTTGACGATGAGACTGTCATTTTTGCCATTTTGACATTTTTGGATTTTTTTTGAGATGGCAGTTTTTTGAGTTTGACATTTTTTCCTACTATATTTTTGTTGACTCTGACATCGAAAACAGGGTATATAGACTTCTCAGGTGCTGCCGCTCTATTCACTTCCTCAGGTAAGGTTATCATAGAGGAAGCTTGAGTTAGATCATGAGACTGGGCTGGGATAGAGTTATCTGTAATGATACCGTTTACAAACGGTAGCTGAACATACGTTTCAGCGGGTGGAGTGGTCTGTAATTCTTGTTGTGTGTGTCCCATCTTGGCCTTAATTTCTACATTCTGAATGTTTGGATCTTTCTTTGTCTGTGTGGGCGCATCTATAAGAGCTAAGGTTTTGCTTACTGTTTCTGGGAGCTTTTTATTAAGGAATATAGACATCTTTTTTTGGAACTCAAGTTCTTGAGTGTGTTTTTTAGCAGAGTCCTTTCGGAGGGATGCCAATTCAGATCTAAGTTTAAATATTTCAGAGTTAAGCAGATCAAACTTTTCTGTGAGCACTCTGAGTGTGCCATCGGTGGATTCAAATAACTTGGCAAGAGACATAAGTGCTATATTCATAACCTCTAGGGTTAGATTAGCGGGTCTAGATATGTCCGTCAAGTTAGGAGATGAGGCTTGTTGACCATCTTGAACTCTGCGAGGAGTTGGAGGGATAAATGAGATCTCAACTGCAGTGCTGCCACTGGATCGCTGGAACATGTCAGGGGATTGTGAGAGGTTCGACCTTTCTAGACTGGCTGAAAAGGAAGAGTTGATCGAATCTAAATCAATTATGGCTGCTTCCACAATTTCATTCACGGGAGGACCTGTGTACGGTGCTCCAGACAGAGCATTTCTTAACAACATGCTATCAGACATTGATGCGGACAGCTTTTCATTATCAGTCATTAGAGATGCATTACATACAATCTGAACATTAGGATCAGCTGTTTGATTGTTACAAAGAATTTGTACCTCATTGGTAGTGGGGGTTATCGGAGATTCTGTACGCACAGCAATACTTGCCCCTTCAGCATGTCTCAAAGCTCCAAACCCATATTTCCGTATGTCTGTGTTACGGTCCTTCCGATCCTTTTTGTGATATAGTATTTTAGATTTTTGTCGAGAATTTTGTTGAACTGGCGTAGAACACAAGGTGGATGGAACAGCGTTTGAAGTGGGGCTTTCGCGGTCAGGATGGATCTCAGACATAATTCTTTGTCTTGTATTGACCGGCATGCCCGATGTCAACCGGGGAAAGCCGTTAGGGCAAATGGACATGGTCACAAGTAAAACTCAGTGAGTTGCAACGTAAAATCGTAGTTGCTCAAATCTTAGTTTTAGACAGGGAGCAGTATAACGAAGTGAGCACTCGGCCCTGTTGGTAATCCCTGTGTGAGTGTGAGCCTCGGTACCGCGGAGCCCCGGACGCCGCGGCGAAGCGGCAAAGCGGGACTCCACGGGACTCGCTTGGGTGCGCGCGCGCGGTGCGCGCGACCTCGTTCTTTTATGGGCCCGCCTCCAACAAGGTTACCAATGGCCTAGATAAAATAGAAATAAATACAGTGTAAACTTGGGTCTTGAAGGCAGGATCAATAGCAAGTATACTTAGCGGGTTCAAAGTCACCTGCTGGTAAATGCAGTACAAAAGTCCACAGTAGTCCACAGTAATTCAAGCTCCACAATAGTTCAGGGCTCGGGAGCAGAGTAACGCGGCAAAGCGGGACTCCACGGGACTCGCTTGGGTGCGTGCGCGCGGTGCGCGCGACCTCGTTCTTTTATGGGCCCGCCTCCAACAAGGTTACCAATGGCCTGCTGGTAAATGCAGTACAAAAGTCCACAGTAGTCCACAGTAATTCAAGCTCCACAATAGTTCAGGGCTCGGGAGCAGAGTAACGCGGCAAAGCGGGACTCCACGGGACTCGCTTGGGTGCGCGCGCGCGGTGCGCGCGACCTCGTTCTTTTATGGGCCCGCCTCCAACAAGGTTACCAATGGCCTGCTGGTAAATGCAGTACAAAAGTCCACAGTAGTCCACAGTAATTCAAGCTCCACAATAGTTCAGGGCTCGGGAGCAGAGTAACGCGGCAAAGCGGGACTCCACGGGACTCGCTTGGGTGCGCCCATTATGATATTAATATTATCTGCAAGGATACGCCCACCTAGCAAGCATGCCTTTGTTATATTAGCTACCATAATAGTCTTGCCTGCAAGAAATGCCCACCCAGCATGAGACTCACTCATTGACTCCTAGACAAAAGTCATCCGCTCACCAATGCACACTGGCATAGAGGCCTGCTTTTAATTTCCACTACAGAGATTGTTCACACATTGTTAATAGCACAGTCTATATGCTCGGTTGACGAGATGGCTGTTTGGTCACCACAGCATATCCATTTAATAAAATGTCGAATATAATTAACGCTCCCTAAAACTCCTCTTCATTCTTTTCTTCTTTCCTCTTCCTCTATTACTACAGGTGTGTTTATAAGATGCTCAGGGATCCACTGTAAATGGAAACTAGAACTGAGCATAAGAAATTGTAACTAACTAATTTAACAGCGTTATAACATTGGGATATTAACTCATGTAAACATTTGTAAAGTGGCAAAGATTCTGACTAACCAAGGTTGCTAACATCCAATGATTGTGAATTAACAATGACAGGATACATAGACAACTAATGGAATGTTATACGCAGTGTTACTAACACACAATTTTCTGTAATCTGTAACAAGGTATTATGTTTTAATTATTGTTTATTTACTGCTATACTTTGACAAAGCCCTAACCAGGGCGAAACATTAGCACGTGTTACCATTTGGTAAATGTTGGCTTAGAAAGTTTATACAAAGCCCAGGGTGACCTAGGACTGTAATGAAAGACAAAGGGTTTTTTAAAATAAAAATCTATTCAGTTATATATGCCTGACTTGATTCCAATGTGCGAACCATACCTAATTAACTCACATTCTAATTTCTGTTCTTTCTGGTCTTTATTACATTACACAAGGCTAAAATATTGTGACCAAGTGCCTCCAAAAGCATCTCAACAGCATATACAAACAGCTCCAGGGAGAAATAACAATGAAACCACGATGACTTCCATAATCTCCCCTCCATGGACCATGTGACAATGGGTCACAGACTTGGAATGCTCGGGAGAGAGGAGGGATAGAGAGTCCGTAAATCCATGAGACCAATTAGGAGAGGATCTGGGACACCCCACTAATGGGGTGAAGACATAAGAGTTAGCAGAAGGGGAAGTGACACAGCAGAAGGGGGAAGCGGTGGAGACCTTAAAGAGGCAAAATGGAGAAGGCAGCTCCTGATGCCTGGACGAGTGAGGTGTTTGCGAGTGCTGGGCTCTCTGAGCTTGGTCTGTCTGAGTCCACATGACTGACTGAACCAGAGAACCCAAGTTGTAGGTGGGAATTTGGAAGACAGCAGAGACACCAGAAGAGAGCATACCAGATGAGACAGCAATGTCTGAGATACTGCCAGGAGAGTTGGGTAAGCTCTTGTGAGAGCTGGAAGCAAGTGACTGATATCTGGCGAGGGGAGTAGTGTGTTCTGAGAAGCCAGGCGTGCCACAGACATTGGAATCTACCAGGGAAACTTGAGAGAGAAGAACAAGAGTTACTAGACTAGGACAAAACCAAGCAAAAGAAGGGAGACCTTGGAAGTATGAGTTCACAGGTTGGACTGGTTGCTGTATGTTATTTTACTGGGATTTACACCATGCACTATATCAATTTGCATGATCTCCAGGCACCCATTAAACTCAGTGACAAAAGACATCTTAAGAGACTGAGTTCTGGGAATTGTAGTTCAATAATCATAAATGCTTCTAGCACTGGGCCCAAGAGACGACACCTCTCCAGCTCTCAGAACTCTCCACTAGCTCCCAGTTGGACAAAGGGCCACTTTCAAAACCCTATGCATCACACACCAGGCAGTGCACAAACCGGCTCGATATACCTGGAAGACAAGCTTAAACCATACCACCCACTGTGCACTCTAAGATCAAGCTCCGCCCTCCTTTTAGTGATACCAAACAGAAACTCAGTCAGGATAGGAGGATCCTCGTTCTAAGCCTTGGCCCCCACTCTATGGAACTTGCTTCCACCCCACATCCGACTCACCGAAGACTACTTTTCATTGCGCACAGTACTGAAAACATGGCTCTTCCCATAAAAAAATGACCTCCCAAGATATGTCCAAATCCCCCCGCAACCGAATGACGAAACACACAACGAAGCTGTCTACCTGGTGCATACCCACATGATAGGACATAATGGATGGATCAGAGGGACTGATGGAGTGAATAGAGTCGAAGGATGGAGTAAACGGGGTGAATAGTCAAAGTAAACAGAAAATCAGAGTAGATTGAACAGGGAAAATAAAGGAGTAAATGGAGTGGAAGGAAGGGAGTGGCTAAAACAGATAGACTGAATGGAACAAATAGGGTGGATGAAGCAGGTGGAGCAGATGGAGCGGATAGAACGGATGGAGTGGATGAAACGGATCACGCAGATGGACTGGATGGACCGGATGGAACAGATGTAGTGGATGGAACGGATGGAATGGATGGAACGGATGGAACGGATGGAGTGGATGGATCGCATGGAATGTTCAGAACGGATGTAGTGGATGAAATGGATGAAGTCGACGGAACGGATGGAGAGGACGGAACGGATGAAGTGGACGGAACGGATGGCGCAGATGTTACGGATGGCGCGGATGTTACCGGTGGTGCGGATGTTACAGATGGTGCGGATGTCACGGATGGTGCGGATGTCACGGATGGTGCGGATGTTACGGATGGGGCAAATGTTACATATGGTGCAGATTTCACATATGGTGCAGATGTTACGGATGGTGCGGATGTTACGGATGTTACAGATGGTGTGGATGGTACATATGTTATGGATCGTGTGGATGGTGGGATGGTGCGGATGTTGCATATGGTGCAAAGGGTGCGGATGGTACGGATGTGAGGGATGGTGTGGATTTTACATATGGTGCGGATGGTGCGGATGGCGTGGATGGTGCGGATGTTATGGATGGTGCAGATGTTATGGATGGTGCAGATTTTAGGGATGGTGCGGATGCTCTGGATGGTGCGGATGTTGCAGATGTTATGGATGGCGCGGATGGTGCGGATGGCGTGGATGTTACGGATGGTGCAGATGTTATGGATGGTGCGGATGTTATGGATGTTAAAGATGTTACAGATGGTGCGGATGGTGCAGATGCTGCGGATGGTGTGGAGGGTGCGGATGTTACGGATGTTGCGGATGGTGCAGATGGTGCGGATATTATGGATGGTGCGGATGTTACGGATGGTGCAGATGTTACGGATGGTGTGGATGTCACGGATGGTGTGGCTGTTACGGATGGTGCGAATGTTATGTATGGTGAGGATGTTACGGATGGTGCGGATGTTACAGATGGTGCGGATTTTACAGATGGTGCGGATGTTACGGATGGTGCGGATGTTACGGATGGTGCGGATGGTACGGATGTTATGTGTCGTGCAGATGGCGGGGGTGGTGCGGATGTTGCAGATGGTGTTGATGGTGCAGATGGTGTGGATGGTGCAGATGTTATGGATGGTGCGGATGTTATGAATGTTAGGAATGGTGTGGATTTTATGGATGGTTCAGATGGTGTGGATGATGCGGATGGTGTGGATGGTGCAGATGGTGAGGATGTTACGGATGGTGCGGATGTTGCAGATGGTGCGGATGTTAGGGATGGTGCGGATGTTGCAGATGTTACGAATGGCGCGCATGGTGCGGATGGTGCGGATGGTGCTGATGTTACGGATGGTGCGGATGTTACGGATGGTGTGGATGTTACGGATGTTGCGGATGTTACGGATGGTACGGATGGTGCGGATGTTACAGATGTTGCAGATGCTGCGGATGGTGTGGATGGTGCAGATGTTACAGGTGGTGCAGATGTTACAAATGGTGCAGATGCTACGGATGGTGCGGATGTTACAGATGGTGTGGGTGTTACGGATGGTGCGGATGTTACGGATGGTGTGGATGTTACGGATGTTACGGATGGTGTGGATGGTGCAGATATTACGGATGTTGCAGATTGTGCGGATTGTGTGGATGGTGCAGATGGTGCGGATGTTACAGATGGTGCGGATGTTATGGATGGTGCAGATGTTACGGATGGTGCAGATGTTACGGATGGTGCAGATGCTACGGATGGTGCAGATGTTATGGTTGGTGTGGATGCTACGGATGGTGCGGATGGTGAGGATGGTACTGTTGGTGCAGATGGTGGGCATGTAGCAGATGGTGCAGATTTTATGGATGGTGCGGATGTTATGGATGGTGCGGATGTTACGGATGTTACAGAGGGTGTGGATGGTGTGGATGGTGCAGATGGAGCGGATGTTGCTGATGTTATGGATGGCGCGGATGGCGCGGATGTTACAGAGTGTTAGGGAGAATTCTCACCCAAGTGCTAAATTACTTCTACCTTAGAGCCCTCCAGCTCTTTGCTATATTTTGGGACTTTGAACTTTTCATTGTGTGTGTGTTTTACTTTTGTGTTCTTTTGGTTATGGCGTTTTAAAACAACTCCATAGGCATCATCTTTTTCAGTGTGTCACACAGCACCTTCAGTGCAGTGGCACAGGCATGTCTTTCAGACTTCCCCAGGTTCAAATACCTTCTCTGGGACTGACTACCGTCTCCCAGAGCATGTAAAGTTAAATTGGCTTTACTAGTCTTTTTAAATTAACTGACCCAGCACACACTATCTTCCTCTAGAGGGCTGGAGGGGTTGCCTAGCTTCCCCTGAGTCAAAACACTCATGTAACAGTAAAATGTTACCTTTTCCTACTTTAAATGGCTGGTGGCAGTGGTTTAGATCAACTACCGTGATTTTTCGCGACCGCTAACAACGGTAGCTAAAAATCAGGTCAGCCATGTTTTTCAATATGACGTCCCAGACCTATCTGTAAAAACAGACTCTGGTCATCTTTTTTCGCCATTTCTTTTAGGAAAAGTCCTTCTTGTGTTTGTCTCTGGATGGCAAACCAGGTTTGGTCCCTTTGTTCGTTGGCCTTTGGTGGGCTTCAGTGCTGAAGCCCTCCTCTGGCGCCTGAGTGTCTGGGGTGGACAGGATGTGAGTGAGGTGCCCGAAACTCCCTGTGCTTAGTCTCCTAGGAGACCTGAATGCACTCTGGTGTGATTGGCCGGCTGACTGTCCGGCAAGGACAGCCACCCTGCTGTGTGACAGCCAGGCTGGAATGAATGGGGGAAAACTTTTTAAAAGCAGGTCTCTGGGACTTGGAAAGCATAGTCGACCACTGGAACAAAAGAACCGAAGATCAGCTGAAGGAAGAGGACTGCTGCAACTCCTCGACGACCGGTGAAGCCCTGCTGCAGGTCCAAATTGCCTGAAACTCCAATCGACAGAGAAGCCCTTCAAGGTTAACTTCTTCCCTTGAGTTTGGTGGGAACAACCAACTCATAAGCCACCTTGACCATGTCCCCATCTGGTCGAATTTTCATCAGAGTGTTGAAAACCAGATAGTCAGAGGGAAGAAAGCCAGATCGTGGTCTTTAAGGCACTCACACCTTAAATCAACGTCTTGCTAAGCTTTTGGCCTCATCCCTGGGCAGTGCAGGAACCTCCTGACGTCCTCCTTCCTGTCCCCACGACTGAAGCCCAGGAACAGCAAGGTCTGCTCAAACTGCCAGGAATAACTGCCTCAGCTACAGCTCTTCTTCACTAACAAGGTACTGTGCAAACGCGGTCCTTTAATCTTTTCGGCCGTAGCAAAAGTTTGTGGAACTTTGCTCAACTTAGAAGGCTTGTCCTTCACTAAAGATTCGTCAAAGTTTTCGCCTAGCCAAATTCTTCTAAACTCTGTGGCAAAGACTTAACGGTCACTATCAGAACTGTGCTATCCAATACAAAGACTCTGAACCATTGACATTGGCCCAGGCCTATGAGATGAATTGCTGGTTGTAGTATACTGAAACCCTTGGCCCTGCCTATGAATGCATTTATGTTGTTGATTCATATAACCTTGTCTTTTTACCCCTTTTTAAAGTATATGAAGTGCCATTTTGCTCCCACTTCACAGGAGAGCTAAACTTGTTCATTTACTTACCAGTTGCATATTTGTGTTTTATTAGTGTGTGATATTGAGCTGTTCTTGCTAGTGTAATGTTTTCAAACTGACTGAGTAAATAAATGTATATTCTTTTACCAAGAAACCTTGAGTAAGTGTTTGTTTGAATCACTTTATTAGTTGGTCCTTTGTGTAACTTGTTCTACGGCTCACTTAAACTCTTGAGATAAGTCTGGCTGCTCAGCCTTCGCTACCACTTTACTGTATAGTTCAGGTTGTACCAAAGGTGAAATTGTGCTTCCACTTTTAGTCTTAATTGCATGTAATGTTCCCAAAGAGTACTGCATGTGATTCTGCCTAACACGGATGGCGCGGATGTTACGGATGGCGCAGATGTTACGGATGGCGCAGATGTTTAGGATGGCACGGATGTTATGGATGGCGCGGATGTTACGGATGGTGCGGCTGTTGCTGATGCTGCAGATGTTTCGGATGATACGGATGGCGCGGATGTTACGGATGGCGCGTATAGTGCGGATGGTGCGGATGGCATGGATGTTGTGGATGGCGCGGATGGCGTGGATGGTGCGGGTGTTGCGGATGGTGCCGATGTTACAGATGGCGCTGATGTTACGCATGGCGCCGATGTTACAGATAGCGCAGATGTAACGGATGGTGCGGATATTACGGGCGGCATGGATGTTGCCGATGTCGCAGTTGTTACGGATGTCGCACTTGTTACGGATGTCGCGGTTGTTACTGATGTCGCGGTTGTTACGTACGTTACGGATGTCACGGTTGTTGCGGTTGTTACAGATGTTGCGGTTGTCACAGATTTTGTGGATGTTGTGGATGTTTTGGTTGTTGACAATGTTGCAGAAGGCACGGATGTTGTAGATTGCATGGATGTTGCGGTTATCGCGGATGTTGGGTTGTTACGGATGCTGCGAGTGTTGCGGATTTTGCAGATGCTGCGGATGATGCAGATGCTGCGGATGTTAAGGATGATGCAGATGTTGCCGGTAGTGGCAACACCTGCTCACCATGATGTTACCAAATATCTGTATCCCCAATGTATCCCCATATATACCTCTATCCATCCTGTAGCTATATATATGTATGTCACTATGTACGTCCCCACTGTCCTGCTCACGTGCCTGGTCTCAGGTGCTTATACTGATAGCCACCATATCACACCACTACACCTACTCTCTACTATACACCATCATTCAACCAAAACACAGCTATACCCCTGTTAATTCGGCCTAGCTGTTCACATACGAACACCACTCCATGATCACCTCATCACCCTAATAAAACACAGCAAGCAGAAGCACATTACGGCTAGCTTAGGTGTCCCTCAGGCCTAATGCAGCCAGAACCTAGTCTGGGTGTCCACCAACCAGACTGAACACATCCAACTGATTTCCTCAGCACCACACCTATCGCTAAGAAGCAGCTATCAACCAACAACTACACAAGCTGCACACATATCAGGTGCACCCACGCACCATACGACTCTCTCTCTGTACTGACTTGAACTACAGTTCCCACGGTCGTTCAACCTACCAGCGCTTTGAGATCATACCAATGAGACATAAGGAGCTATATAAATGCCAAGTATTATAACATAACAAATGCAATAAAGACTGCGAGAGTAGGAAAGCTCAGATACTGAATTATGAGAGATGAAGTTCTGAAATATACATGAGACTTTATACGTGAGCTGAAGCATGTTCCGTATCAATCTTTGATATTTCCTTTGAAAAAAATAAATGAAACATTTGTAAGTAGAAATACAACCGTTTAAGAGAAATTCTTTTGCGTGTTCATCACAATATTTCTGGTCATTTACCATCAGTAAGACACAGTGGTATGCTACCATTTGCCAGTCGATATGCTACTGGCTGGCAGCGTTTACTCTCTACTTTGCCTACAGAAATGCATATCTGATAGACCCTACCAGTTGGATGTGCTGGGCTTAGCTTACTGCATCTGCATATTAACATGCTCCCTGCAAACAATGCCCATCACCTGTGGCGCAAGATGCAAAATGATGCATTTTGACATTGCAGAACCAGAAGAGGGAGGGTCCTTGGTGGTGTTTGATAACCCGTCACTGTTCCTCCTCGGCACTCGGTGGGCTGTGATGGAATCCTGGGGCAGAGCCCAACTCAAAGTGCCCTCTAGAGCCAAGGTCTGCCCAGCATAGCAATTCTGAACTGGCGCTATGGGTGGAATGCAGGGTGATATTAAAGTTCCAAGTAAGAAGCAGGCCCAGCAGCCCGCTTTAGCTTTCTGGAAGTTAGAAACAGAGTAATCCTCCTCTGTACGATATTCCCATGATACTTGGAACCAAGGTGAGAGGTGGCAGCTAATCAGTTGGGCTGGAGCGCAGGCTTTACTATATGATAAAACCTCCATACCATGCAAGCCACTGGCACCTCTCCTCGTGCACTGCTCCTGGAGGTCCCCTGCAAATGCGCACACTGCCTACCCCCCAGCTGCCCTGCACCATCTACCTAGCGCCTTACCCACAAGCTCCCACTTACAACTCAATAGGTCCCTCACTGCCCCCATCTCTGCCATAGACATAAAAAGGGGATCTTTGTCACTGTGCATGTCTGCCATGTTTGTTTGTAGTTTATTTTTATGGGAATTTGGTGTGTGGAATGCACATAGCCAAATTCCCTTCAAAAAACCATTTGCATCACGACTCAAATGACAGGGGTGCTGATAGCTATATATACCTAGGTGGGAAAAGTGGGGTTGCAAGGCTGCGTTTAAGCCATTGTTTTGGTCGGACCTCTAATGTGGGCTCAAGGACTATTACTGGCTGTTAAGGCCCCCCACACTAGTACATATTGTTTCATTTTGACAGATGGATTCTGTGGTTCACCAAATCTCTAACAACACAAGCTATTAAGTTCCCTTAACTGCTGGGCTATTGTGCAAGTCTATACAAATAGGACGAGCATACTCGTCCTAAGCACTTAATGGTTTACATCACAACTGGTAGCAAGGGCAGATAGTAATCTTCAAATACACAGCACTGCCTGGCGTATGTTGTGAACATGTTGAGAGTGGCAATCTATAGCGGGAAATCAGCCATACTGCCTTTTCCATTCTCTAATGACAATGCTTGCCATACCCTGGCTATTGTATGGAAATACAATTACATTTGTTTTCATGAAGTTAAATTACAATCCTTTTATTTAGCTGTTAAATAAAACGAGCAACTATTTCGTTTCAAACTACAGCACAATGACATTACCTGTCGTATTTATAGCGCCTTGTACAACTTTTAATTAAATAAATAACTGCATGTCAGCAATTACTTTCTTGTTGTCTGTCAACACGGCAGCGCATCCGAAGTGCAATTTTGCAATTATTCTGCCTTCCCAATGAAACTAAATGAGAACAGGATCTAATTAGGACAACACAGTTTATATCCAATTACAATCAAACATTAATTGAAAGAATTAAATGATTTAAGAAGAAATGATGCTATTACATCTGCATACATTGTGATGTATTTCGAAGAGCGTGCCTTGTGTGCTAAGACTTTGGAATGAGCATCTTCAGAAATTGTGTTCTCCCTTTGAAAGGCTGAAATCCTTAAAATATTGGGGGTGCTGGGCAGGCGATTATGTAATGGTGTGCTACTTTCTGTGCAGATAAAGAGGCCCTGATGAAGGAACATAGACACACAAGGGTGAAAAAAGGACTCCATGTCATCTGGACACCGCTAGTCCGTTCCTGGGCTTTCCTTTTACAAATAATACTATCGAGAGCATCAGTTCGAATTTGTTTAGTTGAGTGAACCGAGACAAGAACTCCCAGAATGCAGTAGTTTGCTAAATGGAAGGCTACGACTGGGAAACTGCTTCTCCATTGTTATGGAGTCACTGGTCGCTCAACATACCTTTTTTGTAGATTGGAGCAAGGGCCAGAGACGGATGGTAGCCATAATTGTATCTCTGCGGAAACATCCCAATTTCTGGAGTTAGGAGAACATGGTGGATTTTGCAAAGTCATTCTGATGTCAGCAGAAAAGGCATTCTCTGTTTTCCTTCAGCCTCAGCAGAGAATATAGAGTGCATGGTTCTGGCACCGCTGTGTCTCCGTGCTGCTGATTAACCACTGCATGTCGACGCCACACCCCGCCAGAACCATGCCTCCAATCATGATCATTCTGATGTAAGTGGACCCATCATGATTGGACGGTCTTCTCTAGGGAGATCCTGTGCAATCTCATTGTTGATTTAGCCCCCCAGGAAACTATTTGTAACAGTTTCTCCAACTGTTTTTTCAGTGAAAGGAATCACAGGAAATCCTGTGAGGATGTGCCTTGTATGTCTTTCCACCATGGAGCAAAACAGTGAAAATGAAATCTTGTTGGCTTTCTGCAAAACTAAAAAACCTGCCCTTAAATGAAACTGAATAAAGTCAATATTTTTTCGTTCTGAGGACAGCCTTTTATGACAGATGAATCGAAGTTTTCCAAAAAATGTTTTTGTTCTTACCCAAATCCTATTGTGAAGACACGTTATTAAAGGGAAGATTTGGGTCCTGACCACCCTCATGGTCTAGCATGTGGATACCTTTCTGCAACTCATGCCTTTGCCAAATAGAAAAGAGCAATAATGTTGAGGCTTTTAAGAAAATACAGTTCAATGGCATAATCACAAAGCACTAAAGGGGCTGTAAATGGAATGCAACATACAGGTGGGCCTGAGAGCTTTTCACAGGAGATCTGGGCCCGGCACGCCAACATCACTGGAGATCTGGGACAAGAGTGGAAAGGAGTGTTCCTTGAGGGTGAAAATAGAGGCATGAATGCCTTATCCATCTCCTTCCTTACACAACCAACCTGTGAATAGAGGTGAGGGAGGTGGAGAGTTGCTGGAAAGCAGTTGTGTTGCATCAGAAGTCAAGATGATGAGTTCACTCGTGGTTGCTTTCAGAAGGTCATGGCTGTTGTATGCATCCTCCCTTACTACAAGTCTTGATCATCAGGTCTTCAAGGCTCAGAATGAACCACGGGCCAACAGTAGATAGTGCATATGGGGTGGGAAAATGTGAGCACATTGTGCTGGGCTGACCCCATTTAAGCTTGGCCTGTCACTGGTCTACAATGTTCCCTCGCAGTTATTTCATTAACACCTGGGTCATCCAACCCAACTGATCACAGTACCCAGAACATGGGCATTATTTGCTGATTTAACACCCATGCTCTATTGCTCGGACGGCGGCATCAGTCTTCCACGACCTGCCAAACCCTGCAGCTCCATCATCACCCCCATCCCTGCTCCATTTTCAAACCTTTCCAACTTCACCTGCACTTACAACCTGCACCTACCACCCTTTACTTCCCGAATGGCCTCTATGGAAAGGGAAAAAGGTCTGCCCCTCATGTGCCTTTTCACCTCTTCCATTGACAACCATGTTTGATTGGGCTAACTTTCATTTTATTAAAAGATGCTCAAGTGAACTTACTTTCATAAAAGGATATTATTTTGATTTCATCTCCAATAGTGGGTAATAATATTGATCATGTCTTCAGAGCTGGTCATACCCTCTTGCTAGCACCCTGTCACATTGGGCAATATCCTTAACTTCGACCTGACCAGGACATATTCTGCATCATCCAAGACCTAGTAAGACAAGAAGAAAGGGTGTGATAGTTTAGCCTGTCAGAGAACAGGCAAACACATTTGCACACCAATGTAAGCAAAATTCAATAGTGAATAAAATGAGAACAAATTGGTAAATTGTGTGAATCCAAGGTGCAGGGGAGAAAGACTCAGCCTTGGTATCTTGGCTGGATATATACGAGAAACAAAAGAGATCCAAATTATGGAAAACTGCGTCCATAAAAAAGGTTAAAGGATGTTATATAAGGTTTCTCAATGGAATCTTATTCAAAAATACAATAGTTGTAATGAATGTTTCAAAATTCATTACAACAGCCGGTCAAGTGGCACAGCGAGTAGAGCGCTCGCTTTGACATCTGTGCAGAGCTTGCTAATTCGAATCCCGGCGGGGCCAAACTCAGCCTTTCATCCTTCCGAGGTCGATAAATGAGCACCACACACCGTGGGTAATAATAAGCAGCGCTCAGATACCTGAGGGTTTGTAGCGCTATATAAATGCCAAATTATTATTATTATTATTATTATTATTATTATTAAAATAACCCAAATAAGTTCATATAAAAGTTTCATGGATTAGCATATACAAATTATATGACACCTTTTTGGTAAAAAAAACAGTTTTTCTTTTTATTTGTTGCGGTTGGCCCAATGCGTTTCGAGTATATAACACTCTTCATCATGGGCAGCAGATTCAATAAATGTCACATTTATCTACGAAAAAGGGAAATTGTTCAATATATATATTAGATTTCAATGTAAATAACAACAGAATACTAGTATCTTCTATACACACCAACATTTTGACATTCAAAGTAAGTTACTAGGTCTCAAAAAATATCCTGACACTAGATCACATTCAATCCTGATAATGCATGACCATGAATGTTAAGATTGACTATAAATGTCGACAATCTTTAATCTAATTTCATTCAAAAACATCATTTTAACAAAAATCTGTTTCTAAACCCGGTTAAACATAACACAAAATCAGATCATCATGAATGAATGAAAGCTTTTTCTATTATTGTATGTACCAACTAGGGTCATCCCTTATTTTTTGACATTTGGAATCAGTTTTAAGTAATTACCATCTTGTTATAACTGTGAAATGCTGATTTTTCAATTTTTTCTACCCTCGGTCATATTTTGTAATTGTTTCAAACGAGTATTCTTTATACATAAGGGTTTCATGCATAGAATTAGCTGTCAATACCTTCCTCATGTCAAATACTGGCTCTGTTTATCAATATAGATAGATGCCGTCCATTTTTCGGATGTGAGACGCGCACGCGCACATTGTTTACTTTCTTTTTTTAAGAAAAAAATATATATGACATCTAACGCGCATGCGCGCGTGACGTCATTGCCCACATAGCATTGTGACTCTATACCTGCTCGTCATTCGCGCAAGCGCGAGCTGCATGTTTTTTTTCCTTACATACATAATATTCACTATTAAGTGCATGCGCGAGTGACGTCATCATACACAAAACATATAAAAACACACACAAAAAGAAAGAAAGGACACAAAGCTGGGTGTCTGGCTCGGATCCGCGGACGGAGCTGACCTTTTTCTTCATTTTTAAAAGATCCTCCTGTATACAAGTAAGTTGCCAGTGGGCCATGCTTTATGTTTACATAGGTGTTTCTGTTATATTTATTAAAACTCTAAAACCCAGTTTGTTTACTTTAACAGATTGGGAGCACTAGTCAAGCTAAACACTGCTACATGAGGAATCTTTGTTTCTCAAACCTGGTCACAGATAGAATCTGAATGCGACCTAATTCCTCTTTTTACCTTACCTGAAGGAACTTCCTCCATAAAGAAGTAGGGTGAGTCACCTTTGCATTTACTTTCCATGACAACCCATATGTGGTAGAGGCATTAACCATTCTTTATTGTTTGGCTCTTACATAGAGTACCATGCATATCTTTAGCACTAATAAAATGAAGTGAATCCCACCACCGGATCACTTCTTAGAAATATGCACAGCTATGTCTGTTTTCTAAGCAACTGATAGACATCATCTGGTTCACTCTATGAATTTAAATACTGTACCACTCGCAGGTTTTTTCCTGGTTAATTTGTAAATACTTTAGAAATATAATTTATTAGTGTCCTCATCCAATAACCATAAAAAATAATTTACTTATAGATTTTTTGGCTACGGGAAACCCCACATTAAATGATGCTCGTCATCATCTCCAATTGAGGGATGCCTAAAACAGGTCTTTCTAGGTAAGGTTCCAGCTCTACAAATGGGTTATTAGACACTAAACCCTCCATCCTAGTTTATCTACAAACCTCCCCTGGGGGTGAGCATCGAGATCATGATGATCTGATTTTGGGTTATGTTTGATCGGGTTTAGAAACAGGTTTTTGTTAAAATTATGTTTTTGAATGAAGTTCGATTAAAGATTGTCGACATTTATAGTCAAATGGCCTCATTACGAGGTGAGCGCAAAGGGATACCGGGCAACGTTAAGGACATCAGTGCCGGTAATCCATTTGCGCCCTATTCTGAGGTCCCTTAGCGGGTCCCTTCCTTAATGCCTGGTTTTACCAGGCATTATGGACGGGGCCCGTTAAGGGACTCAGTGCTAATATTCGGTACCGCAATTTGCGGTACCGCTATTAGCGCCCCCCCTTCCCATTGAGCCCTATGGGGGCTGAAATGGGAATGGCTTTTTCAATGGGGACTTACCGGTCCCGCAAAGGTTGGAATAGACTGGTAAGTCCCTATTGAACGAGGGCGGACTCGGTACCGGTATTGGAGGTAGTCATGGCGCTAATAGCACCATGACTACCTCCAACCTCGTAATGAGGCCCAATCTTAACATTCATGGTCATGGATTATCACGTGATCGGCCCTGTGCGAACAGGGTACGTGTATTTCTGGGGTGCGCAGGAACTTTCACACGCGATTGAGCTTGTGTGAGCGGGGTACATGTATTTCGGGGGTGCACGGGAACTTTCACACGTGATTGGCCCTGTGCGAGCGGGGTACGTGTATTTCTGGGGTGCGCGTGAACTTTCACACACGATTGGCCCTCTGTGAGCGGGGTACATGTATTTCGGGGTGTGCGTGAACTTTCACTTGCGATTGGCCTTGTGCGAGCGGGGTACGTGTATTTCGGGGGTGCGCGGGAACTTTCACATGCGATTGGCCCTGTGCGAGTGGGGTACGTGTATTTCGGGGGTGCGCGTGAAGTTTCACACGCGATTGGCCCTGTGTGAGCGGGGTACATGTATAACTGGGGTTCGCGGGAAGTGTCACAAGCGATTGGCCCTCTGTGAGCAGGGTACGTGTATTTTGGGGGTGCGCGGGAACTTTCGTAGGCGATTGGCCTTGTGCGAGCGGGGTATGTGTATTTCGGGGGTGCGCGGGAAGTTTCAAATGCGATCGGCCCTTTGCGAGCAGGGTACGTGTGTTTTGGGGGTGCACGGGAACTTTCACACACGATTGGCCCTGTGCGAGCGGGTGGTACGTGTATTACAGGTGTGCCCCAACGAATTGACAGTGCGTGTCCTCCCAGGTGTGCCCTCTTCCCCCGCCCCAGGGCCTGCAGGCAGATCCCAACACAGGGGTACGCACTGCACTCCTGGCCATGCCCCACAGGCAGCCCATCCACCCTGGTGAAGCCCCCCAGCCAGCCCACATGTCACCACGCACAAGTGAGCACTGACTCATGTCCCCCAGCACCCCATCCACCCAGCAGTGAGGGGCACCTGCCAGCAGGCCCCGACTCATGTCCCTCAGCACCCCCATCCACCCAGCAGTGAGGGGCACCTGCCAGCAGGCCCCGACTCATGTCCCCCAGCACTCCCATCCACCCAGCATTGAGGGGCACCTGCCAGCAGGCCCCGACTCATGTCCCCCAGCACCTCCACCCACCCAGCAGTGAGCGGCACCTGCCAGCATGCCCCGACTCATGTCCCCCAGCGCCCCATCCACCCAGCATTGAGGGTCAGGCACAGACTCATGTCCCCCAGCACCCCTATCCACCCAGTAGTGAGGGGCACCTGCCAGCAGGAACCGACTCATGTCCCCCTGCAACACGACAGGAAGCTGCACAATCATGGCCCTCATGTGCACCAAAATACCACAGCACGCCCCCCAGTCTTGACATACAATGATTTCACCAATCCACCCCACATCATGCCTATGTCAGGACACAAATCAAAAGTCAACCATGTACATCAACACATGTCCGTCTCACACACACACACTGTTTGCCATAGATTGTGTAAACCCACATTTTGATATGCATGAACCCAATGAGCGAATTCCACACATGGAATAAAATATAAAAATGTATTATGAACAAAAACAATGTAATGAAATGAAAGCCAACAAAATAATACAAACATGAAATGAAATGCATGTCCAAAAAAATCAAAAAGGAAATGTAGATCCAATCCAAAGAATTCCTGAATAAAAATTGTCCAAACTCACTGTCCACCAAAACAAATCCAAAGGAAACGTAATAATGAAATTCCATTGCTCCATGGTGAAATCCAAAGAAAATGTACACATGAATCTAACGTCCAACTATGTACAAGCAATTTTGAAAGGGTCCATGAACCCAACAAAAGAACTGAAACCTATCAAAGAAACTACCTAAGAAATAACTATATACAAAAGTGTGGGGCATAGTCCAATCACCCCAAAATAAATTAAAATGAAAATGAAACCTAACACTACAAACTATATACAATGGGGGCAGGCTAGTCCGACAGCTCACTTCCCGATTTCTCGGGCCAGGGCATCATCGAACTCCTGGTCTATGTCCTGGAGGCGGGCCTCTTCCATGTCCCTGAGGTTTTGCTGGGACGATGCCATGTTGAACTCCAACACCCTGCGAATTGCCTCGAGGCACTCGGCCCGCCTCAGTGCCCTCCGCATGGAGTTCTACGCTCCGACCATTGTGACCCGTGCCTCTTCTGCCCACCCCCGCTCCGCATCTATGGCCTGGCCCAACCGCTGCCACACGGAAGACACTTGCAATCCAGGGTCCTCCTGCCCTCCGGCCGATCCCTGCCCCTCTGATGTTGTTGGCCCCGAGACATCATCGCTCCCACCTTGAGCCTGCAGCTGCCGTGCATGTGCCCTGCCCGTTGTTGCCTGCATGTCAGCCACCTGCTGGGGTCCAGTTGTTGGGGTGGCCACCCCTGCTGGGTCAGGGACAGCTCACAGGAGGCCCGGGTGACACTTGGGCAGGAAGATGGCATGGAGGATGACTGGCGCATAGGGAGTTCAGTTGAGGAGGGGGTCGGCAGAAGCTCCAGCACACAGAGGAACCCAGCACTGGTGACCCCGCCCAGTAGGTTGACGCGGTCTTCGAGACATTCGAAATGATGTGCGCTGTCCTCATGAGAACACCGCACGTCATCCCGAATGTCACGAACACGCAACGCCACCCCACCCAGGACAGGCTCAATCCGGTCCCGGATTGCCATGTCCACAGGGAGAGGAAGGCCAGTTGTTGTGCGGCTATCCCCTCCCTGAGAATGGGTCTGAACGAAGGCATCCCTGCTGGTGCCGGATATTGCAGTCACAGGATCGGAACAGGATTACACATAGGCATCTCCGCGGCGGCCTGTGCTGTCTCCTGTCCCTGCCCCTGGACTGCACCACTGGCACCAGTGGAATCCCCCCCTCCAGGCCCTGTGTGTGTGACTTCCATGCCCTCCCCCTCAACCAAAACCCCCACCAACCAGAATGACTCCGTGCCATCTTCCTCCGTAGGGCCCTGTGGGATCTCAGCTGCCCCTTCTGCTGCTGAGGAGTCCACCTCTGACCTCCGCCTCTTGGACCTACCCCCAGCAGCTGAGGCCACGGAGGAGGCACCAGACTCCTCACTCCCCGACGAGATGGAAACCTGGGAGGGGAGCTGGGCCTTGCCTCTCCGGATGGCGGTGGGATCCCTGTCGTGTGCTCCACAGCACCGTCTCTGCCCTCTTCATCAGTTGACGCTGCAGACAGGGAGAGACAGAACACAGGCATCAGGGCACTGTACAGAGGTCTGATACACACATGACAGTTGCAGATGAGTGGCAGTCTCAACCTTCACACATGGCCTTACACTCCCCAACACACATATCATCTCTATCAACACTCACGCGCAAGTGAACTGGAATGTTGCAGCAGCCAATACCATCCATACACATACAACACCATGACCATCCAAAGGTTAGCCTGACATCACATGCAACATGGGGATTGGCAAAAACACATGCACACACGCCACCAGACATAGATGCATCTGTACATTTACACCACCTGTTGCATTGCAATCCCGGCATCCATTTCACATCTGCCAATCAGCCTGCTACATGTCAGTGTCACATGCATCCATGCTGTATCACAGTGGCACACATGTCATGTTGATGTGCCTCACACATGACTGGAGTCTCATGCGGCAGGCTCATGTTCCTGTACATGCACATATATACATGGCCCTTCAAAGACATATGTGCAAACTGCACACACCTGCCACACCTCAACATGCACAGCATCCAATCAGTACGCATGCACACTTACTGCTCGACTCCGGACGGGTCTGCCTCCCAAGGACCTGGAGGTGGAGCGCTGGGTCTATACATTCCAGGACCCTCATCTGCATGTTGGTAAGGCGGACCTGGCGCCCCTTTCCATGCTTTGCCTTCAGGAGACGCCGGGCCTTGCTGAGGGTCCTGGACCTGAAGTCCTCCCAGCGCTTCCGGACGTGTTGCAAGTCGCGGGCTGCCACCTCCTCTACGTTGATGGCAGCCACGATGTCCGCCCAGATCCTCTTCCGTCCTTCATTGTCGGCGCGTGAACTTCCAAAGAGGGCATCATAATGCCCCAGGACTTGCTCCACCAGGATACCAACTTCTGCAGCAGTGAAGCTGGTAGCCCGCTGCCTCTCTGACTGGGGGTTGCCAGTGGTGCCAGATGGTGTTGTGTCCGACATGACAACCCCCGAGGCAGGTGTGGGTGGGCAGCTGGGTCCTGGGGCTGGGCTTTGGAGCAAGATGGTACACCAGTCGGAGTCTACTGTTCCAGCAGGGCTGGTCACAGCAACTGGACCGCTGCAGATGACTGACGTTCAGGCACCAAATATCAGGGCACTTGCCCAGCAGGCAGGCAGGCAGCAGCAGATGGCAGGTGGGAGCGTGCTCGGGGCTCTGGGGGGCAGTAATCAGCCTTCTGGGCAGGAGCGTGGTCTTCCGTGTGTTGTTGCATGGCCAGCTTGATACGGAATGATTTGGCACGTGAAAAAATTGCACGTCAGCGTGAAATCCGAGGAAAGGCCCTTAGCGCATAAGCGCATCTGTGATGTTACGCGCACAGGTGTTTCCCACAACACGGGTGCATTGTGAATAAGCACGTGAGAATAATGCACGTCAGTGTGCTATTGGAGGAAAGGGCCTTAGCGCGTATGCGCGTCTGTGATGTTGCACGTGTGGACAGGCTTAAAAGATACGTGTAGGACGCCATTTCCTTGTATGTGCTTTTTGTGGAGAGCAAGCAGGTGATTCTTGTACTTCTTGTCGGTTCACACGCGAATACTTCACAATGTTTCCAGTTCGTACTCCCTGTTTCCTCAGACTGTGTTCTTTTCTTCTTTTGGCGGGGGTGTTGTGAACGCGCACACGTGCGTCTTTTTCACGTTCTTTTTCAAGGCAGACGGTGAGTCGTGCACGTATTTTCCAACTGTGGTTGCCCCCGTGTGTCGCGTACCCCTTCAGAGGTCATTGTAGGCTGCGTGTGACAGGCGTACGCTTATTTTTGTGTTTCTGGGTGCCACAGCGTAGTGTGGGTTCTTTTTTCCATGCACGTGGTCTACCAGGGGTTGCGTGGACTTTTGTTTTGGGGGTGCCTGTGCATTGCATGACCCGTCATCTTCCCCCACGGGTCACAGACAGCCTTGCTAGAGCACTAGGGTACCATTTCCATCTAGTACCCTACACCTTTCACCCCAATTGCCCAGGACAATTGTTTACTGCAACTCCCATACCCACAACAACATCAGTGCCATGGTTGGGAGGTGACCAAGCAGTAAGGGAGGCAAAGGTGGCCGACCTCAAAGAGGTGGGCATGGTTTCTGTGGCAGGGGACGTGGCCAGGATTTGCAGGGTGCCCCTAGAGCCCAGTGTGTGGAGGACCAATCGGGGCCACGTATACCCCTCCATGGTTGTGGGAAATGTAGCTGGCACCATCCCAGCTCAGCCCTTGTTGGACCGGCCTATTTTGTCAACTGAACCGGCACAGGATGACTCCCAGGCTGACTTCCAGGTCACGAAGTCTAAGCCACATGTGTCGGTGAAAGTTGCTGTCACCAGGCCACGTGGATCTGGGGCAGCAATGTCATCTGCTGCCCCAAGAAGCCAGGGTGAGGAGGCTGCAGGGGCAGCTGCAGCTCAATCCACCCAGCTCAGAGTCTCCCAGCCCGGACAGTGTCGATCCAGGTCCATCACACCGACGTTGGCCCTGCCAACATCACCTTGCAGCCAATGCCTGCACCAAGACCTTTGGTCATTGTGCATCCGCAAACTTCAAGTACCCAGTCCACCTGCACTTCTGCCCCTACTAACCAGAGCGGCGTAAGCCACTCAGGATCCGCACCACCTTCCAAGAAGACGAAGAAGAAGGGTGCTCTTGCACTACAGGCTGAGACCCCAGACACGGCTACACACTCCGGCACGTCAAGGAAGCCTAGCTTCAATGACGCCGAACTTGATGCACTTGTGGCCTATGTGTTGGCACATAGCCATGAAATGGTGGTGACTGCAGGCTGCAAGACTACGCCTGCTCAACGTAGGGCCCACTGGCAGACCATCGCAGACCACATTAGTGCCCTTGGATTTGTGATGCGCACAGCTGATGATTGCTACAAGCGGCCCAATGAACTGAAACGCAGAGCAAAGAACAAGCTGGCTTCCAATCATGCCTCTACTCTGGTGACTGGTGGTGGGTCTCCACCAGAGGACGACCAACTCACTGAACATGAGTCTGTTGCTGGAACCTTCGTCACAGAGGAACAGATCCAAGGCGTGGGAGACCTACCAGATTATGAAGCATTGTCCGGTGAGTGCCCATGCATGTGTGTTTTATCCATGTGTATGTTGCTTGGGTGATGTTTTCTGATTGAGTGCCAGGGGAGGGTGTGTACTCCTGAGTGGTATGGGTCACCCATGTGCTTCCTCCAAACCATTCACTGGCCTTGGATTTGGGTATGACAGTATCCCTTCTGACCACAGTAGCCAATTAGCACCACATTACTGCAGTTGCCCTTGAACTGTCATCTTGCAACAACATTGTTCAAAACTTTCAGTGTTCATTCTGCCTGATTGTTTCAATCCTCCCATTTTTGCAACACATTTTTCTGCCCTAATGCCATATATGTGACATGCTTCTGTCATAGATTACACCCCACAATGGCCCACATTTATTACCTTGTTATGGGAATGATTTGACCATTCAGGCTGATTGAGTAAGGGCCTGCTCACATTAATTTTTGGGGCCTGTTTGAATGTGGAACATGACTGTTGTTTCCTGTCATGTTGAAGTGACCAACCATTGATGTATCCATCTGCCTGCCATCACTGTATAATTGTTAACTGGATGTGTTGCAGTGTGTGGCACGTGCGTATTTGTCACACTATTTTGAATGTTTCATCACATCATGTCCATCTCACATGGATGGGTGACAGTACTCATTCACTAACATATGGCTGTACTTGTCAAAAGTACAATGGCTATGCTACATGCCATCTGTGTGCTGGCATGTGTCATGTATGTGTATTGGACATGCCACTCACAAGCTAATGTGTGATGCCAGTGCTATCCAGCATGCAGCAAATGTGTTGCTTTTCCATCTTGGAGTCCTCAGTGTCTGCTTTTTGCCTCCCCTTCCAACTCATTGACTGTGCATGCATGGCAGGGTTATAGTCATGTGGGACATGTGTTATTCATGTACTGGATCTCTGGCTTGTCAGGCCTATGTGTGTGCTATGGTTCTCATGCCTGTTTCCATGTGTTATCTTTCATGTTTGCGCAGGTGATGATGCACTTGATGCTGTTGAGGTAGAGGAGATGGTGCAGACCCAGAAGGAATCTCAGCCACAACCGGGCACCAGTGGAGGACATGGGGTGGTGGTGGGTGAAAACCCAATCCTCCTGCAGACCATACTGTCCACGGGTGTCTCTGGGTACACCTCTGCAGACCTCTATGATTCAGGTGCTGAATCGGACAGTGAGACATATGTACCGTCGCAGTTGAGTGTTTCTGGGAGGGATGCTGTTCTGTCCAACCCACCTGCACCAGGGGTAGGCCCCTCTATGGGGATGTCAGTGTTGGTAACTCCGCCTTTGGCGGTTACAGATGCAGGGTCACACTTCACAACATCTGATCCTGTTCCACGGATGGCAGATCAGAGGGGGAATGCAGTCCTGCAGCCTCAGGCAGTGCCAGCACAGCAAGGTGCAGATCGCCTTGCCCCAAACAGGTGTGGTGCCCGCCGACGCGGTGGCCATGCACCACCAGGTAATACTGTATGGGAAAACTCCATGTACGGTGTAACAGCACAACAGGGAGCCTTGTGTGAAATGATGGCTCAGGCAATGGATAGGGTGGCCACTTCCATTCTCCCCCCTGAAAGGCAGATGGAGCTCCAACAGCAGGCAACAGACTCCATTTGCCAATCACACAGGGAGGACATGTTGGCGTCCAACAGGGACCGACAGGCGGCACTGGAGACTCTGCGCGAAGCCATATCTGTACAGTCACAGGGCCACAGGGAAGCCCTGAGGTTAGAACACCATTTCCTCAGGGAGACTCTGGGTGAACTTGAGGCTTCCCGAAATTTTAGGTCAGAACAGCAGCTGGAGCAGCTCACACGTTCACTCTCAGCAGAGCTCCAGGCAACCCATGCGGAGATCCGGGCATCACGCAAGGCCATGCAGGTAGAAATACGGGCTAAAATCTGAATGCAGGTGAAAAAGGAGAATGATATACATTAAATAATATATTAAAATGCATGGTTTATTAATGATATGATATGGCATTTATAACGCACCTAACACAAGTGTTTCAAGGCACGATATAATAATTCACATATTTCAATACCTCCATTGTGCATAAAGTAACAGTAACATAAAGGATATCTCCATATTCCAATTATTCTTGTCAATTGGATCATGCTATGGTTAACAACATCACCAGTCCATGTGGAAATGTATTTGCTAAATTAACATTCAATTTCAACAGTCATTTAGCTTGTAGCTAAACCAGCCCCTCATGGCACATCAAAATTCAATGGACCAAGACACTCAAGGCTGGGGGCCAGATGGATGTGAGAATGTGAAGGAAACCTATTGCGGGCTCTGTCCATCCAAAATGCTGTGTATAATGATGCTTCGTGGGTGAAGATTCTGGTTATTCAAAGTCAAACACATGGCAAAAAGGGAGGGTTACGGGCAAACAGAAAAGGAGACAGCCAGTGCAGCAGCCTAGTAGAGGATTTACTGGACGTACTGATAGGGACCTCTCCTTAAAAGGACCTTTTCACCCACTGCAATAAATGCAGAGGGCTTCCCCAAGGCAGGACCAGATTACCCGAGAGTGATTTTGAAGGCAGACTAAAAGGGATAGCTCACCTGGCAGAGAAGTCTGAAGTAAGACAGTGTCCCTACCTGTCATCCGCCTTTAATCCCCATTAATTTGGACAATATTCCCAATAATTAAATATGCCCCAGATAGCAATTAAAAGTATTTTGGCAGACCCATGTTTAAAAGCTATGTCACCAAAAGGGGGAATATAGAGCAAGGCATATGTGCTTTGAGATTTACAACTAAAATTGAAACTCTAGGAAGTATCATCATAACAGCATTTTCCTCTTGCAATTTGGGATTTCTGGTGGCATTAGATATCTCAAATTGAAATGTGGAAGGAAATGTATTTTGGTTGGTGTCTGAGATAGTCAATAAAGTAACTGATATTTATTTCTGAGCTTATCTCAGACATGGGTAAAATGGGCCAGAATTTCAACTGGAAAGCTCTACAGTCTCTTCATCCTTTGCTCGAGTCGATTATGTCTGCTCCCCAGAATGCATCCGCTCCTCTGGTTACTGCCACAGTGGCTGCCTCAGCTCGTTCCTCATTTCCCTAGTCCACAGAGATGACCACTTCATGTAGTGCTATCGTGGGCAATGCCAAAAAGAAAACAAATGAAAAAACAACAAGGCTGAAAACTGTTTTTTTGTTTCCTTTTTGCTGGATTTGTGCACATTTATTATAAAATAGATGTGGGGGTGAGGTAACCATATACATTAAGGTAGGAGGAAGTGGGTCAGGTGCAGTGGGTCAACCCGCGCATTATAAAAAAAAGAACAAAAATCTCCAAAAACATTTTTATAATTCGACCGAAAAAAGTCTTTTCAACCTTGTTCTTTTAATTCATTTTATTTTCACATAGATCCCTATTGTGATCCTTTGAGGAAGATGAGCACATCTTGGGCCCCACCATCAGGAAAAAAGGCATATTGTGTCCCCTCTAGCACTGCTCTCAGTTTGGGTGGAAGTAGGATCATCACATACACTTCCATTCCTACATATGTCTTCATTATTTTCCTTCTTGTGTCTGTCATTGGGGGTTGTCTGAAAAATATAAACCAGGTTGCCTGTCCATAATATGATTTATTCCCTTGATGCAGGGAGAAAGATTTACACTTTGCACTACCCATTCCTAGATCACCCCTGTGTACGCTAGTTGTGCAAATAAGAGTGAGACATGATTTTGGAAACGTTTGTACGATACCCATTAAATTATTGTTTGGTGGGTGTTCACCAACATTTGCATTGCCCCCGAAGGCGTCGTCTTTACAACACACACTTTTTCTGCTCTCTTATTTTTATATGTTTGGTAAACAGATGATGTTTGCGTAAGTTGACACCAAACCTATGCTTGTTTTATGACTGTAAATTGTTGTGGGCATTATGTGTATGTCCTTTTTTTGGACCCTTTGACAATTGCATTGGCGCACAGCAAGTCTGCCTTTCATTTTGCAAGTCTCTTATTTTACTCTGGCCGATTAATTTATGGAGGCACAGAGATGCGAGTGCAAGGTGCCCTTCCATCTCTTCTTTCCACAGATACTTGTAAATCATGACTTTAAAAAAATAATATACTCAAGTAAGCCGTTATTTTGAAGCCTATCTTTGTTTTCTTTCTGAATATTTCAATTCTTTTGTATTCGTTCCAAGGGGTTTACATTTCGTTAGTTACTAGCATGGTATTAAAGAATACCATTTCCCACATTAGTACCTGGCGAGAGACAATCAGAATGCAACAAGCATTCTGATTGGCTCTCGCCGGGTCATTACCCGGCCGAGAATCCTTCGATTCTCGGCCGGGATTCCAGCCGTCTTGTCCTCGGCGGGGACGTGGCAGCCCCTCTGCCAATGAGGAGGCTCAAAGCGGGGCCATCCCCGCTCCGAGCCTCCCCACGACTGAGAGGCTGCCTTTGCCCCCCGCCGTGGACTCGGGTAAGCTTTTTCTTTTTCCTTCCCTCCTTCCCTCCTCCCTACCCCACTTACCTTTTTGCTCCTGCGTCCCCGCTGGGCAACGAAAGCAGGCTCCAGCAGTGTGAAGACTCGGAGCGGGCCATCCCCGCTCTGCGCCTCCACACGGCTGGAGGCTTCCCCCAGCGGAGACGCAGGTACGTTTTTTTTTTCTTCCCCTCCCTCCCTTACACACTCCCAACCCCGCTTACCTTCTGCTTTTTTTTCTTTTTTCGGGAGCGGACGTGCTGGGAACACTTGTGTTCCCAGCTCGTCCGCTCCCGATGGCCGCTATGGAAAGGGAAAACGGACTCTGTTTTCCCTTTCCCGGCTGCCATTTTATTAATTTTTGTTTGTTTTTTTCTGTTTCGAAACGCGGCGAAACAGAAAAACAATTGGCATTAACACCCCGGTCTAACAGGCGGGGGTGCTAATGGCAATAAGACCCTCGGCGGCGGGCCAATACCGCCCACGGTAATGCCCCCGGGGCTTCGTTAAGGCACTTGCTACGCTCGGGCCTATAACTACGGCCCGGGGGCATTACCTGGGGCGGTATTGGCCCACCGCCTCGGGTCTTATTGCCACAATACATTAATATACACCTGTCAAATCTTACACCTGTGAATGGTATCACTGCAGATCATTATGATTGTAGAACGGTATATTTATAGGATGTTGGTGCCACTCAAACCCCATGGCTTGCAAATAGTCCATAAGACTCTTTTTCAACATTAAGCACTAAGATCTATATAATGATTGAAAAAGGTAAAAGAGGATATATGAATTCCTTGTGGAGGGACATGAAAGAACAGCAAGTAATCCATGTGTTTACAAAGTGTCCTGCTCCAGTATGGGGTCCCTGCTTGATGCTGCAGGGGAACAGAATGAGCGGATCCAGAGACATCCACAGCAGCTTGTGGTGCCCCAGGTTTCTTCACATATGCTTACTCTGCAAACACCCAATGCTGGTGACACATTTGCCACCCCCATGAACTACCAGGGCAGTATTACGGAAACGTTGCACCAGTGAAAGTGCAATTAGTACTAGGGCAAACCTTTCCTTGGTGCACAAAACAGAGGGCCAGATTCTCAAAAACATTATCACCTCAATGAAAAGTGAAATAGTTCAAAGATGCGCTTGCACATCGCACATCTGTTTGTGGCATATGAATTCTCAAAAGAAATACCAAAAAATGACCCATCTGCAAAACAGCCCAAATTGGAGTGCAAAAGATTTCCAAATAAGAGGCTATTTAATGGTGCGCTGACACAATGTGCATGTTTTTGCCAATTACTCCAAAGAAAACACATGCAACGTATTTTAGTCAATTACTTTATTGTTGATTATCTTTTTGTGTTTAGTATATAATAGGTCTGAGATCAAATAAAATACATTTTTGAACTTCAGCTGTGAGGTGAGTCTCCTTTGTAATGTGGATCAATTGCCATGTGGATAGTGGTATACCATTTGCATATCACGGGCAGAAGTTTGGCCATGTCATTCAGGGATGTCATTGAGAAATGCTTATGTTTCTGTTGATGTAGAGTAGAATTATATGTTTAATTCATGTGCTCTAGCACCTTGAAGCATCTCTTCTGCTAGATGGAATTACCAAAAAATATCTCAGACCAAATAACCGGACAGACTCAAAGAATATCTCATGTTAAGTTATGGTACTTGGCGTTTATATAGCGCTCTATATATCATTAGTATGACCTCAAAGCGATGGTAGGTTGAGCGCCCTCGGGAACCGTAGTTCTGGTCAGTAGAGAGAGATAGTGTTGTAGGGTGCGTGGGCTCACCAGATATGTGTGCAGCTGATGTAATTGCCTGTTGGTAGCTGCATCCTAGTGTTAAGTGTGTTGCTGGAGTTATCAGTTGGATGTGTGCAGTCTGGTGGGTGGACACCCAGACTGGGCTCTGGCTGCATTAGGCCTGAAGGACGCATATGTGAGTGACTAGGCTGGAATGTGCTCGGCTAGCTGCGATATGGCAAATATGGCAAAATACTACTTTATTCTCAGTCAAAATAAAGCTGGGCAAACTGGCAGACATAAGACTGACGCTCGCACACTCGCACACAAACTAGATTATACAGAGGTTTTATACCCCGATATCCATCATCTATGACATCATCCTATGTGACAAACCATAAAAACCTATTAAAGAGAGGGAATTGTTAGGGGAACATATGCACCTATATTTCATATAAGGGTTACTACTTCATTGACTGTCTCTTATCTGTAAGACACACCTCGACATACCTCTAAATACGTATAATACTGACTATAGCAGAGATAATGGCAGCAGATTGGTCTATGCAACATTGTATAGCAGGTTACCCCATAGACCCTCTGATTGGTTGGCATTCTCACCCAACATTGGACTTTCAGCTTGCTAGAAGCATTTAAGCAAAATGAAACCCAGGTGCTTGAGTCACGTCAGATTACTCTCCACTTTCCCAATTAGTCCATCATCTCTCATCAGTCTGACCATGAGCCAAACGTTCCTGTCTGTAGTTGCCCTTGTAGTCTGCTCTCTGTTCTGGGACATTCAAGGGAGAGTGAGTAGATCACTATGTTCATTGCAATTATTCCTTAAAAATAGCATCCTTGATCCCAGGCCAATATAGACCCCTCTTTATTTTGCACACATGACTGTTTCTTCAGAGTCTCGTGACTGCAGCCCTGGTCTGTTTCTGAGGTAGCTGAATTGAATCTTAATATGAGCTATCACCCATCTTCCTATTATGGCCATACTAGCCACAGTATATTTTCCTTTTGAGCTCTAAGGGAATAATCTGCCCTTCTTCATCATTCATGGGGATCTCTGGTCTAAACAGAAACTCATCTGGTATTCTTAATAGTTTACCTATCAACCTGGTAACCATGATAATAAAACAGTCACTCCATACAAACATACAAAAATACTGCTGAATCTAAGGGCACTCCTCGTAATGCCTTCTAGCCTGTAAACATGCTCACATTTATACATTGTATCCCTGAGGTGGAACACACTATTCCCTCATCAGTAAAGGATATCATGTTGAGTTTTGTCATCAAGTCACGCCCTAGTATGTTAAGTGGCATCTGCCTAGAATATAATAATGGCATTGACGTGTCATGTTCCCCTAAAGAGATGGGTAATTTGTCTATAAAAGGAATTAAACTCTCATTGCCCCAGAGAATCCCTATGCATTCATGGCAATACCTGTCATTTGATATTTTCCCACATGGACACAGGAATGAGTTGCTCCCTTGTCTACAAGAAATGAAAATGTCTTGCCTCCTATTGTCACCTTGACCTTTGGTTCTTCTTGGAGATCTGGTTTCACATATAGTACTGAACACATTCGGTCGCTTTGTGGGCTGTTCTATTGTGGATATAAATTCATCCCTGTACCTGTAAAAGGATTTCCTCCTACCAATGTCACACTCCCTAGTTTGGGTGCAGGTGGTTGCTGGGCTCCTGTATTCATATTCTATTGTGGTGTCATGACCTGTTGTGTCTGTGCTTGCTGAGTCTATACCTGGTGTGTCTACATGGGTGCTTGCTGAGGTTGTCCCTGTGGTGATTGCATTTGCAATGGTGCTTGCTGTGTTTGCTGCAATTGTGGCGCCTATGTCTGAGCCTGTGTGTGATCTTGGGCATAATATTCCTCTGGTTCTGTATTATATTACAGAACATAGCCCATCCGCCTCTTGGAGTTTGCCAATTTTTCTGCATGCCTCCTCTGATTCTACATGTTCTGGTTATGTGTCCTATTCTCCCTCAATTCCAACATGTTGCGGCTGTACGCCTTCAAATGCTCCTCCTCCCTGAGGGTTTTGAAATCCCCCTCGTCCTCCTCCTCTAGGTCCATTGCCTCTTCCTCTTGGCCAAAAATTGTACCCACTTTGATCTGAGGGATACACTGCAATGTTCTGCTGTGCTGGTCGCATCTACCGTGTTACCACACCTTCATTATTTGTCAATACTGCTCCCTCTATGGCTAGTTTTAATGACTTTTTCTGAACTCATTTCTCCTCCTCCTGTTTCCTGCTCTCAGCTTTCTTCTTCTTCTTCTTCTGTAACAATCAGCAATGATGCACGATCATCAATTGTATTTCTGGCCATGGTTTCGCTTCCATTCCCACCTGTTTCTTCATTAGCCGTTGCACTGGCTAGGGCAGCCCCTGACACAAAGTGTGGTAAAATAATTCTACCATTTATCTCTCTTGGATATCTTGAATAAAAGCAACAGGGTCTTCATACTCCCCCATTTTCCTAGTCATATTCGCACCCATATCTGATGTATCAGGATATTGCATTCTGAGCACCCGTCATATGTCTGCTCTGCAATTATTAAATGTTGCTTGATCATGTGTTGTGTTTTGTGCAGTCACACCTGCGTATCCTGCTTATTTCCAAATGTCATCAACTTTCTCACCTATAATGGCTGCTAGCAGGCCTTTTATGTCACCTATAGCTAACGTCATTCCTGATGTCATTCTCTCCAGTTCATAAATCCATTTTCGAGCACCGGAAGTTAAACTCAGTAGTTTACATTTGAAATAACCCTTTTCCAGTTGTGGCCACAGAATATATCGTGGTCGTCCTCCCCCTTTCTCCAATATTGGGAATTGTGAAAATCCTGGTCCATAATCATACCTTCCTACACTTCTTGTCTTCCAGGCGGAGCTAGGCTCACCCCTTTGTTTCTGTCCTGGTAATGCCCTTAATCTACTTACATAACGCGGAGATACGTCTCATGCACTGCGTGATCGTACTTGTGGTTTCTCAGTGTATAGTGTTGATTCCGGTGTTCTTTCTTTAGGGTCCTCTGGATCTGACCATTTTTCTCCTTTTTCTACACTCGATTCTTTTGAAAATCTGCATGCGCTCTCCCTTCGCGCTCTCTCATTTTCTTCCCTTTCCTCATCTGACATCATTATACCCCAACTTGTATCACTATTAGCCTTTTGCCCATCATCAAAATCTAATCTGCTTAAAGCCAATGTTCTGTGCTCATATGTTATGACATCATCTGACCTTCCTCATGTTTCCCTCGATAGAGGACCTTCTATATTCTCTTGGTTTTTATACCATTTTGTATCCCTCATTTGTTTATATAAATCACTAATCATTTTCCCTACACTTTCTGTGTCTCGCACATCAGTCCATGTTGGTATCCTTGGTATTCCTTGCAGCTCTCTGCAGAGCTGTTGTCGTTCTCTCTCTTCCTCAAATTGTTCTTGTGCTTCAATCATCACTATGCTTCTATGACATAGATACTCTATCTCGTCATCTTTTAAACCCCTACTTCTGTTCATTTCACCTTCTCTCCTCCTCATTTCCCTTAAATCATCTTCTTCTTGCCTTTTTTGCAAGCTACGTTCTTTCATTCATTGTACTTCTTCCTCCTCTCGTCTCTTCTCTTCTATACTCTCCCTTTCTTTCCTTGCCTTGTGCCTTCTTTGTTCTTCCATTTGCTTCCTTTCTCTTTCCTTCTCTTTTTCATATGATATCTCTTCTTCCTTTTCCTTCTTTTCTCGCTCTTCTCTTTCTTCTCTTTCGCGAACTCCATCAATGCCCTTTTCTTACAGCTTAAGTAATATTTGTCTTCTCATCTATTAATTCTGTACTATTGTTATTCCCTTAGCTTAATCCTTTATTTCTTTCTGTTTCTTTGCCTCTTGCTCTATCGCCATCTGTCTATCTTGTCTATCCTTCTCATCACAGAGTTTACTTTCATCGCGTGCCGATATATATTTTCATTTTCTGCTTTTACTCTCTTCTGCATTGTCCTCACTGTTATACGTGGGGGCTCATATGTCGGATTAACATACCCCACAGCTGCTTTCAGTTCCTTTAAGGGATAAAATCCCTTCTCATCTGTATCTACACTCTTATTTTCAGAAGGGGAAAGGGGACCTGGGGGCGTTACATCCTCCCATTTATGCTGTTTAAGCATCCACTCCTTCTTGGCTGGATCTTCTTTCTCACTCTGATACATTTTCCATAATTCTAAAACAGCCAACCTTTCCTGTAACTTCTTTCCCTTATATGTAGCATAAGTCGTCATATATTGCAATACTGTTTTTGACAATTAACCCTCTTGAGTCCACGGCATGAGTGTCTTATTATTCGTGCCTTGAACCCACTTCAAATGATACTTCCTTATTTTAGCCGTTTATCTTGGCAGTGTCCTACCTAAACGTGGAGTGTCCCCCATGGTGACAAGTCTCAACTGTCTATATTTACCCAACCATTTATTCTCTTCTTTATTTTATCAAATATACCACGCTGATCAATTTGAGCAGGCACCATCAATTGCTGCTTGTTATTCGAAAATCTGAATATTTTAACTACTTTTAAAAATCTATGCAACACTGTTCTTTTTGTTCCAGCGTTTTACACTTTCTATCAATGTTTAGTATCTTGTTTTTTATCATTAATATTTTAAGTCTCTTTATTTATTTATTTATTTATTTATTAATTTCCTTCAATTTTCATCCTCTTGATTGACGTCAATATTTTGATTAGAAATCTTAATAATCACCTTGATTTTTGACTAATGTGTTGTATCCATAAATTTACACACAACAAACATTTTATACTGACATGTACCCCATACACATGCGCACTTTAATGATTTTTTTTCTGCATGCACCTTCCTTTACTACCTTTAGTAAATTTTTCTCATCTAATTCTTAATCCATCTTTGAGTTTGATACACACTCTTCTTGTTGGCCTTGCCTCGGAAATCCTTAACACCCCTATTTGAAGCATTTTTAGTGCAAACCCTTCCGCCCCTCTTGGAACCAGGAATCAAGGTATCTATTCTTCTTTATAATCCCAAAAAATCCTGTTATTCTTATACAGATTATTTACAACACAGACCCTCCTTCTTCTTTTGCCACGTTCAATGTTCTACTTACATCCGTGGCTCAGCTCGAGTACCTCAGCATCGACTCGTCCCGAATCTACCAGTTTGCCTTCCATCCACGGGGCACCTACGCAGACCGGACAGGAATTTCATCAAAGCAGGACCTGTCAACCGTACCTTCTTACACGTGTTTTTTATGTGCTGTTCTCCACAGGAAGCTCCACAGTCTTCTGCCTAATAGCAGAAGCAGTCGATCGCCCAGAGGTCTGGATCTGGGCGTAGGTCGATTAGACCTGAACCATCCGCACTGCTATCAAAATGTGCTCCAGCTCCTTGAAGCGTCTCTTGTGCTAGATGGGATTACCAATAAATATCTCAGACCAAATAACCGGACAGATTTAAAGAATATTGCAAAATACTACTTTATTCTCAGTCAAATTAAAGCAGGGTAAACTGGCAGACATCAGACTGATGCTCACACACTCACACACAAACTTGATTATACAGAGGTTTTATACCCCAATATGCGTCATCTATGACATCATCCTACGTGGCAAACTGCAAAACCTATTGAAGCTAAAGATTGGTTAGGCGAACATATCCACCTACACATCATATAAGGGATAGTACATCATTGGCTGTCTCTTATCTGTAAGACACACCTTGACCTACCTCTAAATACGTATAATATTGACTATAGCAGAGAAAATGTCAGCAGATTGGGCTATGCAACATTGTATGGCAGGTTACCCCATAGACCCTCTGATTGGTTTGCATTCTCACCCAATCTTTGACTTCCGGCTCTCTAGCAGCAAGTAAGCAAAACACAACCCATGTGCTTGAGTCATGTCAGATTAATCCCCATTTTCCTAATTAGCCCATCATCTCTCATCAGTCCTCCCTTAAGCCAATGTCTCCTGTCTGTAGTTGATCTTGCAGCCTGCTCTCTGTTGTCAGACATTCAAGAGAATGTGAGCATATAAATATCTTTATTCAAGACTTAAGGAATAGCCCTTGTTTTCGACTTCTGAATCACCTGTGTGAAGTGACCACAAATGTGTCCATTTTGACCTCTTATTTACTGCTATTGGATTGAATAATACTGGGTGTTCTTGCTCCTCTTGGCCTCTAGACACTTGCTCACTCCATCCTGTATAGCCTTCACACACTTTTAATTGTCCAATACTTGGCTCTTGCAGATGTTTTCTTCTTCAATCTAAGAGAAAGATGTCCTTCGTACATAGTTTATCCGTCTGTCTCCCTTTGTGCCTTGGAATTCTTTCTTAAAAATAGCATCCTTGATCCCAGGCCAAATAGACTCCTTTTTATTTTGCACACACAACTGTTTTTCCAGCGTCTCCTGAATCTACAGCCCTGGTCTGTCTCTGCGGTAGCTGAATTGAATCTGAACAGGAGCTGTCGTCCATCTTCCGTTAATGGCAGTCCTGGCCACGTTATATTTTCCTCTACAGCAAGATTCTATATGCCTCATCTATCTTGTGTAATGGTGTATTTACACTCATTGATAAGCAAGTTACTTTGTCTTCTGCATATATGATTACTTTATCATTTCATACATGTTTCTCTTGTCGCTTCAGTTACATCATCACTCTTAAGTATTTCCATATCATTACAGTATTTATTTGTATATCTGCTTCATGACATCACTCTGCTCTTGTCAAATTTCTCTCAGCGCTCCATAATGTCTACTGGAGCGTGCTGACATCCTACCACTGTTTCAGCCGAGGGTACATTCAGTATGGTTGTCTGAGTGCATATCGTCTCTCATACACTCAATGCAGTATAGGGACAACACATGGAGTCACATATAGGACTCTTCTCCTGGTGTTCCAATATGATGGCGGGGAGGGCACATGAGCTAAGGAAAACACGTCCATCTGCTCCTCTACATTCACATAATGGTGTAAAAGCTGTCAGTGTGTCTGTGACCACTAGTCAGCCAGATAGAAAGTGCTCTACTTCCTAGTGTCCTCTCAATGTTTTGACCATATTTCAAGATGTTGAACCACTGAACAGGGTGGGGATCTACATTGGCCTCATGTTTTGCCAGAACACCTCTGAGGACACTTGCATGTCAGGTATATTCACAGGCCACAGGCCTGATCATGTGGCAATCATAGATTGGTGAACTATCCTGCCTCAAATGATTGTGCTATAGCAGAGTGCTAGTAGATGTAGTTGCTGTGTGTAGCTTCAGGGTAGTGATCATTCACATTCACGATGCTGCATGCATCCACAGATCTGCACAGGCATGCTAGGCCAGTGTCTCCAGCTTCTGTGGAAGTGTCCTTTAGTCACAGAGGGCGTGGGGGACACGTGGGTACAATCAATGGCAATGCACACCCAGCTATATTGTAAAATACTCTCACTATCATTATTCTTGTACATGAATATTGAGGCATGCCTTCATACATATACCGTGGCAAATGTACTTATCACTGGAGTAGGGTCGGATATCCCTGCAGGGATGCCAACAGTCCTCTGGAAAAAGCCAGTGGCAAAATAGTGGCAAAATAGGATGCTATTAGCTTCACTAAATGTGGTATGGCATACATGGCGTAGTAAGTGAAGTGGCCCCCTTCCCCGCCTACTCTGTTAGAATTTCCAGTATTACTTGAGGGAGAGCGGGGGTGGGGGGGGACAGGACGAATAGGGAATACGTCCTCCTATAAATCCTTTCCCTGCTCCCCTTCAAGCCTCCATGGAGCAGCACTCCAGTGAATTGTCCATTTGAAAAAAGTGTGCCTGCTGGAATGTGGTGGCCTTTTATACTGTGTTGTTACAACCTTCTCTCTGGCTTTTATACTGTGTTGTGTTCTCTGATTGCAGTGGGATGAGCCACTTATTTCGGTGGCCAAATGACATGCTCACTTTTTTGGGGACTTGCTCCACCGGAGCAAACTGTACAATGAATATTTTGGAAGAAAAAATGTGCTCACCTTTTGTGAATAATATTTTTGCGGCATCTTTGCCCACTGTTGCTGCCCACTCTCCTCTTGCATGCATTATTATGCTGGTTTACATTTCCCCAGCGCATCTCTGGAATGAGCACTTCTGAGAATCATGCGCATCTGTCTGTTTGCTCAGATTTATCCCAACATTGTTTTGAGAGTCGCCTCTGGGTCTTTCAAAGCTTTTCTGCACCAGAGCAATATTTGCTCTAGTCCCAGTTCACCTGGTGCAAAATGTTTTGCTGTAGTGCTAATTGTATTTGCACGGATGCAAAGTTTCTGTAGCATGGCCCCTCGGTGCGCACCAATCAAACGATAGCCCTGTGGCAGTCACTTCAAGACACTGCACTTCCCCATCAGTGGTGCAATTTTGACCTACTGACTGTGGAGCATGTTAATTTCACACTCGATAGAAAAATAACACATACAATGGCCCTCATTACGACCCTGGCGGTGGACCATGGTGCTAATAGCACCATGGTCCATGCCGGTAACTCACCGACTCCGCCATGGTGAATGGCGGATTTACCGCCCCATTCCAAGGTTGGTGGGGCGGTAATTCCCCATTCAACATGGCCCCTTCCCCATTCCCATTTTTGCCCCCATAGGGCATAATGGGAATGTGGAAGGCGCTAATTACGGCACTGTAAATTAAAAGCAGGCGTTAAACACCAACCCGCAAAGGGACACTTGTAATCAGGCGATAAGGGTTTAACGGCGCCGTCGCTCTTTACGGCGCCGTTAATCCCTTAACGCCTGACTTGTAATGAGGGCCAATGTTGTTAATATTTGATTGAAGTCTCCAAAAGTTACAGCAAGCTGGTTGTCATATTTTAAAAAGTCTGAAATGTAGAATTTACCCTCCTTTTCCGTCAATCTGGAAAGCTTTTAACTTCGGTGCCGTGCATCCCACAATTAGGAAAGACAATGTTCTGAGTTTGTACACGCCATTTAAGCCATAGATAATTGATGGAGATTTTCTTGGGTAGATCTTCCACGCATCCATACCCCAGTGCACACAATGGGGAAAGGACTAGGAGTCAAAGTCATATAGCAATCATGATCAACTCTAAGTGCAGCTTCAGGAACATGCACTCGAAGCAAATTGAGATCTTAAAACCATCATGCGGAACAGTACTTTTTTTGTGAATGTTTTCATGCCCCATGTTTAAAGACAAATAGGACACCTGCATAGCTAAAAGTCCCCCCGCCCCAATTCCTGTACTTGATCCTATAGTGTCCACCGACTGCGAGTGCGCAGAATAATTAATTCCAGTCCTAGTGTAATTACAGTCTTCCATATGAGCTGTGGATTGCAGGCCTTTTGTTTATAAGACATTGAGGATAAATGCAGAGGTGCTTTATGGGTTGTACGGCATTTAGAGAAGAAGATATAGCAATTTTCCAAAATTGCCATCTTGAAAAGGTTTCAGGCTTCAAAAGGAAATTCTTCAAAAGTCATCGTCTCCTGGATTCGCTGAGAAAACCTGAAATTACTTCTCATTGCATCAGTGCTCATTATGCAATTTCCCAAAACGTTCCCCACATTGTAGGCATTAGGCAAGTATAATGATTTAAACCTAATCACATACAGTTTCATACATAGGTAATGATTTCTTTTTGATTGAAACAAAAATACAACATTGCATGTGCTGGCGCGATAGTGATTTTGCGGAGTACTTGCAGGTTCTGTGCTTACATTTTCAGCAGAGGAATATACTTAAGGCTGCCTAGCCCTCTTCACAGCCATACAATATGTCCTCATTAACCACAATTCCCTTTATGCCAATAAATATTGCTAATGGGACTCCTACTTTTTAACTATATTCAACTAAGTTTCATGTTGTCATCAAAGTTATCTCCTGGGAACAAGTTAGAAAAAAACGTTTCATGCCACGGTGCAGTGGGTAAAGGTTTGGGCCTAGAGTCAGGACTTGTGTTCTAGTCCTGGCTCACCCACGACCCAGGTGATCTTCAAACTGTGGGTCTGGCCCACCTACAGGGGGCCTAGAGGATATCTGGGGGAGGGCAAGCCTCTTTAAGAAGGGGGCCAGTTACTGCTTTTAATAAAAAATAAAACCACTTCTGGCTTTTGGGGGTGGGGGCTTAGAACATTAGTTTTACTCAAAGGCGGTGGCGGGCAGGGGGTGCTCAGCACGAAAACGTTTGCATTCCACTGCACTAGACACAGTTTAAGAATAATGCAAGGGTAGGGGAAAATGGGAATTTTTCTGGATAATTTAATTCATTCCATGTATTTTAAGAGATGAGTGGGTTCAACAATGAGGCTCTTTGCCTTAAGAAACCGAATGACCCTTTTTGATTGACTACAAATATGTCCTGTTCACAGCTTTCTTAAAGTGGATTTATTCACCTACTAGGTAGCAGTCCCTGGGGATAAGGTTGAGCACATGTGTGCGTATAACAAGCAATGATTTTGGGATAGTAAGAGTTGGCATGGATGACGCAGTTCCTCTCTTTTTGCCAGCAAAGATAGCTTGGCCACTGTTCTCGCTCCCCAAATAGGTCTTTCTGTAGCCCAGCTTTTTATAGCATGCTGCATGCTGTATAATCCTCTGTAGAGGGTGTTGTTGCCTTGCGATTATTTCTCAACCCTAGATTGACTCCATCAAAGTGATTACATTGATTGTTTGGGCAGTAGCATCTGGCACTGTCTTTAGGAACAAGCAGGTGACAATATGGCTCCAAAATGGAGACGGTCCTTGAGAAGTAGCAGATCTGACAGAAGAGCATTCTCCAGTAGTGGGACGTATAGTGCTAGTAGTGAACGCTACAGAGGCACATGTTTAAGAAGCGATCCAGTCTAACGCTTAGGAGGTTGCTCAGCTCGTTAATGTTTCCCAGTCATTTGTGTTTAGAATAGAGGACATGGGCTAAAATTCAGACAGTAATGGTTCAGCTTTTCAGCCTTCTAAAGTCAATAACCTGAGTATAGGTAAGTGATTACACCTATAACCGCAGTGCTTAATAGCAGAAGCTCTCCTGCTTGAGGCACCATATAAAATGGGATATTATTTAAGCAGTACGTGTGAAGGTGGGGGCTTTTCCAGTCACTAATAGTCCTTATCCGCAGCCTAGGCACCTGAGTGAAAAAACAGCCCTAGACTGGTACAAGGCAGCAAATACCTCCACTAAAGTACATACATCTATTAGCTAGGCATGTGGTCATGTAATCCAGGGTGCTAACATGATCTTTTTAAAGGGAATTCGGCTTCACACATTTTGGTCTGAGTTAATTAAGTAAGTCAGAGGACCACTTGAACGAACCGAGGTGTGCTGTGATCTTTTGTAATACTTTGATGACTGTAGCCAAAGAAAATTCCCACCCTGGATGGGCACTCAACGGAATCGTGCAAAAATGTCGCCCTCATTTGTGCGCCCCTGTTACTGCGACTTTGGGGGCGCACAAAATGATGGCAACATTTACTGCGCCCAAGCAGAGCGGGGTTTGCGGGGGTGTCCCCCGCTCTGCTTGGGCACCGTAAACGGGAGTCGGGTTGCGGGAGTGTCCCCCGCTTACCATTTTGGTAAGCGGGGGACACTAAAGAAAAAAAAAGAAAAGCACCCTGCAGCGTCAGCTCTAACCCATGTTAGCGGGAGGAGCTGATGCCGCAGGGATAGCAGGGTGCAGGCGGCACACACAGAAGTGTACCGCCGTGAATGGTAAATTGGGGGGGGTAGGGGTGGGTGGTAGGAAGGGAAAATCAGGCCGGGGAGCGGGCACAGTGATCTATATGACCACTGAGCCGCGCCGTAACTGGCGTCGGCATTTCGGACGTCGCAGTTATGGGCGGCGCAGTAATCACATAGATCCCACTCAGCTAATCAGGTGTGTGTACATGGACGAGAACTACCAGTGAACCACCAGCATTTTACTGCCACTCTAGGCACCTCCACAGGTGCTGTAATTTTTTGTGGGTACCCCAGCCCCTAGTCCGGCTCCACTGCCCATCTCCAAACCTCTCCCTGAAACCTATGCCATCCTTCAGACCCATCCCCACTGCTGCGGCTCCCGGCACCTCTGCTCCTTCCCATCAGGCGGCTGTCAAAGAAAAGGAAAAGGGACTTTGACCCTGGATGGTGGCAGCCATCTAGTCTTTCACAGGAGATTGGGCTCATGCAAAACACGCAGAGCACATCTTCCTAAAAAAACAAAAAATAACACTATTCACACCCTGAATGGAGCCACGGTGCAAATATCTAACAACCCCTTGTCATGAAATACCAAGCCGGTAATAAACCTGATCCCTCGCCGAGTCCCTTGCTTTGCTCGGGCCTGCCTACTCTCAGGCTGGCGGGTGGTTACCGCCCATGTACACACCCCGATGCAGGGGGATTGGTACATTATTGCTGGAGTATAAGAGATCTCTGCCTGATGCCTTCTGGGAAGGCATGGCCACAGCTTCCTTTAGAGATGAACGGAGAGAATTAGAACTGAGTGGGTTCTTCACAATGTTAAGGAGCTAGATGGGGATTGTTGATGTTGATGTTGCAGAATTTCTATAGCGTGCTATCACCCACAGGTTTCCTGGCACTTTGGGGAGAAAAACATTCAACTGAAGAAACAATGACCAGGTAGAACTCATTTAGGAAAGTAGAAGGTTTTTAAAAGTTTCCTAAAATGGGAGAAATTCTCGATTAACCGGAGAGACAGAGGGAGGGAGTCCCAAAGATGAGGGGCAGCTACAAAAAAGGCACAGCTGCCCACAGTAACCTTCCTGAATCTGGGAACCACCAAGAGACTGAGTTTTTTTAGATCTGAGAGCCCTAGTAGGATAGTAGGCAGGGATTTTCTCCTGGAGAAATACTGTGCCTTGCCTGTGGAGTGCACGGTGAGTCAAGCAGAGATCTTTGAATTTAATGCAGCACTCGACAAGCAACCAATGGAGCTGAGCCAGGATAGGGTAGTCGTTACAAAATGTGGGTAGGCCCACAGCCAGATGTGCAACTGAGTTATGCAAGATCTGGAGCCTGCGAATGTAATACTTGGGTTGGGCCAGGAGAATTACATTGCAGTAATCGAGCACTCCTGTAATGGCCATGGCAATCACAATGCCCCATAAATGTGCAGGTAGGAAAGGAATCCCCTTTCTATGTAGGTTGAGATTAAAAAAAATGGATTCACAAATGGCACTGATTTGCTGCTCGGGAGGTAGGGTGGAACTGATTTTAACACCAAGATTTGTTATGGAGTTGGCAGGCACTGGCATGTTCCCTAAACCTGGGGGGCCGAAGTTCAGGGTCGACTTCTGACTCTTAGGCAGGGGACCAATGATCATTGTTAGGAAAGATTTCATGATTATAGGTAATTTTCCTTCCATGTGGCAACCCCCAAACTTTTTGCTGTTGTTTTACACCCTGATCTAGACTTTGCCGGAGAAGCGCAGCCTTCCGCCGCACTCCTCTGGGCTTTCGCTCCATTCTTACAGGGAAACTGACATACCCTTAAGACAGTCAGTACCGGGAGACTTCATTTCCCTTAGTCCTTTCCGCATTTTGCAGCTTTTGAGCAACATGAAACAAGAGTGCACCGTAACTTACATTACCACTCTCTTGGGTCTCTAGTCATTCCAATGGCCCTAGAAACTCTTGTTGGACTTATCATGAAATGTGCAAGTGTGTCACGGACGGGACTGGTGGCAGCTATCGTTTCTTTGTGTTTGAACCCCTTTTTGCCATGTTAACCGCGCTTCCTGCGTTTGGCCCAAATGGGTGGCCTGGCCTCCAAAATGGCCATGTCACGAGGTTCTTTGTCCTGTCCACTGACCGTCTTGCCCCTTCACCTCCCCCCAGGTCGAGCCGACCCGGGGCAGTCCTTATTTGGTCATGCACTTTCCCGCGAAGCACAACGCTTTCGCGGGCTTCTGCATGTCTTGTGTGTGCATCCAGGATGTGGGCTGGGGTGTCTGTTCCCAATACACATCCTGGGTGCCAGAGAGTCTAGAGTGTCTTGAATGCCTGGGACCACCGTGGTCCGTGATAGGTCCACGTTTGGTGTGAGTGTTTTGTGAGCAGATCTCCCATTGGGTCCTCTCCGTTTTGGCGCGAAGGGAACTCTGGATAAGAGGAGGCTGGAAACACCACTACCATGTCGATCTCCTGAGTTCTCAAGAACAAAGGATAAGGAGCCAGGTATCCTGCAACTAAGAAGCTGAGTCGAGGAATCGCTGGTGACCCGCTGAAGGTTTGGCACCATGCACTGCTGTCGTCCTGTGAGACCCCTCTGCCTCTGATCGAACGAGAAGGCCTGTACTGGCGCTTCGACCCTTTAGAATAGTGGGAACAACTATTCTCGTCATCTTCACCAAATCCTGTACGTAAGCCTTCAGAAGCGTCCCTGGGCCATCCAGTGGACTGACCAGCCTACACAGGAACCATGCTATGTCACCGCCGTCTGGCTTAATGCTAATCCTGTGTCCTCGGCAGTCTCACACGATTCGTACACTTGGCATTCCCAGGTCTGAAGTGAGACGTGCGTTTTGGGACCGGAATACCTGCGGTTGCCGAGTTGCCCTGCTGTGGTAACAAACCTGTGCATGTTCGCTGCATTTGGGACACCCTCGACCCTGACTCCTGCTGTCGCGGAATCTACACAGCGTTGAGACATCCCGCTGATCGCATCTGAACCTGCCAGTACCGAAACAGAACCAGAGAAGCCTGGGTCTGCCTGCATCGGGGACCGGTAAGTAGTCAATACCCTACCCGGTCGCCCTCCCGCAGGAGCCTGTGGCTTTCCATCGCTGTCGTGAACAGCAACCCTTTTCCGCACTCACGCCCTGCTTCTTCCCACAAGTGGAGGCCGCGCTTGAGTAGCGGGGAACTGTTCTTCATCATTTTGTCACCTCTCTGAACTGCCTGATTTCCCTGAAGAGACTCTCCTTTGCCCGTTGGCACCCACGTGTGCAGGTACTTTTGAGCACAAAGCTCCACTCTTCATAGGGCTCGGACTTCCTTCTAATTAGGTGGCCTCTGATGTCGAACTGGGTCTAACAATTACTTGCACTGCCTGTTTTCCTCCCCATCTAGGTGGTCTGCATATTTCATGCTTCTAACTCTTTAGACCCTTTGGTCTTGTATATATATTGTATTGCTTGTGATGTGTTGGTTTATTGGAGTTTTACCGTGATTCTTTACTATGGTCGATGTTACAAAGGCCTTGTAATAAATGTGTCTATATTTTTAATTTAACACCTGTCTGGAGTAATTTGTAAGCATCCTTGCTTTGTGTGCTCATTGCGGTCTTTCAGTCACCCTCACCCCTCCTGAGACCTAGTCTTGACCGCCGCCATCGCTACCCTGATTGGTCTGGCTTGTCCAGAGGTTACCCTGTTCCAAGAAACTTGGCTGGCCTTCTGAACCTCTGCCCCTCCAGGACAGAGTTCAGAAATCCACCTTAACAATCATGACCTCGGGCCTCTTACCCTTAAGGTTGAGGCAGTTTACTTGCATCCAACTGCCAATTTGCGCAAGGTATGATCTCAAGCACCTGCCAGCATCAGCTGGATCCTGTTCCACTCTCACAATAAGTTGGGTGTCGTCTGTATATGAATAGAAATGGCACCCATGAGAGAGGACCAGTTCTCCCAGGGGACTTACGTCAATGTTAAATAAAGGAGGTGAGACTGCTGAGCCCGGAGGCACACCGCAAGTCACTGTGGGTGGACTAGACCGATACATGGGAAGAGAGAGACCCTGTGAACGATGGGAAAGAAAGGAGGTGAACCACTGAAGGACAGTTCCTATAATACCAACTTCCTCGAGGCGTCAACACAGAATAAGATGATCAATTGTGGTGAACGCCACTGATAGGTCAAGCATGATCAGGAGAGCAGTAGCACCATGTTCCCTGATCAGAGTGATGTCATCTAGCATGGAGACAAGGGCTGATTCAGTCCCCATCAATCGGCGAAATCCCACTTGGTGATTCTCAAGAATAGAATTTTCCTCTAAAAAGGCTCTCAGTTGAGGAGCGAAAATGGCCTTGAGGGCCTTCATGAGAAACTGTAAGAGGGAAATAGGCTGAAAACTGTCCAGGACAGAGGGATCCAAGTGAGGTTTTTTTAAGAGAGGAGAGACCAGAGCCAATTTAAGAGCTGTTGGAACAACTCCACCTTGAAGGGAAAAGTTAATTAGCAAGGCGATAACTGGGTCAAGCTCGGTCGTAATCTCTTTTAGCACGTGTAGGGGACTAGAGTCAAGTTGGAGCAGAGGTCCTCAGACCAGAGGATGCACTCTTCTGAGGCCTCCATGAAAAAATGAAAAAGAAACCGACTGAGAAGAAGGAACCAGAGTAGGGCTATGCTGTTGCTCGCCATTGTTGGAGCTCGATATGGTTGCTCTAAATACAGAACTTCTTTCGTCAAAGTACTATGACAAAGAATCTCAGAGATCTTCTGAGGCGGGGAACTGAGATAAAATAGAGGAAGCTCTTTAACTATCGAGGAAAGCGTTTTAGGTTTATTGACTGCAATTGAAATACGGTTAGTATAATAGGCAGTTTTTGCAAACTTAATGGCTTGGTGGTAGTCGAGCCAAGTCATTTTAAGCAGGTGTCGGTCAGCCAGTAAGTAAGTCGACCGCCAGGCACATTCTGCCTGCGTGTATGCAAGTTTAGCTGCACGGAGATCCGGGGTACAACAGGGGGCAGAGCGCCTGGCAGTTTTTGCATGCTTACTCAATGGCACAGCCTCGTCGGCTACCGTGTCAAACGCAACTTGAAGAGCTGCTAAGGGGTCAATAGGATCATTCAGCGATGACAATACAGATAAAATGTTACAAGCACAATCTCACACACCTCTGATCGCAGACACAATGGGTGGACATGGGTACATTAATACCCCTCTCTGAATGAACCTCCAGGCATGCACAAACCCCTACATACATGATCAAACACCCGTCCATGCAAGCAGACACATCTATACTTACACACACATCCATACTCATACACCTTAGTGCACACATCCTACCTCTGAATGCACACACACACACACCAGTTCATGCAGGCACACATCTGTATTCCTGTGCATACAGACACATACAACACATATATACACTTGCATGTGCTCACAGAATTGTGTATTTGTGCTCAGATACTCCCATATAGGCACTGAAATACTTTTGTGTGGCCCCGCAGTCAACAGCACATGCATGCCCACTCTCCTCTACACATGCACTCACATTCCTCCACATATGCGTACAAAGACCTCTGTGCATGGGCTAACACCTCCATGCACACACTCACACCACGATATGCACTTCCACACACCTGCACGGGTGTGCAAAAACATCTTCATGTGAACGTTCACACTCCTCTGTGCATGTGTCAGGACTGCCTTAAGAAGTAGGTGACAGAGTCAGGGCAGGCAAGGTTTTGTTATTGAAAACAGCTTTGGGTCCTTCTTTTACTCAAGTAAAAATGGCAGAATCATTTTGAACCATACAATGAAGCGCACCTGGTTAGGTCCATTAAACAGTTCAAAGCCTAGATGTACGTCCGTCTCAATAGCGCTTAGTAGAGACCGTCAGACTGCTCTTCAAAAAGATTGAAAGATTAACATCAAAGCCAAATCAGTATTCAGGTGAATGTAAGAAAATATTTTGATACAAGAAACAGGAAAACAAATCCTGTAACCCTCTCAAGCACATCAATTGATGCAAAGAAGCCGAGAATTAGCTCCCTTTTATGGGAAGCAAGCCCTTTGCTTCTGAGTAGTGCACTACCTAGATGAGTGCAAATGCACTATACTGCTATCAATATATATGGTACTATGATACCGTTACTGAAACATGTAAACACAAATCTCTCAATGACCAAACACATTAGCACTCTTGCATCTTCTACCACCTACACCTCTAAACTTATTGCCCTACGCCACCAATTTCTTACCCCATCTAATTGTATCACCTTAGCCAGAGCCCTAATATTATCAAGGCTTCCCTGCCAACCCACATGACATTAGGAGTCAATGTCATTATTTATTTATTTAATTTTTTACATTTGTAAAGTGCCCAAACCCATAGGCATCAAGGCACTGTGGCAATCAGGCTACACTGAAAATATCAGAAAATCGGGAAAAAACAAAGGGTTTGCAGGCATGGCTGGCAGACTAGATGACATTCTTGTTAGGCGTCCATGAGCAGGGAAGGGTAGCAGGTGTCTGCTATTGTGTCATGGGCAAGAAGCCATGCAGCGAGTAAAAAAGCGCTAAAGGTTCCTGCTTGTCTGTGGTTAGAGTTTTGTGACTAGTGAGGTTACATTAGGCGAAGAGCCAGGTTTTTAGGGCCTTTTGGAATGGCCATTAGGAGGTGTGTGCTCTTAGTTTGGGGGGAAGGGGTATCCATTGTTCAACTGCGACTGACGGGAAGCTGGTACCTCCTCCTCTTGCACTTTTCACCTTTGGCACAGGTAGGTGGTTTGCATGGGTTGTTCTTACTGGTCTGGTAGACATGGATCTTTCAATGTTCCGGCTTAGGTATTGGGGAGCAGTGTTAGAGAGACATTTGTGAGCAATGGTTAATGTTTTCAATATGATCCTTTTTCACAAATGGGTAACCAGTGAACCTTTTTCCTAATGGCTGAGATGTGGTCTCTTTTAGAGATGTTCAGGGTTGCATGTAGAACATTATTTTGGATAACCTGTAGTTGATCCAAATTTTGTGTAGATATTCCAGCGAGGAGGGCATCGCAATAGTGTAGTCTTGCTGTGATGATTGCTCTGGCGATGGTTAGACAACTTGCTGGGGAGAGGGAGAGGAAGTGTCTAGCAGCGTTGATAAGTGTTGTTGTGTAAGCAGTTGAGGAGGCAATTGCATGTACTTGTTTGGTGAAGGAGAGGGCGGAATCCAGGTGTACCCCTAATGTTAACACCATTGTGGAGATTGGTATCTGGAATCCATCAATGGTGAAGGAGGTACATTTGCTGCTGAGTTTCTTGAGCCTAGCAGGAGAGCCCACTAGAAGAATCTTTGTCTTGTCGTCATTCAGGCATAAGTGGTTGGCCATCATCCAGATTTCGATAGTCGCATAGATTTTGTTAATGGTGAGTGTGTCGTCCGGGTAGAATCCAGATAAAGGGAGGAGGATTTGGGTGTTGTCAGGATAGTTAGTCTAGGAGAAGCCAATTGAGTTTAGGAGGTCGAACAAGTGTTTGGTGAAGATATTGTATAGTGAGGGGGAGTCGCAGGCCCCTTGAGGGACACCACAGGGTAGCAGGACAGGGAGTGCACTTGCAGTGTTTGAGAGGACTTTAATAGACCTGTTGGTCAGCAAGGAATCCGAGGAGAAGTTGGCGGCAGTTGTGAGATGGTGGCATAATGTGCTATGGTCAACCAAGTCGAAGGCAGCCGATACGTCCAGGAGGAGAAGGAACGTCAGTTTACCTTCGTCTTTGACGATGTCAAGTTGCATTTTCAAATCTAATAGGACTGATTCCGTGTCATGGCCCAGGCAGAAGCCAGATTGGCGCATCCCTAGGATATGATTCGCTTTGAGATAGGACTGAATTTGAATGTACACTGCCATGTCTAGTATCTTTAGGAGGAACAGTACTGTGGTGATGGGACGAAAGTTGTTAGGAGAAAGTGTCTCTAGTGGGGTTTATTTAAGCAATGGGAGTACCCAGGATTCTATTAGACTGTTTGGCACTATGTTGTATGAGAAGGATGCATTGATAAATCTAGTTATGAGTGAGACTACTGTTTCAGAGCATACTTTGATAATCATGGCGGGGAATACGTCTCCTTTGCATCTCATTGGTTTAAGGGTTTTGAGGATATTTGCTGTTTCTACTTATGTTGCATTTCTGAATTTAAAGACTGGAAGGCGTGATTTGTTCTAGTATGCGTGGCGTTCTGGATACTGAAGCACCAAGTCTCATTATTGAATATAGTACTTGGCGGAGAGGACAGGGTCTCTAATTCTCTATGAAATTTGAAAAGATCTTGCGAGTTGGAGTTGGCATTGGCTATCCTTAGGTTGTAGGCTGATGCTTTCGCCTCAATGATAGCATGCTTGTATTCATTGGCTAAGCTGGTGAAGATGGATTTAGTGAAGTTGGTGGGGTCTTTCTTCCATGTGTTTTCCGCTTGTCTCTTTTTGGATTGTAGGGCTGACAGGTCAGAAGAGAAGCAGGAATTATTGTGGCTCATAGGTTTAGCCTTTCTTGAGAGGAGAGGAGCTACCATGTTTACTGCATTGGTTAGAGTTGGTGAGTAGAGGTTAGCAAGGAATTCTGTGTCTGGTGAGTCAGCGTGGTCTGAGGCAAAGGGAGTGATGAGGGGGGTGGTGGATTCTTTGGTGATGTTTCTCATGCTCTGAGTGAATGTGGGTGGTAGACTCTGAGTAGTTAGTTGTAGTTCTTTCTGCAAGGGGAACAAAGACTGTGATGGTCTGACCAAGAACAAGGGGCATTAGATGTGATGGAAATCTTACTGTTGAGGTCCAATACCCAGTCCAACTATCTCCCTTTAATGTGGGTGGGTTCTCTGACTCAATGAGTAAAGCCTAGTTCTGTATGTTCTGCCTTAGCTAATGCTGTCGCAGCTGTGTCTAGAGGGTCAAGGAGGCCTACATTTAGGTCTCCAAGGAATATGACTCTGGATGCAGGTTTGTTGTTCCCAATTGAGTGGATAATTTCTTCATCAAAGTAAAATGGTGGGCCGGGCTGCCTGTAGATAATGTGGATGGTAATAGAATCTGATGGGGAGGAGATAAGTTTAAGTGATAGGAGTTCACAATTTTTGACTATGGAGGACTTGATAGGTCTGATTTGCAGGGAGTTTTTGTAGATGAGTGTGATGCCTCTGCCTCTGGCTTCAATTCTGTCATGCCTAAGTATGCTGAATCCCCCTGGGAGAGCCAGGGAGAGAGTGGGCCCAAGGTGGATGGAGCCATGTTTCTGAGATTGCCAGGAAGTCCAATTTCTGTGAGGTGATACGGTCATTTATGTCCAGGGCATGTGCAGGGAGTGATCTGGAATTAATGAGGGCTGCATGGAGAAGGTGCGCATTGGCGGTTGCTATGGGTTGGATGCATACGGCTACGCACTTCTGGGAGGCGACTGTCTTCTTGTTCTTGGTAGTCGATGGGCTAGGGGCATAGGCCTTAGCACAGTGCGTATCTGTATGAGGTAGTTGTTTCTTGGGTGGTTTGGCCTGGTGGAGGTTGTCCTGAGGTATAGGCAAGGACAGAGTGTGTTGCAAATGGGAAACAGTGGCTGTCTTATAATTCATGGCCTCTAGTGGGATCTTCTTTGTGGGCTTGCAGGGTGAGACTTGACCTATATTAGAGAGAGGTTGTGGGTGGAGTGTATAGGTTCTGGCCCTAAAATGGGTGTTTCTCATTAGGGCAGGAGCAGGATGGAAGTACAGGGGAGCCACAGATGTTCTTGAGCTCAGTTTGAGGTTCCTGGAAGCTGTGGTGGCTGGGGCAAAGTGCGTATGTTTCGTGAGGCAGATGGAGATGGATGGTGAGAGTTGGATGGTACCATTAAGCTTCTGAGCTGGGTGGAAAGTTGCATTCTTTCTCGTGACTCAGTTGTGCAGGGGGACTACGGTCCTGCGCTTGCACTTGGAATGCAGTTTGCTGGTGCCTTTTGGGACTCGACTCAAGGTTGGGCTCATGGACCGGCTCCTGGGAGCAGAGAGGGATTGGCACGGCGACTTGGGCTGGTTAGCTGGTTACTTGTGGTCTGATTATTCGAGATTATGTTAGGAGGGCTTAGTCTTACTTGGGCCTGGGTTGGCAGTGCGGGTGTGTAATTAGAATCTGCCAGGAGTAGGTGAGGATTCAAAGTTGTAGCCCAGACTGTAAGCTCTAGCGGTGCATTCCCGATTTTAGCTTGGAGGCTAACATTTTGTATATTAGTCAGCAGTTGAGGAAATAGCGGGTTCTGTGTTTTGGCAAATGGGGGGAAGTGGGATATGAGCTGGGCTGAAGGCGGGATTAGGGGGGAGGATGGGAGTTGGGCACGGTAAGGTGGAGTGCCTGGGACAGAGGGCTCTCGCTAGCCCGTTATTCAGTACAGTGTAGGCTCCATAGGTACAGCCATGTATGAAGGGCTTACCTTTTACATTGAAGGAACTGGGATCAGCCTGAGATGTGGAGATCAGTGTCTAGAGTGGCTAGCAGAAGAGAGCTGCAGAGAGGTCAACTGGGCTTGTGGTCCAGCCTTGGGGGATGGCTGGCTTTGCCTTCTGGCTCGGATGATCCAATGGCTTATAGGCCTGGTAGATCAGATCACGGGGCTCATTTTCCTTCGTCGCTGTGCCTATGAAGTTAGGCAATACTGCGGAAATAATCCTACCAGTGCCTGCAGTATCTGAAGCCTCGGTGCAGGCCATGGCTTCTGTGCCCTTCTGGGGGACTTGAAGTCCCGAAGATGAAGGCGAACACAGAAGAGCTGCAGAGAGGTTGACTGGCCTTGTGGATCAACCTTTGGGGACGGCCAGCTTCGCCTTCCGGCTCGGATGATCCAATGGCTTATGGGCCTGGTAGAGCCAATCACTGGGTTCATTTTTCTTTGTCGGCATGCCTATGAAGTTAGGCAATTATGCAGTGGCCATCTTAACAGGGCCTGCAGTAGCTGCGGGCTGGCTGCAGACATGGCATCTGTGCCCATCTGGGGGTCCTGCGGTCCTGAAGATGAAGGCGGATGCAGCAGAGCTGCAGAGAGGTTGATTGGCCTGATGGCTAACAGTAGTTCTAGGGAAGTCAAAACCAATAGTTACTTATTAGATTACTTTCAGTAACATAAGGGTAATAGACCTTAGCAGTTGTACCGTGACATTCAGCAAGACATACCTTAGTAAGCAAACTTAACAATATACTATTTGTGAACAGTGGAAAACTTATTCTAGGTACAGTAAAAACCTATAACTTTGATTCAGGATAACACAGATAGTTTATGGGGAGATGGACCTTGGGGTTTAATATTCTATAACAAGTGCTTTTTGAGATCAGCGAAACACAGATTGAGATAAGCAATAACTCTTGTAACTTATTTTAGGATTGTACAGAGGTACTTCATTATTGTTGGAACTTTTTATAAACTTCAGCCATCACATTAGGGAGCAGGCAGATTCAAGGTTGGCCCATGTGCTCCAGGTCATGGAACAATTGGGGTTTTCTTCTCAAGTCAATGCTCAGACTCCACTCCCATGCAAACAATCCTAAACCGCCGCCCTTCAACAGTCATCACTTGTACACCATACCGAGATTTAATTCTCATACAGTCAGCCCAAAAACAGATTTTCTACCTGAGTCTCCATGGCCAGGATTTCTTCAACATCCACTCCAGACTGCAGATCCATCCCTTGTAAACCACCTCCATAGAGAATACTGTGTCATCCCTCAAAGCAAACCCTTCACTTTCATTCTAAAGGCCAGCACTCCTATAACATAGGTCACATTCAGCTTTCCTAGACATCCCAGAGGCATTGCTTCTGCATCATTTCCCTATTTGTCAGTGGGCTTTCAGCAACCCTACAGCCAATGCATGCTCAGAATCAGCACAGCCACGTGGTTTTCCACAGTCGAGGCTTCAGACTCTTTCCCAATGTCTGTGGTCCACACATTCTGTAGAGCTAGAGCTCCTAGACCAGCTCCACAGACCAAGCATTTGTACATCATTCCCCATGTTCAGTGTGCCTTCACCACCCACGTCAATGACCTTCCTTAACGGTTTGAGCTTCTAGATCAATCTCAATACCACCATCAGAGAGTAACTCCTACACCTCTCTCCGCCCTGCTGCCAACACCTGATAACTTCCCAGGGGCCAGCGTACGAATGCCATCGCCAGAGCAGCAGCACCATCATCAAGAGCCACTGTTTCCATCCCACCCTCAAAAGGCTTTGCTCCCACACTTGCACACTGCCCACTTTTCCTCTCCATGCAGCAACCCACCCAGTTTTTCTATTTCTCCAATAACCCAGGTCTAGCAATTCACACATCATCTTCTAAATTAATTCACCTTCATCGTCCTAAAAGCTGCTGCAACAACACAAACCATGAATACTGTGCAACTACATCACATGTCATATACACACAGCATATATTTGATTTTTTATTTTATTGGACATTTGTATGGCGCCTATACACAAGTGTTTCCAGTTGCCACAAGTCAAGAGGGGGTTTACGGGGAACATGGGATATTCTACGAATTGCAGCAACAAGAAAAATAAGACGGTTGTATTGCCGTTGTTACCATCCTACCGTGCAAGTGCTTGAGGATAAGGGCAAGGGGAGGGGTGAAGGGAAAAATACAATAGTGGTGGTCCCCATGGGGGGAGGAGAAAGTGCTGTAGTAGGCTGTGGCAGCAAGTCCAAGGGGCTAGTGAGGGAGGGGAGGCAAAGTGTAGTTGGCAAGCGGACTAGGTGGCGATAATCCGGGAGAAGGAGCCCAAGGGCAAGTGCTGGCAAAGAATGTTGGTAGGTACTCGAAAGGGGGTGGTCTGGTCTCTGTATGACTCAGAAAGGGACCAGGCTGCAGTCGCAGTGGCAGGTGGAGGGTTATCAAGGGAGGGAGGGATGGAAGTCGGAGGAGAAAAGGAAGGTCTTGAGAAGTTTCCGGAACTGAAGAAGATCCAGCTCAAGTCTGATGAGGTGAGGTAGGCTGTTCTATAGGGAGGCACCAGCCGGGAAGAGGGATCTACCACCCACTCTCTGCTTGGACAAACATCTGACCTGCAGAGAGTTGGAGCCAGACCAGCGAAGCGTTCTGGCTGGACGTTATTTAGGGATGGAAAGCTGGATATAGAGAGATCCACGGCCCCAGACAGCCTGGTGGATGATGCAGAGGGTTTTGAATTTGATCCTTGCATTTACCGGGAGCCAGTGGAGAGACTTTAAGGCTGGAGAGATGCCATCCCTGGGCTTGAGGCCAAGGATAGGTCTTGCAGCCCTATTCTGAATTAGTTGGCATGGGCAAAGGGAGGAAAGAGGAAGGATGAGGAAGAGGCTGTTACAGTAGTCAAGTTTAAAGAGAACCAGGGCTCTGCAGACATTGTGCTTCTGGGGGAAGGTAAGGAAAGGTAGGATGCCCCTAAGGAAATGGAGCTGAAAGTTAGACTTCTTGGCAAGGTCCGTGATGTGTAGAGAGAAGGAGAGAGAGGAGTTGAAGATGACCCCAAGCCTTTTTGCCTCACAAGTGGGTGAGGGGAGGGGACCCACAGAGTCTGGCCAGAGAGTGAGGCGGAAGATGGGAACAGGCGCCACAATGAGAAGGATCTCAGTCTTGCTGGCATTAAGGCAGAGATCATTGGCAGAGCACCAGGCCTGAATAGCAGCCAGGCAGTCAAGTGAGCCAAAGGGGCCATGTAGATGTTGAAGAACCATGGCGATAGGCTGGAGCCCTGGGGGACGTCACAAGTAGAGAGTGCAGTGGTGGACAGATACAGACCCATTTGCACTTGGCAGGGTCTGTTAGAGAGGAAAGAGGTGAGCCAACGCCAGTGCCCTCTTCTTGATACCCAGGATATCACAGAGACGGTTTATGAGGATGGGGCAGAGGAGAGATCGAGGAGGATCAGCACAGATGGAGAGTTAGAGTCCAGGTTCGAGAGTAGGTCTTAACAGGTATTCATGAGAGCTATTTCTGTGCCTCGGACTGGTGGTAATGAAGGCAGCCAGCCATTTTGGTGTGGAGGGTCATTTGGGTGATTACCAGCTTCTCCATGAGTTTGTCCAAGAAGGGGGTGATAGAGATAGGTCAACAGTTAGCCAGACAAGAGGGGTCAACAGACAGCTTTTTTAAGAGATGGTGCACTAGGAAGTACTTGAGAGGTTTGGGGAAGAGCCTGTGGCAAAAGAGTGGTTGCAGAGATCAGCCAAGGCAGGGGTGTCAGTGTTGTCCTTGATGGGTCTGGAGGAGCAGGGAAGCACCTGTTTAGAGGAGACTATCATAGAGTTGCCAACTCTAGTGATCTCCTGTGGTGTATTGGGAAAGAGGGAGGAGAGTAAGGGGGGATACAGAAAAGGACTCCTTATTGCATCTGCACTGTTCCATGGTAGTCAGCGCAAACATTGTTCCTGGATACAACTCTCCAATGTTATGGAAGCTTACCCAATCGCTAGGCATTCTATGGTAAGCCTCTAGCGAAACTCCAGCCTTATCTACACATTCAGGATATAGAACAAACCATACTCAATCCACAAAAGAGGCACTCATAAACCTCACTGTCCATGGCGGGGAGTTAGCATCCGAAAGGTACGTATCCAGAGTTGGAACTGGGAGGGCTGTACAAGTTGCAGATCTTGAACCAAGATGGGTGTATCTTTACTTATCACTGGCAGGAGGACGTGGCAAAAAGTTTGTATTACTGTGTAGCAGTACACTGCACTGGGAACAGTGGGGATTTCTACAGCCAAAATGATAACCTATATTATGGGGTAGAAGTTATGCTGTTTAATTTAGAAGTAGTAAATTACCTTAAAGAGATCAGTGGCTGGTCCAGGCTCCTTAACCCTAAAGTATGTGCTCTGGGTAACTGACAGAGAGGAAAAGGTCATACAGGACAACCATGAAGCTGGTATGTCTGGGGCCAGTATTATTTAAGCAATAACTAGCACACAGCTTGCTCCACCCACACCTCCCAGGGGACTCATGGCGCTGTGAGTCGATCAAGTGGGTGATTCACGCTTCTGCAGGAGCAGATCCTACTTGGAGGTGATAGGACTGAATTTGATGCCTGGGCCCAGGCAGCGTGTGGTGGGTTATTTGAAAGGCGCCACGTAGGGCTCTGATGTTCTAATTGTAGATTACTAATTAGAGTACATGCTGGGCTTATGCTAGATCTCTGTTATTTGGTTTGGGAGGGTCTGATGTGAGGGTCCTAGTTGTAATACTGCACTGTCCTTTTTAATGCAGAACTTAATTGAGGACATTTATTTACTTATGTTTCTCGCAACACACCCATGCAACTTGTGTGCCGCTCCAGATCACATGACCCCAAGATATTGGGGGCTGTGAGAGGGCAGGCTACTTCAGCAAATGTCCTGAGAGAACAGGAAGGTCTAAAGGAACCAAAGCATTCTCTTCCTGACAAAGTTAAGAAGGCAGATTATTCCAGAAAGTGTGAGCTTGTACAGCAAACCCTGCCTCCTAGACTTTGGAGAATTTGGCAGTACAGAGGAGGGCAGAGTTTCAGGATTCGAGGGTTCTTGAAGGGCCATAGGTCTTGATAAGTTCTTTAATGTAGCTAGGTGCTTGGTAACGTAGGGCTCTGTGGGTTAGAACGAGGAGCTTGAAGTGGGTCCAGAAGGCAACGATTAGCCAGTGCAGTTGTGCAAGTAAGCTTTGAGGTTGAAGATAAGTCTGGAGGGTTTATTTTGAATGGTTTGAAGTTTAGCGGGAGTGGCTTGGGGGAGATCAGAGCAGAGGGATTTGGCGTAGATAATCCTAGTTAGCAAGCTGTTAGGCCCTTATTGGTTATGAAGGAAAAAGAAACATGGGGCAATACTTGTCTTCATTTGCTCCTCATGCAAATAGTTTCTGTTATTGCTATTTTGTACACAAAGACTAGCATCATTGTTTTTTGTCCGAAGTGTTCGAATTATTGGAATTGGTGGATTGTTATGACATTTCCTGTTGCGATTTAATTGTACCTGTTTAATTGCAGCTATGCAAAGATAGCAGTTATGCAAACAAAACAAAGAGAGTTAAAAGAAACAGATATGAATTTAGAGGCAGCAGAAGCAGAACTGCCAATGGCAATGTTTAACTTTGCTGTGGGATTTTCATAATGAGAAAATGGGGTTTTCAGTTATATCTTCAGACAGAATAGTACTTTCATGCATTTTCTAAGATCATGTTGCTGAGTTTAACCAAGTATTGGCAAAAGTGTCAAGATACCCAAGCGAATTTGCTGGATTCACTCGGTGCTTTAAATATAGACTGCTTGCAAAGTGTAGGAAGCCACTTAATGAATTACCCAAGTGCATCACAGCACACAACCAGTGCCGAGTTCACGCACGGATTTTACAGAAATAGGGTTCCTTGTGACAGCAGTGTTTGGTGTGATGCTCTTTGTGGTATGCCTGTATTAACATGCACAATTTCCCTGCTATTACTGGTGAGGGAATATCCCACATATTTATTTTATAGACACTTAATATGTGTTAAAATAAATGTTTCTCAGTTTTATTATCGGTATTGTAGCCAAGCATTTACTGCTGTACTCGACACGTGTCTCGACCCGAAAGGTCTTTCTCAAGGTTTTAGGGCTGAATCTGCTTTGCTGTGCTGCTAAATTGCTGAAATGGTCCCTCTAATATCTCAAAGCCCAAGCACTTGCGTTCTTCTTGGTGGCTCTATGACGCTGCATGTGCTTTGTGCAATTTCTGCATGTGTTAGGAAACATGTTTGTTTTCTGCTTAGACTTATCAGTCATCGCTCTTGTTAGATCTCCATGATAATTAAGTCGATGACGTGTGCAGCATTGGGCTGACGCGTGTTTTGATATTAGAGAGACCATTTCAGCAATGTAACAGCTTAGCAAAGCAGATTCAACTCTACAGCCTTGAGAAAGACCTTTTGGGTCGAGACACATGTCGAGTAGAGCAGTTATGACTACAATATTTATAATAAATTGAGCAACTTTTATACTAGCACATATGAAATTGCATATGTTAATACAGGTATACCCCAAAGAGCTTTGATATAACTGGTGTGGCACGGGGCATAGTCAAAGAACCTGTAGACACGCAACATCTCCTCACTTATTTTCGAAATACATTTTTTTTAAATGGCTAGAGCAGAAATTGATGTGCCTTTATGCTCAACTTCATGTTTGGTGGAATGCCTTAATTTTTTATTTTATTTTAATTAATCAGTGGTATGCAGCGGCGGATAAAAACAGGCTTTTAACACCACAAGGAACAACTCATTAACATCCAATAAAGAAAAACTGAAAACCAGTGGATCACAAATGGGCAAGTGAAGATCAAGGTACAGGGAAGGAAACCTCCATCATACGGGCAACCTTTCTCCAAAAGATGGTAAAAAACACAATACAGGGTTCATTGTTCCCTCCCATATATAGCTCCCAGATTGCTAGTGCAGATAGCGAAGGGCCCAAGCCCTCCGACACCCGGGCAGAATGTCGAAGGGAGTCCAACGCTCAGTGTTCGAAGTGTACGAAAAGAAGTAGTGGAAGTATATTCCTTGCTGGGGTCCACCCACTCCCCCTAAACCCCATCACCACACCCCCTCCCACACACAATCCAAACCCCCAAACACATCCACCTGCTGTTTAAGGGAACGTCCAGTGCAGTGGAGTGAAAGTGCAAGTTACAACTTCTTCCTACACTCTTATTTTAAAAGGAAACCATTCCGGAATGGTTTCTTTTTAAAATAAAAGTATAGGAACTGTAAACCTTTATTTAATAAAAGTAGAGGAGCACTGCACCCAACAGCTCCCGCTCACTTCGACCACTGCCAACGTTACACAGTGGACTAAAAGATGTTTGGCAGATTCAATTGAGGCAGTATTACAAAGGCGGCACGTGTGCAAAGGTCTAGAGATTTTAAACCAGCCGCTCATTACCTCCAAGGTCTTGACAGAATTTGACCAGAGTGTTGCCAGAAAAAGGGCAACATAATTCAGGGGGCCATCCCGCCTGGCAATGTATTCAACGAAGAAGCCACTGTTCACCTTAGAGGCCAAGAGGGCTACATACTGCTCATGGTAGTGGGCATATACCGCCGTGTGTGTAACGGCCTTATACCTAAAATATTGCCAGCTCTCGTAAGCAGATGGAAGCAAATTCACGTAAACTTGCTTGCTGTCGAAAGTATACATTGAAAATACTATGGGGCATATAAACAACCATGGAACAAACAGCTACAAGAATCTTACAGATCAAACAACCACCTCTGCACTGACCAACCGTCATATATGCCGAAGAGAGAAAGCTCCAATCTTGCCATACAAGAGAAAATGCTGAATTCCAAGAAAATGGGTTCAACCGTGGTAAACGTGGGTAGCCGGAACATCCTCTTTCAAAGAAGGGATTCCAGTCTTGCCAGCCCTTCTCATTACCAAGATGCCATCCGATGGTGCCATGCATAAGAATGTGACTAACCTTAGCCATAAATAACTGAGACAAAATGCCAACAGAATAGCCACCACCAGAGCAAGCCAGTTTCCCAGAGTTCCAACCACCTGGGAACACCTACGTTTGACATGGGTAAGATGTAAATTGCCACGAAGGCTCTAATCAAACTGGATGCCATGGTATTGTTACGCATTGATAACCTCCAATCTAACCCCTTCCAAGTGCCAACGTGCCAAGATCCTGCGACGACCAGGGCAGTGGAATGTCATAATCTTGGTCTTTTTGATGTTAAACACAAGATCCAAGGAGTCAGAATAGCTCCTTAAAGCATCAACGGAGGCTTGAAGTCCCGTGGGAGTGAGATCCAATAAGATAATGTCATCCGCTTAGCCCAGCCATTGAAGGGGAACATCCCCCAATTTAGGGGGAATGGAGAAATAATTAATCAAGGCTGGGTATGTCTGCTAAATACAGGATAAACAGAAGGGGGGCAAGTATATAACCCTGCTTCAGGCTGCGGACTGTTTGGATCCAAGGTGACCTGGTCCCCGACTGGTTCAAGTTTACCTTTACCCTGGTATCAATGAGAAGTAAAATAATAATTGACAGCAGGCCGGATGGAATGTTCCATGAAGAAAGCTTCAGCCAGAGTTTATTGTGATTAACAGAATCAAAATCTGCACTGAAGTCAATGAATGCAGTGTAAACAGAGCACTTCCTGATAAGCCTGGCATGTTGAATAACAGACTGAAGGGCAAGACAGTTGGTAGGTGTACTGAGCCCCCATTGGAAACCAGTTTGGTTAAAAGGGATATGTTTTAATTCTGCGGGCCAAGTTCAAAGGTCAGAGAGTAGCATGCGAGAAAATATTTTGGAGGAGACGTCCAGCATCACAAGGAGTCGATAATTACCAGGTAAGGATCGATCAGCCTTTTTCCAGATGGGACGATGATACTGTCTCTCCATGAGGAAGGAAGTGATTGAGACTCTCCAATCCAGTGGAAGAGGCTGTTTAGTGCAGAGCCCCAGCACACAGGGTCATTTTTGACGACATCACTGAAGAGGCCATCAGGTCCGGGAGCCTGTGTGGACTTGCTGGTAACAATTAGATTGAAAATGTCCTCTGTGCAAAAGATATAAGACCAATTGCTCCTGGAAGGGACACAGGGGTTCACAGAAGGCAAATCTCCCACCAACATTTTGGTTAGATACTCGACCCATGCTGATTCAGTGGCAGCAAGCAAATCACGTTCTCGATGGTCACCGGAAAACCAATTTCCAGTAATTCCTTAATTAAAACACTAAAATAAAGCAAAGAATGGTGCTAGGGTAGCGGGAGCCACTAATGAAGGAGAGCAGAAGGTTAATAGAATCAAATCATTATTTTCATTTTATTTTGATTTCCATATAAAAAATCATTAAACATTTGAATTGGAATTTTCTTAACATCTTAAAATATTCATATGTTTTAGGGATTTAATTAGCCGAATGAGTGTTTGAATGCATGATATGTAGGATGTGTTTTTTAGAGAATTGATTAAAATGTTTAATGATTTTTTTTATTTGTAAATAAAATGAAAATAATGATTTGATTCTTATAACCTTCTGCTCTCCTTCATTAGTGGCTCCCGCTACCCTGGCACTATTCTTTGCTTTATTATATGCCTTCACCTCAAGGTGCCAGTGATTGTTGAGGTTCCCACCTTGGGTTTGTTAATTAAAACACTAGCCAAGTCCAACCGAAGTGTCAAAGAGTCAACTCAGCTGCTCAACAACTAATGTGCTCTGTTTTTCTCCATTTCCTCTTTAGTTAGTAGGTGGAATGACTGGGGGTGGCAGGCTACACACAGGGCTATAGGAACTACTAGCAAAAAGTACCAGTATTCTGCACAGGTTCTGTAGACTGAAATGATAACACTCTCATGAATTGTTGAAAATCAATGATGCGGTAGGTCGCTGTTCCAATTCACTTATACCCTGATGTGCTTAACTCTCAGAAGTAAACTGCACCGAGAATGGGTGCATGTGGCTAGCTCACATGGTTCGTAGCAGACATGGAGGGGAGGCGAGAGTTGGTGTGCTGCAGCATACTGGGACCTGTGTGCTTTCCCCACCTGTTGTTGTGCACTCTTCCCACCTGCCGCCTCGTCCTGACGTGGCGCTCTGTGTTGTGGTGCAAATATCTCAGAAACAATGAGCTAAGGCTCTTGAAATGTGGTTTTCGAAGAGAGATTTTGTTTTTGATGTCTACACGCTTAAAATGAACTTTGTCCAGTCGTTCTTTGACCACATTGATGTTTTGCAGATTTTGTGCATTGCGTTGCAAATAACTCGGAAACAGTGCATCCTATGGCCTTGAACAATGTTTTTGAAGGCTCCACCTTCAAATTTTGTTGCACGCATCGAGTCGCTTTAAATGACGCCCACCTTGATGTTTTGTCACTTTCAGGGAACCGCCTCACGTGTGCAGTGGCGGAAATCTGTGGAACGGGGTGGGGTGTCCACATGTAGCCAATGATGTCAGGAGGATCCTCACAGGTAACTATGTAATATTTGGTGCAGATTGCTGAAATGGTGTGGAATTGGATAAGGCACAAACAAACAGATTTTCCGTTTTATATATATAGATAGATTAGGAGGTACAGCAGAGGATGGGACAACATTCTGGTGTCACGAAGAAGGGAAAGAGAAGAAAAAATAGGAGGAATATTTTAGGGTAAGCAAGGTGACAAATGCTGAGAGCATGTGCAAAGTGAGCCATTAGGCTGGGCGAGCCCAGAGGCATTGACTTTGGCAAAGTCAACAATGTATTATTTGTTATTTAGTGTGTTTTAGTTGCAAAACAACTTTTCACACATTACAACAATACAAATGTTTACATAAAAGTTTAGTAAGGCATACGATACACTTAAAGGCAATTATAAAAACACTATTAAAAAAACAACACTGCTACAGATTAAAAATAAATATAATACAGTTTTTCATTCCACATCCTCTAAACTCTAAGCACTAATATTGGACCAAAGACCAGACAAAGAGCCATTGCTTTGTTTCGGCACTACATTGCGAGCTATAGTAGTGCCGAAACAAAAGTATGACCAAAATACCTCTGACTCAATCGATTGTATACTATATACATATTTGCTTTGCTGTAAGAATGTATATACCACAATTTCAGAGCCGGTCATTACGACCCTGGCGTTAAGGGTTTAACGGCGCCGTAAAAGGTGTCAGCGCCGTTAAACCCTTAACGCCTGATTATGAGGTCCCTTTGCGGGACCCGACCTTAACGGCTGGTTTTACCAGCCGTTAAAGTAGGGTGCCGCAAAGGGACCTCGGTGCTAATTACGGTACCGCAATTTGCGGTACCGTACTTAGCGCCTTCCCCAGTCCCATTGAGCCCTATGGGGCGAAAATGCAAATGGGGGAAGGGCCATGGTGAAATGGGGAAATACCGCCCCACCAACCTTGGAATGGAGCAGTATTTCCCCATTCCACCATGGCGGACTCCTTACAACACCGGCACCAACCATGGTGCTAATAGCGCCATGGTTTAGCGCCAGGGTTGTAATGAGGGCCATTGTGTTAGCAGATGTAGCATAGTTTCTAAGATAGTGACCATTGTACAAAGTCTGCATCTTCTTTCCTCTCCAGGGATTCCTCAATCTGGGTCCCTTTATCACCAGACAGGGCAGAAGGTTGAATCTTGGCAGCAGCATAAACCTCCGTAGTTCTGCTGTTGGCAGCATGGTAACATATCTCTGTGGCGTTAAGTCAGGACACGCGTGTCTTGAATACTCCACTAAAGTAGCTTTGGTAGTCACATGGGTAATATTATTAATCCCATCCCACAACACAGCCTTTCTTTTTAATTGTATAGAGTGGCGTAAATACCAGTGAGAGGTCACATTTTAGGTCGATCTTATCATGGAAAACAGAACAAGTGTCAGCAACTTTCAGGATGCTAGATTTTATTAAATATCCAAAGGATCTCATAATCAAATTGTCTTGTACCAACAAGACCTCTAGAAGCAAAGCACTCATTCTAATCACCAATGTGGTTTTTAGATATACTAGACCTTGTTCCAGTCTTATATCCTTAGCTGAAGCACATGTTGGGAGACCCAAATTCCAGAGTTCTCCTTCCAATCTGTCCAGCCAATTACATTTCATTGTGAAATATGTTTCTAGGATGTATAATATAGCGTGGATGATGCCTGTATTATATATCTGGATAAAGCCCATGGTGGGTCATCCCTGTGGAGCCAATACATTGGTTTGCAGCCAGGAATTTGCTTCTTGCTCTCCATCTGACCTTTTCCTCCACTAATCTCTCGCTGTTTTTATTACTCAACACAGCTCGCACATATTTAAACAAGTTAACCTCTAACCTTTGCTCACCAATATGCCACTTCCCAATAGTGACCTTAATTCGTAATTTACCCATAATCATGACTTTAGTTTTCTCATGATTTATCTTTGGGCATTTATTTTGAGTAGCATAAGTAGCTAGCTCCATCTGACCTTTTCCTCCACTAATCTCTCGCTGTTTTTATTACTCAACACAGCTCGCACATATTTAAACAAGTTAACCTCTAACCTTTGCTCACCAATATGCCACTTCCCAATAGTGACCTTTCTTCGTAATTTACCCATAATCATGACTTTAGTTTTCTCATGATTTATCTTTGGGCATTTATTTTGAGTAGCATAAGTAGCTAGCTCCATCTGACCTTTTCCTCCACTAATCTCTCGCTGTTTTTATTACTCAACACAGCTCGCACATATTTAAACAAGTTAACCTCTAACCTTTGCTCACCAATATGCCACTTCCCAATAGTGACCTTTCTTCGTAATTTACCCATAATCATGACTTTAGTTTTCTCATGATTTATCTTTGGGCATTTATTTTGGGTAGCATAAGTAGCTAGGGTATTTAAAGGAGCGTTGAAGGCCCACTGCAGTCTGATCTACCAGACCAATATAGCCAACCCATCAAGGCCCAGTTTAGGAGGGAAATTCCATGACTTAGTGCATTATCTATGTCCGCCACAAACACCGACACTCACCCTTGTTTGAGGCCCTTATCCGTTCATACTAGTTTTGACAGAGTACCTTCATTGTACCTTCATTGTCCAACTTTACTTGTACTGTGGTGCCCTCTTAAAGTTGTTGGATTAAACAGAGTAAGCCTCTTGGTATAACCCCACTGGCTTTATTTCTTCCATAGGAGTTTGCGGTTGATTGTATCATAGGCTGACGTAAAATCGACAAATGCCACACAGAGAGTGAGCTTTGCATAGGTCCCTGTGGCCTCCAAGAGCCGTTTTAAAATCAGTATGTCATGGGTTTTCCCATAACCTGGTCTAAATCCCAATTGAAAATTGGCCAATAGCTGTCTTTCTTCCGCCAACACTCTCAGGTCCTGCAATAACAAGTTAGCAAATATTTTCACTGGTACATCAAGCATCACAAGAATGTGATCATTGGTGGGCTCCAAACTTGATCCCTTCTTATCTCGCGGGACAATATATGCTTTCTTCCAAGAGTCCAGAATTACCATATCTCTGGTCACCATAGCAGAAGAACAATTTAGGATCTTTGTCCAGCCTTCTGGGTCTGCTTTTAATACACTTTTGACTTTTGTATAGCAATGGAATCAGGACTTTATCCAGGCACTGCCATAATGGGGCTACCTGGTCATAAGGTGGCAATAACTAGCAAATGGTGTTAGAAGCTAGGCATACCTGGAAAATGCCTATCTAATCCCTTTACAAGAGTCAATACTGTTGGTCTTGCCACTGCTTATTGTTCACTGGCATTCAGTGTAAGGAGCATATGCAAGGACACACGCTGATAAACCTATAGCTAGTTTGGAGCCGCAATCAAGACAGAACACTGCCTAGAAAGCACAATACTAGCTCAAATAGATCCCAGGGGTTAGTGTTTTTGGCCAGGATGGGCAGGCAGTGAGCGGGAATGGCCATAGGGTTGAGCATGGCCACGGACAGTCGATGGGTAAAAACCCAAACAACACCCATCTTGTACATCCTCACATCACAGAACATCTTTTTACGATCTTCAGATCCAATCAAATAGTTTTGGCTAACAGCATCAACTAATAACCTAAACTAAAAAAGAAAACCTGAAAACGGGTGTCAAACAGGTAGACATACAAATTCAGATCTTCATAGCCCGGTCTAACTGTAAATGGACTGTGTAGCAGGTTTCATCAACTGCCTTGAGGCAAGGTGCCTGCAGCTGTGATCTGAGTGGAACATGTCAATCATGACCAAACCGTGTATTCTGCAACATTGCTTCTCGCCGGCAGTTGGTGATGACTGGGCTGAGTAGGTGAAGGTTGTGTCCCCCCCATTCACTAGAGTGGTGAGTTTTCCCCTGATCCAGTTGTCCATCAAATGTCCAGGTGTGTACTAATGGCTGCTGTCCTAGTAAGAACCGGTGGCTACTGCAGAACAACACTCTTTAAAGCTGCTATGTGCATGCTCTTCTTGGCAACACTTCATAGAACCGATTTGTGACCACATTTAGTGTTTGCTGTTCATGCCACAGGTCAGTTGGAATCACTGAAGAAACTCAAAACTACAGTACAAATGCCCGCTAATTATCAGAGAAAGTGGACTTCTGCATCAGCACGAGTGGCCATTTTCGAATGTCACGAACTACTAACAACTCAGCGGATGGCGCAGACTCCCATCAGACAGTTAACCGTAGTGAGTCTCATGCTCTTTGAAATTGATCCTTCTGGTACCATCAAAACAGTTGAACCTTACTGTTTAATAACTTTGGAAGTATATTATAGTGAGCATCACCTCCCACCCAAACATAAAACACTACTCACTCAACATCTGAAATCTGGTTCTGTGAATCTCTCATCTCTTGCTGTAAGTGCCCTTTATTTTCATACTGCAGAGACCTATGTCTGAGCCTAAACAAGTGTCCCCCAATACTCCAAAAAGCTACGTCTAAGCCTAAACAGACATCCCCCACTGCGAGATGAATCCATCATCCACACGCGACTCTGCAACAAACTGTATACTAACCTGTTTACTTCACTATAAAATGTCCCATGATAACTGCCAGATCAGTTGTCGAAATTCTTCTAATACTAACAATAGCCTGCTTGACTTCAACCTTGGCTGCCTTGGAAACTGTGGAAGCCTTTGGTTTACAAAAGCTTCCACAACTACGTTGCCCTATCTGTTTCCCTCAAAGGGCTCTATAATCTTCTGAAATCGCCCAAATATGTAGCTGGAGGAGTTGCTGTAATTTGCTATAAGTTTCAGATAAACACTCCGAATTTTACAAATTTCACCACCAATAAATTAGGCCTTCGGATATCTAATGATCCAACTGATCACGCTTCAAGGCACACTCCCAACATCACCATTGCCAAGGCAGCCTGAACTCTGGATTAGCATGACCTCCGCCGTTGTGCGGTTTTTGGATAAGGGGTTTTCTATGCACAGTTTTATTTGTTTTATGATGCATGTTTTATGTCTTGTTTTTATTTCATTTGTTTATTTGTTACCCGCCCAGAACCTGAGGTATCACGGCGTGGTTACAGACAGCTTAAGCATTGGTCATACAATATTACAGTATACAGAAATTATTAACATCAGAATATAATACATCACACACAGGCATTATTTATAGGTGTAGCTGGTGAACTTGAGCTAGCAAAAGAATAACAAACTCAAAATACTAATATTGGTTAAATAACCACGTTTTTAGCCGTTTCTTAAAGCCTAAGAGAGAGGACCTGTTTTTGATATTGAGAGGAAGGGTTTTCCAGTGATTAAGAGCTAGAATGAGGAAGCTGAAGCCCCCTGCTCTAGTAGTTTTGTATCGGGGGACACTAATAGTCGATTGTCATGGGATCTTAGTGATCTGGTGGTTTATTTTATCTGTAGGGTGTTGTTCTCATTGAGCCCTATTTGACCTGAAATGGGAATGGGGACGTACTGGGTCCGGGTCCCGCGAATGGGAATTAACGGGCCCGCAAAGGTCAGAATGGCATGGTAATTCCCATTTTTCGGGACCCGGACCCGAGTTTGAGGGTAGCCATGCCAGTAAAAACGGCATGGTTAACTCCAAACTCGTAATGAGGCCCATTGTCTTGATTTAATCTGTTGCCATAACATCCCGTTTCCCAATCTGTCCATCCCCACTCTAATCTAGTCAGATAATTTCCTTCTGAATTTCAATATTAAGTTCCCGAGTAAATGTAATGTAAATTAGGGACCACAACACCAACATCTTGTTCTATTTCGAAGGAGACTTCTATCTGATAATGGCCCTCATTACAACCTTGGCGGAGGACCATGGTGCTATTAGCACCATGGTCCATGCCTCTAAGGTTACGATTCCGCCATGGTGGATGGCGGAATTACCGCCCCATTCCAAGGTGAGTGGGGCGGTAATTCCCCATTCACCATTTGCCCTTCCCCATTCCCATTTTTGCCCCCATAGGGCATAATGGGAATGGGGAAGGCGCTAATTACGGCAGAGTAAATTACGGTGCCGTAATTAGCTCCAAAGTCCCTTTGCGGGTTGGATTTTTAACGCCTGCTAGAAGCAGGCGTTAAACACCAACCCGCAAAGGGACACTTGTAATCAGGCGTTAAGGGTTAACGGCGCCGACGGCGCCGTTAAACCCTTAACGCCTGAGTTGTAATGAGGGCCAATGTCAGAAATGTCCTCTGTAGATTCTCTTTGCCCAATCGGTACCCCTTCCTCCTTCTCCTCACCTGATTCTTCAGAAGTCAATGAAGGTTTCCTTTCTTTTCTTCTTCCTGATACCATTTTCTTTTGGATGAGATATGGCCTCCCTCGGATGGAAGCCACAATGTCACCGTACAAAGCACAGCTGACAGAGGACCCCGCCCGCGAGCGCCTGGGCTAAGAGGAAAAAGCCAAAGGCTAAAAAAACCTCTTGTGCGTTTCCAGTTGCTTGATGGTAGGTGGTGATGTTGAAGGATTCTGGGATTTGGAGTTCTGTGATACCGGTAAGGATATCCCAAATGAAGATGTAGGTAAGCAGAGGCTTCAAGGAAGAAAACAATCCTCAAGCTGGAGAGGCTGGAAGCCTACAGGTTATGTACTGGCAGAGGCGGTACATATAATGCGTGTGAGCGCACAAGAACAAAAGAAAATGAATACCGTGGAAGACCGTGGTAAGGAAGAGAGAAAAGCCCTATACAAAGGAGAGATAGAGAAGACCAACGGAACAGAAGAGGGTGGACCGCTGAGAGGAAACCAGTACCCCGGCAAAACATTGAACAGCAAAAAGACAGAAAGGAGAAAGTCAGAGAAGCCGGAGACGGAGAGGAAAAGAACACCTGCAGCACCGTACGGATACCACGGCTAACACAGGCTGGAAAGCAAGAGCAAGAAAGACCGGCTGAGACCGGAGGAAAGGCAAGGAGGGCACAAAAACCCTAAGGGAACTGAAGACAGGAATGAAAGGTGGCAGCAGCCGCAAGAGGAAAAACACTTGCTAGCGTCGGACCCAAAGCAAAAGCAAAAGCACAGTGGGGTTACAACGCGAAGCCCGGAAAAAGAGGTGGGGCTAAGAAGGGAAAGCAGGCACCGAGCTAGGGCGCAGCAAAGCAAAAACGTGAGAAAGGTAAAGGGACAGTCAATGGCGGCGAAGCCTCATAAATGCCACAAGCGCCAGGAAGGCAGGCACGTGACAGATAATCCCCATAAATCTGATGTTCTGACACTGCCTTAAGAGTCTTCAGGTGCCCCTTTCCTTGCAAACCTCAAAACACAATCTGTGCCATCATCGATCATTTGTCTTCCACTAAAACGGCTTAAGCCACTCAGGTTGCTTCATCTGGAACCTTGCTTCCAGCAAAGGCTGCATCATAATATTGGGGCAGTGGTAAAATCACACTCCTCAAATAGAAATTCACACATAAGAGGCCTCGTCAAGGCCAAAAAATCATTCTTATCAATGCAAATCTTCAAGTCCACCAAGAAACCCAAGAAGCAATTACACATAAACACAATTGGACAACTAGGTGCCACTCACACCTCATTGCCCATGCAGTGCCTGGACCTATAGAAATTCCTCTATCTCAAGTCACAGAAAATCCGATCAAAAGCTAGACCACAAAATATATGCTAAGATAGTGGCTATATTTCTAGGAAATAGACAGTGCATCTACGCCTGAGTTCTACCTTGCTTTCCTTGGAAGAGCTATCAATGTTTTCCAGATCTTAGGGAATCTGGAAATGGTCCAGGTGGTGTTAAAATAAATCATGGAGTGGATTCTGGCCTTAGCTGTGGATGAGGATGATAAAGCCTCTGGTAGCCTGGCCTGTGTGTGAAATAGTGAGACTAGAGTGGGACACAAACACACGTCAGGGATTATGATTAAAGTCATGAATCATATAGATAAGACTGATTTAATTTGATTTGATTTCAAGTATTTATAAACACACATAACAAAAAGAGAGTCTGGCAGAATTAACTACATCCAGATGCAGATGGAATAAGCAGATACAACAAGATGAGGTGAATACGTTATTGGAAAAGATATGTTTTTAACTTTGTCTGAAAGACAAAAAGCAATTTGCCCATCTGAAGTTCTAGGGAAAGATGGTTCCACAAACGAGGTTCCAAATACAGCGAACCATCTATTTTTTAATTTTTATTTATCGCATTTGTTGTACGCCCAAACCCAAGGTTATCACTCCCTAGATTACAGTATATTTTAGTCTTAGTGGTTACAAGTACAAGAATATACCAATTGTTGAATCTGGTTTCAAGGGCAAATCAAGAACTTTGTTACATAGTGCATTGGCTTGTTAACACTATTGCAGTATTGTTACTTAATTAATACATTTGTAAATAAGAGGTCTATCAGTAAAACATAATGTTTACAATTTCACATTCGCTAACATATCCTTCCGAGCTATATACATAATCAAGAGAGCTAGTATTTGTTAAATAGCCATGTTTTGAGGGGTTTCTTAAATTTGTTGAGGGAAGGCTCATTGATAATGTTTCCTGGTAATGAGTTCCTGATTTTGGGGGCTGCTATTGGGAAACTAGAGCTGTCTGATCGTACGTTCTTGAAATGAGTGATGAGTAGCTGTGTGTTAGCACTGGATCTAAGAGTTCTGGTAATGGTTTTAATGCTTAAACTTTTGTTAAGGTAGCTAGAGGCGTTGCCTGCAACACATTTGTGTGTGAGGGTAAGAGTTTTGTGGAGTATCCTGGCTTGAATAGGTAGCCAATGAGCTTCTCTCCTATGTTGAGATATGTGTTCCTTTTTTTATGCCTAGTGCTGCTCTTAGTGCTTTGTTCTGGAGTAATTACATTTGTTTATGTTTTTTTGAGGTTCCTAATAGTAGTATGTTACAATAATCAATCTTAGCTAGGATAAGGGCTCTAGCAAGGGTGATACAATTTTGTTGTGAGAGGGAGGGTCGACTTAGTGCAATGAGTTTGGCGGTGTAAGCTGTGGATGAAGCAAGTGCACTAATATGTTTGCACATGGTCAAACTTGAGTTCAGATAGACCCATAGTGTTTTTACTTGGCTGGAAATGGTGATGGGGTGCTATCCATGACTATAGCTGTGTATTGTGGTTGACGTTTGGCTAGTCAAGCAGGTGAACCTACTGTCAGAATATTTCTCTGTTTAAACATAGACTATTGGCAGCCATCCAATGTTGGAAGATGCAATGGATCTTATTCACACAGATAGAGTCCTGTTCCAGGTTGCCTGAAATTGGGATAAGTATGTGTGTGTCGTCCGCAAAGATGGTGTATATTACTCCCATTGCGTCAAGGGCTGCAAAGAGTAGCTTAGTGTAAGCATTATAGAGCATTGGAGACAGGCATCTGCCTCCTCTAGTTATGCAAGAGGTGGAGAATCTAAAGCAGATGTTGGCACTGTGATCACAACTATGTAGCTGGCTGGTCATATTGAATCTTGCATATGAGGAATTGAAGAGCCAAGCCATGAACACACTTGAAGGTGTGGCAAGGGGCTTCATTATAACTGGCAAAGTAAAGGTTTCCGGTGGGGTGGAGGAATTACCTCTAGCTAAGAGCTGGAGGTAATTCCACCACCCTATGGTCAGAAATAGCTGGTATTACCCGCACCGTTATTACCAATGCCGGTAATACTGGCAAATCCCCCATGGCGTCATATTGGACTCCATGGAATGGGGATTTACAACTGTTACCAGCACTCATAATCTGGCGGTAATGCTCCCAGACTGAGTGCCCTTAACAGTATTACCATGGAATTACTACCAGAGACCCGGCAAAGGGGTAATGAGGCCCAAGGTATCTTAAATATGATGCATTGACAAATTGTCAGGCAATGTAAATAATGTGTAAGGGGAATTATTGAAGAGTTACATCATCTAAATAAAAGCCAAATAGCTACATTTGGAGCAGTTTGAAGATGGATCCAAAGATAACCTGAGACACCTGCATACAAATTGTTGGCATAATCAGGATGCACATACATACTGTGTGGGGTGTCCTAGGTGACAAGGGCAAAATGTGCTGTTGAACTGCAGACCATGACCAGTTTGTATGTCCAGCCATGTTGGGGATATTGGTGGTGGTGGGATAAAACTGAACAACACCCAGAGACAGGTGGCAGGGGGTGGAGTAGCAAAACGTGACTGACCTCTAAAAGGTGTGTGGTCAGGAATGCTGGGGCCAAGTCTTTCAAGTGGAGAATGACCACTGTAGATGTGAGGGAAATGGAGAGATAAAACAGGGCTGGTCTTTGAGGAAAGCTGGCTTGTTGTCTAACAAGTGTGATTCGATGTGAGGAGACATCTCGGAACTGGTAATAGTGGCAGTGTCAGTTACTGGGCTCATTACAGATCTACTAAACTAGTTTTCCAATCCGCACTCAGTTTCCCTACTCTGCCAGTGACCCATATCACGTATCCGGTATGGGGGATGCTTAGCTATGAGGCAGGGACTGTTCAGGACCTATGTTCCGGCCATGAGATACAATTTGTCAAGGAGTCAGGGTGCATGGGTCCATTAAAGCCATCAAATTTGAACATAGCAGGGATTAAGTAGAGGATGAGAGAAACATTCCCAACTGGTACTCAGAGACATGCTGTACAAGCATAGATGGACCATTTTGGAAAGAGGATGCAGCAATGCCCTCTAGTGATGTGATGGCCAAACCATACAGTGGCGGAAGACCAAATGATAGTAGTGCTCCAGCATGCTGCCAGCCCCACGGTCTGACTAAATGCGAATGCATCGTACCCAGTGTGAGCATTAGGCTTTGCAGCAAGAAATCCCGACCCAGGAAACTGCCATCTTCTTAAGCAAAAAATCACTATCAGCGAAACTCATCAGAAAGCAATCAGACACACAGGATGGGGGATAAATGATCAGCACAGGAGAAAACGGTCAATGTCAAACTACCATCTCAGTAACATCAGTTTGATTTAGGGCAGCACCACACAGAAAGCAAAGTGCCAGAATATGAGCCAACCACTGAACACAAACTAGTCACAGAAGGTGGATTCCATCAGAATGCACCAGTGGCCAACTAGAGGAGCTACATGAACCACCATCAGCCAGATCCAGAATGCACCACGTGGAAAAGCAAGGGGCGGTATGCTGATCAAACTCTAGATGCACACTGTCAGAAGGAACCATGTTACTCATAAGGAGGAACAGAACTCCCAAGCTTTGAGACATTGGGCCTCATCACAAGTTGGGCGGTATCCCCAGCGGTATTACCACTGGGGCTATTAGCGTTACCGCCAACCCCCCTGCGCTATTAGCACTGAATCACAGGTTTGTCATAACATTAAGTCCCCATTCCCCACTGGGCCCATTCGGGAATTCCCCATTCCCCATTGAGCACAATAGGGAATTTTCAGCGCTACTACCGCCAGCAGTATTAGCGCAGCAGTAATAGCACCGAAAATCAGCAAAATCACTGTGGATTTGCCCCCAGCTTAGAGCCTTACTGCCCCATTTAAGGGTTACTGCCAAACTCATGATGATGCAGAATGAGTGCAGAACTGGCAGGAAGAAGGGGAGGGTGGCTGGGTGTGTGGATAGGCTGCAATGAGAATAATGCTGAACTGGGAGCTATGACTGCTGGACTAGGAACTACGAAATGGATTGATTTACTTTTTGGACATGTTTGTTCTGATATGCAAAAAGTACTGTTACACATGTTTCACTTACACATGTTTCACTTAGTAATAGAGTTCAAAGAGTGGCGAAGAGGAGGAGGAGCTTATCTTGGAAGCAACACTGAGCAGCATCGGTTTGATATCTGGTCGACCGTTCAAGGCTGGAGCCCGGCATGAAGTGCAAAATAAAAGCCCAGATCCATTTTTTATTAGTAGTAATAGCAGCTGCATTAGTAGTAGTGTTAGAAGTACCTGAAGGACCAGTAATGGAGATGTAATTAGAATTGGTAGCACTAATAATACTGGTGATGATGAGGGTAGGGAAAAGGTTAATCCACAGGCTGTGTACGTCCATATGGCAGGGTCACCAAGTATACGTCTAGTGACCTGGGAAGCTGATTCGCAGGTATTACCAGGCAGAATTTCCAGGTACATAAAATTGTTAGCAGACAGCAAAGACAATGAAACCTGTTGCTTTGCAATGTTACCACAGTAATTAATCTGTGGGTCACTCTTCCTGCTTTCCTCTGCTGTTACTTCCGGTTTTAGGAGTTGAAGGCGGTACACAACAAGTAAGAACTTCAAAATTAGATAAACAGGAGATTTTGATTGGAAACCTGTGCAGATTAGCAGACAGAAATACCACAGACTTCAGCAAAAGTTGATGATTTACCCCCAGCATCATCAGGTAAAGCCACCACCTTTCCATCCAAAAAACGGTGGAATTACCACTCTGTCATTCCACTGGTCGCAGTTCTGCCAAAATCCCCAATAGAGTCCTGCCATAACTAAGGATTAACACCGCCCTGCCACCACTTGTGATGCTGTGGTAAACCCACAGAACCAAGTGGCGGTAGCATTTGTACATTGTACATTGTACATTTGTACCGCGCACTATCACCACCGGAGTGGTCCCCTGGCGCTCTGGCGGCTCTGAAAGAGGAGGGGAGGTTGAGTTAGTGGGAGGAAGCAGGAAAAGTGCAAGAGAGCAGTGATGTGCTGTCGGCAGCCTCAGCCCGGTGGGTCCGTTGGTTGCGCCGGGGGGTTTTGCGGCCGGTAGTCGTCGTGTGCTGTTGTGCGAGTCTATGTGTGTTTTTATTTTGTTTTTGCAATGTAGTGAAGTTTGTGCGGTTTGTTGTGCTGTAGGTTTTGGTTGTGTTTGGTTTGGAGTTTGAGAGGTGTATGCAGAAGGGGAAATAGTTAGTGGGGTTGGTTAGTTTGCATCTCTGTCCTGGATTGAGGCGCTCGGCTTGCATAGTCTCCCCTGATGCGCCTCTGTCTTGATCTGGGTCCGTCTGGCATACAAGGTTCCTTACTCCTCTGGCCCCACCTCTATCATGCTCTCTCATACCCCCCCACTCCATGTCCTCCCTTCATACTCCTGAGGCCAGTGCACCTGCCAATGTCAACATCTCAGATAGTGCAGTGATTGGCAATATCTCGACAATTCCACAACACTGTGGTACCTGGCGGTTACTAAGAGGCGGGCGAAAGTGTTAGTGGGGTTGGCTGGGGCTATCCGGTGCACAGATTTACTGCCAAAATACCACCAAACTCAGAACGAGGCCCAATATATTGTTGCTGTAAAATGTTAACACACTTTAAACAGTTGCAGCTTTTTGCAATTTTACAGGATGATCCTTCCCTTTGCTTCCTGTAAGTTTCATGATCCAGTCATTCCAGCTTTGAGAAAAAAGATTGTTTGCACATATACCTCATTTCTGAATCACTGATTGGCCCTTGTCTAGTTTCCTCGCCACCTTATTTCTGCCTGTAAACTACTTGTAGTTTGGCCATGGGGCCAGATTACAGAAACTTTGCACCGGTGGAAGTGCAAAGTTGCACAGTATTAGTGCTAGGACAAAGCTTGCCCTAGTTCTGAAAATGCTGGGCGCCATAAGAAAACCATTCAACCGTGACAAGTGCAGCTTGGCATGGTATAAGCACCAGGGCAAAACATTTTAGTGCTAAAAAGATAAATTTTCGCTGCATTTATGCACCAGTGCAAAGTTTGCCCCAGTGCTAAAACGGAATGGTACTAGCAGTGCAAAAAAGGCATTCAAAATGTATCTTTTTTGCACTAGGACATTTTCCCCTGGTGCTTTTACCATGCCAAACTGATGCATTGGCTTTCCAATATGTCCCAGTCTTTTTAAAAATAGGGCAAACTTTGCTCTAGTGCTATTACCATGCAACATTGCACTTGCACCAGTGCAAAGTTTCTGTAATCTAGCCCCATATGGCTTAAAGTTAATCCCTTGATGCAGAGATTTAAATTCCGGATTGCCCACAGAACCTTTTATGTTTCTGAGGTCGAAGTATAGTTGAACTTGTATTTACATCTCTGCAATGCAGGAAACTCTGTTTACATAAAACAAGCTGTTATTATATAATTCTCAGGCTCGCATTATCTTGTGTCTCCTATGATTTTCATTACCCGCCATGGTGTTGAGGTTTTTGATATGATATGGTACGATATTTTATTTATATTGCGCTCATACACAAGTGTTTCAGAGCGAGCGCGACCAAGCAAAGGGAGGAGAACAAGGGAGAAACAAAAGCAAACGATCTTACTAGACCCATTGACATTTGAACGCGTAAGGGAAAAGGGGAAAGTGAGAGGGAGGGGGAGAAGTCGAAAGTGCGGAACAGAGGTGAGAAACAGAATAAATAATAAGTGCGATAAATAAAAAAGGCAGTAAAAAAGGTAGTGCAACCATGAGTGGCAAGTGCATGATTAGTCAGATAACTGATAAGTGCAAAGACAAACGGGGGACTGTATGGGTACAGATACAGATACTGGTGCAAGGGGAGTCTTAGGTGCAGGGGGGCGGCATGGTAAGCAGGTACCTGGGCCCGAAAGGACAGAGGGTGGCCAGGTGCACGTTGCCGAGAGAGAAAAACAGATCAGCAGGGGAGGAGAGAGGCAAAGGCAGAAGTGAAGAGGAAGGTCTTGAGGTGCTCCCGGAACCGGAGATGGTTCTCAAGTTTCAAGGTGGCCGGGATTCTGTTCCAAAGGGAGGCCCCTATGGCTGGACCTTGGTACAAGGAGCAGTGCCAAACTCAACACACCACTTTTATTGAAGCCAAAGCATTTTAAACAGGAGACACTTCACATATACCAGAGTGTGGAGTCCAGTTGAGACCTGGTCAAAGAAACCAGGATGTGATGGCAAAACAGGGATGAAAACATGTAACCTGACAATAGCACATTCTGTGCGTGTTGATTGTGTATGGATACATTGCACTGCATCCCTTTTTACATTAGCAACATTACTCAACACTTAAGAACACCCATTAGACACTAATGCATAACTGTGTTTTGTATACTTTGGGGGTTGCTTTGTTGGACGTTGGAGAGGACAGTGAGAGTCCTGTTCACGACTATCGTCTGTTGTGTGAAGAATTGATGACACAGTTATTTTCAATTTGGTGTCAAGAAGTATCTTTCTTTGCAAAGAATCACACTTTTTGGGGAAAAGTACCAAAAACTGGGGTCATAGCTCAGGTCTCACCTGCCAAGGCGAACAATTTAGCCTCCAGACTCACATCTCTTATTACACAGGTGGAGCCATGTACAATATGCCAACCTCGTGTTGATTGGCTTGCAGTTTATGTCCTTACTTCTTATTCGAATTTGTCTAGCGCAGCGTTGAGTACCGAGTTGGCCTCCTGGCGCTACCATGAAGAGCCCGAAGAGTGATTTTTGTTCAAAGAGCCAGGTTTGTGAGATCACACCACCCTCATACCTGTCAATCTTCTAACTGCACTTGAAAGGTTAGAGGGCTGTAAGAACTCATTTATTTGCAATGGATGCTTTTTCCAGGCCAACCAAAAAAGAATCATTTATTTTTCTTGCATTATGGTTCTATCAATCTCCCGGCTCCCGATTTAGCTTTGTGGGAAGAATCTGGTGGGAAGTTGCCGCAGTGATATATAAATGCTAAAAATAATAGAGCAATTGCTGTTCTGATTGCACACAAGTTCTAATGGATGCCTAGGTGTCCAGCAAACATCAGACATAGGGCCTTATTACACGGATGGCGGAGAGCCATGGCGCTACTAGCGCCATGGTTCATGCCGGTAAAATACTGGCACCGCCTTGGCGGAAAGGGGAATTACCGCCCCATTCCAAGGTTGGCGGGGCGGTAATTCCCCCTTCCACCATTGCCCTTCCCCATTCCCATTTTTGCCTCGTAGGGCATAATGGGAATGGGGAAGGCGCTAATTACGGTACCGCAAATTGCGGTACCGTAATTAGCTCCCTGGGTCCCTTTGCGGGTTGGTTTTTAACGCCTGCAAAAAGCAGGCGTTAAATCCCCCAACCCGCAAAGGGACCTCGTAGTAAGGCGGTAAGGATTTACCGGTACCGGTAAATCCTTACCGCCATCCGTGTAATGAGGCCCATAGTGTCTAATAACAGACATATGTTAGCTTTATGCTCCCTCCCACTCGCATTTAAGATTTTACCCTTTATTCGTATTCCTTCTCTCCTTCGAATATTGCCGACGTGTATAATTTCGATGTGAAAAGTGCCTTAGATTTAGAATTTAGTTTGTTTTTTATTTTATTTTATTTTATTTTTATTTTTACCGAACTTGCAACAGGTTTGCTCAAATTTAAGTTGATGCAGTTGAGTACTTTTGCCCTTTAACCCCCTGATGAAAATACAGGCACTGACATTAGCTGAGCTTTAACCCCATTGACAGGCAGTTGTCATTTTTATAACATTTTTTGATTTTAATGATCAGTGCTCGATAATGGGTGCAGACAACCAGCTACCAAAAGTACCAAATCCTGAGTAGTGTTTAAAGATAAGTACTCATGTTAGATAAGTACTCATGTTAATTAGATCACATGGGCTACAAAGCAGTTAATGTGTTTGCGAGTAAGAGGGTATAGGTTGCATTGCTACATTTTGCTGCCCCAAATGGAGCTCATACTCGATGTTAAAGATATGTTCAGCAAATTACAAATAACAAACATGTAAGGAACCCTATTCATTATCGGTCATCCTGCAATTTTTACTGCACATTCATTGGTTGCTCAGTGCACCTATGGAATATTCACTGATTGGCCCGGCTGGCTTTTGCATAGTTATTCGGCCTTGTTACGAGTTTGGCAGTAAGTGGTAAAGTTGCCAGTAACTATGTTATCGCCAACTTTGCCACTATGCCAAATTACACGTTTGGGCATGGAGTGGAGGATTGCCTTCAGGAAAACGCTGGAGGTAAATCCTCCAACTCACCGCCAAAAAATCCTCAGAATCGGTGGAATTACCACTGCAGAAATTCCACTGCGGGAACTCTGACGAAAAAGCCCAATTGAGTCAAATGGCTTAAATGGGGAATTACACCGCCACCACCACTTGTAATCTGGTGGAAATTCCCCCAGACCAAGTGGCGGTAACGGTAATTCGTTTGGGCGGTATTCTGTCAGATGTGCTGCCTGTATACCGCCCAGCTCGTAATGAGGCCCATTGTTTGTCATATTCATTGGCTTTCCAGTGTGGATAATGTATATTATTTTGTTGTTCTTCCATCTTCTTGCTATTCATTGGTTATCTAGTGCAGATCATGCATATTCTTTTGTTCTGCCAACTTTCTGCAAACTCAATGGTTGTCTTGCCATGCTCCTGCAAATTGGACTTGGTGCCGCGCTCAGCCCTGCCTTTTCTTTGCCTGTCCTTCTCACATCGGACATATTCACTGATTGCCCCAGCCTACCGGTCTATATTCATTGGTTGTTTCCATGCCACTTTCCTGCATATTCATTGGTTGTCTGATTTAGCTCCTATAAATTCTTTGTTTGTTCATCCCAGCATGAACAGTGGGTCACTGACCAGACGATCATTTGGATATCTAAGGCTAAACAGTGGATATATGCCGGCTGATTGTTGAGCTAAAGAAAACAGCAGCCATGTGATACATTGGGACATCTTTTATTCGAATACCTCGTTTCATCTTTCGAAATGATGTCTTGTGTCAGTTTTACCTTGTAAGGCATTTTTCGAATTGGAGTCTTAAAACTAAAGATGGGAGTTTGGAAATCAAAACCTTAGGAGATATTATGCTCACTAAAAAGAATATTAAATGTTACTAAGGTGACTAGATACTCTATCTGATGTCCAAATAAGTGTACGAAATCATGTCATCATTGCATTTTTGTAGTCCCTGATGAATATCCAATACAATTAAATTGTTCAATGGGACAAGAACATGTGTATGTAGGGCAGGTTTGTACACATATGGGAGCAGTTCTTTTATTTGTTTTCCTATTGTGTTTGTTCGTGTTATCGTGATTATTTTTGTATGTACAGTAGTATATGTCTTTCATTGAAGTGAATTACTTTGTTGTAATTTACGTTGTAGCATTTTCTTTGTGGGGAACTGTTTCAATGCTGCCCGGCACCATGTGGAGAAGGCTTTGGTCAGTTGAAGAAAGATGTCTTACTTGTCTTTTGTGTTGAGCAGATTATTATGAGGACACCCTTTGAATGGCACTCTCTTAAACATTCTTAAAAATGTCTTGCCAATAGAATTATCTAGATTGACTTCGTTCTTGCATAACTCTCTTGCAATAGCAGCATATTCCTTAGTGAAGAAATAAGCACTGGCATATGGCCAAATGCACAACCATTCATGTACTAATTGGCGTGACATTGTAATGTATTCATTTGTGTGTACGCATAACCGTGATCTGCACAAGATCATGCATTAAGTTGAATGACTAAATTGTGGGCATTTCAGAGTTCTAAATGCGCATTTATGCTAATCTATGGATTTGTCCCAGTGTTAAACTGTGTGTATCAGTTATAAGGTTGCAGGTGCAAATCTGTTCCAATGCAAAACTTCTGAATCAGGGTCACTTTATCCATATATACTGTGAGGTTGCCCACTTTATAGATGCACATTTTGATTTTCAGGGTTGCTGGGCATAGCACTAGAAATAGTATATGTTTCCATTTCTAGCATAAGACCCGTCCGTGCTCAGCTATGTATTGTTTCTTTTTAAAGCGCTGTAGGCCTCATGCTAGCAATGTTCTTTTTGTATTTTTCACAAGTGAGGTTCTGTCTGCTGGAAAAAAAAAGTTTCTGGCATGTGAAGGCAGTTTGCTAGAAATAGGGTTGCTGGCAATCATGGCCAACTGCACTGTTATGATATATATATATTTTTATTTATATTGCGCTCGTACACAGGTGTTTGCTGTTGGCTATAGGGAATCTGCCCCCTGTTTACTCCACCTTGTTTTCATTCAGGAACTCAGGTTTGTGGCCCATCCCCTGTTGATTTTAACATCTTGTTTTTGCAGGTTGTTCAGCGCCCCTTTCGGTCGACCTGGTTACGGGGGCTCCAGTTGCAGTTCCCTCCCTTGCCTAGGGCTTAAGGAATGGGCTTAAGCCACCCACCAAGCCAGCGCCAGAAACACTGTGGCTACATCTAGGGCCTGATTCATGGAATTTGTTGCACGGTTCAAAGTGACTTTGCACTGCTCAAAAGGAACTTTGCACTGCTGACACAAACCTTGATTCATGGAACTGTGCAAAGTGTATTTTTACAGTGCAAAGTCAGTGCATAGTCATTTTTGCAATACAAAGTGACTTTGCACAGACTTTACACTGCAAAAATACACTTTGCACAGTTCCATGATCAGGGTTTGAGTTTGTGCATGTGCAGATTTGAAGCATGTGGTACTTTTAGTCTGAAAGGTGGACATTTCACATTTCAACTGTTGGTGGCTCTGTAAACACTGAAACAGAAATGTTATCCAACAGAGTGGGATACCCCTGTCCCCTGCACATCTTTGCACTGGTAAGAACCAGTCAAAATATATATAATACCATTAAACAAATGTAATGATCCAAGTACAAGTTAAAACCAATTATTTAGAGTACAACTTTGTTGTTTGTAGTAAACACTTCTGTATTCATGTAGCGTTGGCCCAATGCGTTTCGTGGTCAAAGTCCCTTCATTACGGGTAAATTCCAACAACTTTTAAGTCATGTATACAACAAGAACAATTAGTGTATTTCATACATAAAGGAGACTGCTTTAGTCAACAATAAGAAAACGTATATTCAATATTCAAAGATGTAATAGAACACTTTCAATCACATAACATATGAAGAGAATAATTAATGACCAATAACAGCCCCAGTCAATGCAATATGTAGAAATTAAACTAGAATACAAATATATTTTGAACGACTTTAATAAAAATACCTGATCGAAGAAAGCACTGTGAAAGTCAATCTAAAAAATATAAACAGTGAAATAAATACTGGGTGACCCCAACCACCAAAGAAAAGAAGTAAGAGATACCCAAATTCCAACAAAACCTCCACCAAAAGTGAAGTGCCTGAAATCATAGGCAGATACGGATAATAGTAGAACCAATATTCAAACAATAAGAAACCTACTGAAGAAAGCGAGAGCCCAGTCCAAGATTAGGACCCTATTTTACAGAAAGCCATGAAGGAAACCTTAAACCCTGCTGCCTTTTTCCCCACTATCCATGAAAGTCAAATCTACATGAGTTTTCGTTGACTGCTTTGTTTTTAAATTTAGTATTTTTTTTCACACTGTCCAGGAAAATCAAATCTGGGTGTGTTTTCATTCACAGCTATATTCTGAAACATAGGCCTTTTCCCCGCTAACCAGCAAACTCATATCTAGGTGTTTTTTTGTTGACTGCTATATTTCGAAACGTAGGCCTTTTTCCCACCATCCAGTAAATGCAAATCTAGGTGTGTTTTCATTGGCTGGTATATTTTGAAACTCAGGCCTTTTTCCCCACTAACTAGGAAACTCATATCTTGGTATGTTTTCGTTGACTGCTATATTTTTAAACTCAGGCCTTTTTCCCACTAACCAGGAAACTCAAATCTAGGTGTGTTTTTGTTTACTGCTATATTTTGAAACCTTCTCCCACTATCTGGGAAATTCATATTTAGGTGTCTCTCCCTAACTTCTGTATTCGCATATCAGGCCCACTACTCTCTAACTAAAGAAGACAATCATAGGGGGATCTCAGTCTCAACCAAACTTGAAGCGCCGGTCAGGTACTTTTCCCTGCCCTCCAAACCAGCCAACCTCTGAGTGAGTTGCTCTTACTGCTGAGCCTAGAAACTCAGACCCCTCTCCACATTCAGTCCACCTTACACAGGAAAGGGGAACACTAGGATACTGTCTCGCTAGATGGGAAACACATCAGACACCCCTCTATCGAGATAGCCAGACACCCCAACAATAGCCCTAGGATCCTATCAAGCCTGGGACTTTCCCCTTACTTCGTCCCCAAGACAAGCTAGCTGTATGGTAAGGACTCTGCAGTCACTCTTCCTCCAGCAGCCTTCCCACCTCTATCCGATTACCATCCCACATATCAAGCCACAAGACCACCCAGATCACACTGTTATATCTAGACAGAATTGTGAATGCTAGCTTGCGTCACATCTAGACAGAATTGTGAAGATTATCTTGTGTCACATTGAGACAGAATTGTCAATCTTGGCTTGCGTCACATCTAGACAGAATTGTGAAGATTATCTTGTGTCACATTGAGACAGAATTGTCAATCTTGGCTTGCGTCACATCTAGACAGAATTGTCAAAGATTAGCTTGCATTGCATCTAGACAGAATTGTAATTATTAGCTTGCATCACATCGAGACAGCATTGTGAGGATTAGCTGGTGTCACATTTAGACAGATTTATGAATATTAGCCTGCGTCACACCCAGACAGATTTGTGAATATTAACTTGCGTCACATCTAGACAGAATTGTAAAGAGTAGCTTGTGTCACATCTAGACAGAATTGGGAATAGTAGCCTACGTCACATCTAGAAAGAATTTTGAATATTAGCCTGTGTCATATCTAGACAGAATTGTGAATACTAGCTTGCATCACATCGAGACAAAATTGTGAAGATTAGCTGGCATCACATCTAGACAGAACTGTGAATATTAGCCTGCGTCACACCCAGACAGAACGGTGAAGATTAGCCTGCATCACATCTAGACTGAATTGTGAAAATTAGCTTGCTTCACATCTAGACAGAATTGTAAAGATTAGCTTGCATCACATCTGGACAGAATTGTAAAGATTGGCTTGCGTCACATCTAGATAGAATTGTGAAGATTGGCATGCATCACATGTAGATAGTGATGTCACTAACCCACCCTACTAAATAATCTCACCCCTCTGCATACAGCTCTCAAACTCTAACTAAACGCACCATACCTCTAAAGCACAACAAACTGCATGCACTTCACTACATCACAACAACAAAACAAACCACACATAGCCCTGCACAACAGAACATGATGGCTACCAAGCGAAAAGCACGCCTAAACTCAGCAAACGGTGTTAACTGAGCTGAGGATGCCAACAGCACATCACAGCTCTCTTGCTCCTTTCCCTCTCAGCCCTACTAGCCCATCCTACTGTCATGATCTCTGCTTCCAAAAGGTCAGGGTTTTCCCAACTCCCTTGGAAGCAGATCCATAACCCAGGTTCCGAGTGCCAACCAGTCCCAATTGGGACCTTTTGGACCCAGTCCTGGCGCCAGTGGCACCAGGCTCATAAATATGCCCAGTCCCAGCGCTGGAAGCGCCGGGCTCATAATGCTTGGGTGGACTTACCTTCAGCAGACCATGCTGCTTACTTGCCTGCCAGTTGAGCCTCTGATCCTCTTCTGTTTGGAACTACTTTTCCTGTTGGGTGGGGCTGGAGCCACTCCCTAGATTCAGAACACTGGAACTCTTCTGGAAGGCAGGAACTCTTTTCTTACCAGGAACTCTTTTCTTACTTAGGCGTGGCTGTGGAAGGAGACACCTAGGCACTACAGGAGGCTATTTAAACCACACCCGGTGGATGAATCTTGCTTTGCGTTATTCTGCAACCTCTGCAGCAGAACGCTCATCGTGTCTTCTGCATCCGGTCCTGGGCCTAAGGAAAAAGGCTTACCATCCTGAATCCAGTCTTCAGCAACACCTATAAAGACAAGAAAGAACAGGTTAGCATTCCGGCATCTGAAAGGCAAAGGCTTACCATCCTGAATCCAGTCTTCAGCAACACCTATAAAGACAAGAAAGAACAGGTTAGCATTCCGGCATCTGAAAGGCAAAGGCTTACCTACTCTTCGTGTGCTCCGGAGGTCTTCACACTGCATTCCGGCATCTGAAAGACAAAAGTTTACCAACTCTTCGCACGCTCCGGAGGCCTTCGGCGCTGCATCCCGCATCTGAAAGACAAAACAAGGTGCGTTTAAAGACATTGGGGAACTTTAATACTCACGTGCCATTACTCCTTTCCACATCTAATCCAGTGGGTATTCCGGCACCCTGCAGCCGCTCCGAACTCGTACCTGCAAAATAAAAAGACAGTTAGAGCGCATAGTGAAGCAGGCAACAAGCGCTTACTTACGTGCTTCCAGGCGCTTCTATTCATCACACGGGCTCCATCTTCAACTCACTTCAGCCCGTCATCCGCCATCGCCGGAACCCTGCAAAACAAGAGACATCATTACTAAAGACTTTAAAGACATTTGAATGACTCGAAACTTACCGTTCGTGCAGTAAACGACGGACAGCAGTCCTCTGAAGTCAAGAGGCCTGCGCTACCTATCCAGTGAAGAAACTGGTTACAGCACCCTGCCCCGAGGCAGATGGAGAGCTCGGCATTCACTTACCTAAGACATCTTACTCTACACGTCAGGCATACAGTGCACAGAGGTCCAGCCCAAAGAGCCAACCGGGTGCTACACATCACCTTTGAAGATACGGTAGTCGCCCAGTCAAGACCGGCGCCTCTGCGAGAATCAGGTGAGCGTTACAGAACGCAAAGCCTACCGCAAAACTCTCGCCCAGGCGCTATGGAAACCTCGGATACTGACCCCCTAGCCCGGTTACTTGGGGAACTAAGGGCAGAAGTGCATGCAGCTCGTCAGGAAACGAATGCTCTAAGAAGGGAACTAATTATTTCCAAGGAGAGAACAGACAATCTTGCTAGACAAGTGCTACAGTCACAAGCCGGACAGACCCCGTTACCCGCATCAGGGGCAAATCTTCCTTCAACATCCTCTATGAATCCAGTGCAGATCAACCTACCTCGGAATGTACCTCTGGCTCCGCCCGAACGATTTTCTGGTGACCCAAAGAGGTTTGCAGTATTTATCAATCAGTGCCGGTTGCACTTCTTATGCCGGCCAGCAGCCTTTCCAACTGATCAAGCAAAAGTAGCTTTTGTACTTTCGTACCTTAGTGGCAATGCGGCAGACTGGTCGATCCCTCTAGTTAATCAAGATGATCCGGTTCTCCATGATTTTCAAGCCTTTCAGCTTAGTATGGAAAAACTGTTCGCAAGACATTCACAGGGGCAGGCCTTGGACAATGAGCTTCTTTCGTTGCGACAGGGTAATCAAGACCTTTTGGCTTATATTGCATCTTTCAATAGACTAATAGTGGAAACTCAATGGCCTGAGGACAAAAGGATTACGCTGTTTTATAGAGGTCTACGTGGAGAGCTCAAAGACGTTTTAGCCCAAGTAGTGAATCCCCCACAAGACTGTTCGGATTATATAGACTTGGTCGTTCAAATAGATCACAGGCTGCAGAACAGGAAGGCCGATCGTTCCAAGTTTGATGCTCGAGTATTTTCCAAACCGCCAACTCCTTCCAAAGGAGTAGACTCCGGGGAACCCATGCAAATAGGGGGTCTGAAAGGTCCTCTAACACAAAGGGAGCGGGAAAGGAGGAAACAGTTGCAATTATGCCTATATTGCGGAAACTCAGGGCACTTTCTTTGAGACTGTCCGGTGAAACCTGCCAAGAAGGCAGTAGGAGCTGCAGTTACCAAAGTTACAAACTCTGAGCAGGGAAACGACCTCGCCCGACAAGAATAGAGGTCCTCTTGCCGAGCGTGAAAACCAGTTCCGTGACCTCGCATTTCGTGATACCTATGGTCCTCATTAGCCCTGATAATCCGGATCGATTACATGCAATTGAAGCTTACGTCGACAGCGGTGCCATCGGCAATTATGTGGATCATGAAATGGTTTTGAGGATGAATCTAACTCTTTGTCCCAAGGCTGTAAAGGACGTCATTACTACGGTGGATGGTACGGAGATAGCCTCCGGGCCAGTAACGCATACCACTCAAGAGGTGACGCTAGTAAGTCAAGATGGACACCATGAGAAGATCGTGTTCGATGTGATCAAGGCCCCTCAGTTTCAGATTATTCTAGGAATACCTTGGTTAGAGAAACACAATCCTCTGATCGATTGGCGAGCAAGAACGGTCCAGTTTCCAGAATGTGTCTCTACTTGTCACCCTCCACCTGGTGTTGCACTGGCCGCAATTTCTTCAGAGACTCCCCAGTTACCTCCCGAATACCTAGAATACCAAGATGTTTTCCGGAAGGATCAGGCTAACTCTCTACCTCCTCATAGGTCTTATGACTGCCAGATAGACCTGATACCTGGATCTACTCCTCCTTGTAGTAGAATTTATGCCCTCACCGAGCCTGAGAACCTTCACCTTCGACAATACCTGGATCAATACCTGGCAAATGGGTTTATTCGTCCTTCCAAGTCCCCTGCTTCTTCAGCTTTGTTCTTCGTTCCAAAAAAGGAAGGAGACCTTAGAACTTGTATCGATTATCGCTCCCTGAACCAGATCACCGTTAAGAATAGATATCCGTTACCTTTGATCCCTGAACTCCTGGACCAAGTCAGAAAAGCATGCATATATACAAAGTTGGATCTTAGAGGAGCTTACCACTTGGTACGAGTAAAAGAGGGCGATGAATGGAAGACGGCCTTCCGCACCAAGTATGGGCTATTTGAATATAAGGTCATGCCCTTCGGACTTTGCAATGCCCCGGCCGCCTTTCAATATTTTATGAACGATGTCCTCAGAGAGCTCATAGATGTATGTGTTGTTGTTTACATTGACGACATCCTCGTTTATTCTTCATCGGAATCTGAACATCGGAAACAGGTGAAAATGGTCCTCGAAAGATTGCGTCAACACAAACTTTTCGCTAAGTTGGAAAAATGTGTTTTCAACGTGACTGAAGTTGAATTCTTGGGATTCATATTATCACCTGGCGGAGTGCGTATGGATTCAAAGAAGGTCGATGCAGTTCTCAAATGGCCATCACCATCCTCCGTAAAAGGTGTGCAAAGCATGTTAGGCTTCGCTAACTTTTACCGCAGGTTTATCCCCGAATTCTCTCGAATAGTCCAGCCCATCACTGCCTTGTTAAAGAAAAACAAACGTTTTGAATGGTCTACCGAGGCGGAACAAGCTTTCCAGGATTTGAAGACTAAATTTATCTCTGCACCAATCTTAAAACACCCTCGCCCCGAACTCCCCTACATCGTGGAAACTGATGCTTCAAGCCTTGCCATGGGGGCAGTTCTATCACAAAAGGACCCGGTAACCAATCAGTTGCATCCCGTGGCATTTTGGTCCCGCAAATTCTCGCCTCCTGAAATCAATTACACGATTACTGACAAGGAACTTCTGGCTATCAAGTCTGCCTTTAAGGCTTGGCGGCATTATCTGCTGGGGGCCCGACACACCGTTATTGTGATTACGGATCACCGAAACCTGCAATATTTGAAGACCGCAAAAGCCCAATCCTCTAGAAAACTCCGTTGGGCATTATTCTTTGCCGAGTTTGACTTCATAATTACCTATCGACCTGGTACAAAGAACGGTAAAGCCGATGCCCTTTCTCGGATGGGAGTGGAAGAACACTTGGTCAACCCTAAACCTGTACCAATCATTCCCGAACAAAGAATTCTGGGTGTAATCGCCACAGAATCCATAGAGGAAGTTAAGGATAAAGCCAGGCAACTTGTAACTCCAGCAGACATACAGAATTGGCATCTGCAGGGAAAGGACTTTGCAGTAAAGGACAACTTATTGTATTTCCGAGAACGATTATACCTACCCAGCACAGATTTACAGAAAAAAGTAATCTCTTGTTATCACGACTCTTTAATGGAAGGTCATCCCGGTATAGCCAAGACCTCAGAAAAGATCAAGCGCTACTTCTGGTGGCCGTCTTGGAAAAAAGATATCAGAGACTTTATAATGTCCTGTGGAGTATGCGCCCAAAACAAGAGTCAAAAGGAAAGACCAGCAGGCCTCTTACGCCCTATTGACATCCCACCTCGCCCTTGGCATACGCTTTCTATGGACTTCATCACCGATCTACCTCCATGCTCCGGATACAATACGATTCTAGTAATCGCGGACTTATTCTCCAAGATGGCGCATTTCATTCCGCTCAAAGGCTTGCCAACAGCAGCAACTCTGGCCCGAGAATTTCTCGAAAACATCGTCCGACTGCACGGTTTTCCTTCGGTTCTAATTTCGGATCGAGGTAGTCAATTTATTTCTCATTTTTGGCGAAGTTGCTGTCGGTCGGCTCAAATTGATGTGAGACTATCGACCAGTCACCACCCTCAGACCGACGGACAAACCGAGAGGACCAATCAAACTCTGGAACAGTATTTACGCTGCATGCTGCAACAAACTGAAAAAACTTGGAAAGATATCCTTTGGATAGCCGAGTATGCCTACAATAACTCTGTCCATTCGGGAACTGGGAAAACCCCGTTTTTTCTTTTGTACGGCAGTCACCCTCGAACCTCGGAGTTGGATCCCCTCCAAGATCTTGAAACACCAGCAGTAGACTACCTGCATTCTACAATCACCCAAGCCTTTAAGGAAGCTGTTTCTCACCTTCAAAGGGCTAAAGAACAATACAAGAAAGGAGCAGATGAACATCGGAAGGAAGCCCCACACTATCAAGTAGGGGATCAAGTCTGGTTATCCACCAAATATCTATCTCTAAAAGGGCCACGCACATTCAACCCAAGATACCTTGGTCCCTATTCCATCACTACCATAGTAAACCCAGTAGCGGTCAAGTTGGACTTGCCCCCGCACATGAAGATACATCCGGTCTTCCACGTCTCTCTATTAAAACCCGTGCAACCTCAAACCCGACTAACCAAATCTCCAAAACCTATCCTAGTGGATGGAGAACTCGAGTTTGAAGTCAAAAGCATTCTGGACTCCAAGATCTCCAAATCTAAACTATTCTACCTAATTGACTGGAAAGGCTACGGCCCCCAAGAGAGATCCTGGGAACCTGCTGAATATGTCCACGCTCCTCGCCTAATCAAAAGATTTCACCGAACATTTCCTGACAAGCCAAAACCCCCGGAGAAGCCCGGTTTGGTAGGGGCCTTGAGGGGGGGTACTGTCATGATCTCTGCTTCCAAAAGGTCAGGGTTTTCCCAACTCCCTTGGAAGCAGATCCATAACCCAGGTTCCGAGTGCCAACCAGTCCCAATTGGGACCTTTTGGACCCAGTCCTGGTGCCAGTGGCACCAGGCTCATAAATATGCCCAGTCCCAGCGCTGGAAGCGCCGGGCTCATTGGGCCTCATTACGACCCTGGCGGTAAGTTACCGCCAGGGCCGTGACTTTACCGCCATGGTGCTAACTACGTTAACGCCATGGCGGTAAGGGGATTTACCGCCCCATTCCGACCTTGGCGGGGCGGTAAATCCCCAATCCCCATTTACCCTTCCCCATTCCCATTTTTGCCCCATAGGGCATAATGGGAGTGGGGAAGGCGTTAATTACGCCACCGTAAATTACGGTGGCGTAATTAACACCAAGTTCCCTTACCGCCATGGTTTTTTACACCCGCTAAAAGCAGGTGTAAAAACCGCCATGGCGGAAAGGGAACTCGTAATTGGCGGTAAGGGGTCGGCGCAGCTAACGCTGGCGCTAACCCCTTACCGCCAGGGTCGTAATGAGGCCCATAATGCTTGGGTGGACTTACCTTCAGCAGACCATGCTGCTTACTTGCCTGCCAGTTGAGCCTCTGATCCTCTTCTGTTTGGAACTACTTTTCCTGTTGGGTGGGGCTGGAGCCACTCCCTAGATTCAGAACACTGGAACTCTTCTGGAAGGCAGGAACTCTTTTCTTACCAGGAACTCTTTTCTTACTTAGGCGTGGCTGTGGAAGGAGACATCTAAGCACTACAGGAGGCTATTTAAACCACACCCGGTGGATGAATCTTGCTTTGCGTTATTCTGCAACCTCTGCAGCAGAACGCTCATCGTGTCTTCTGCATCCGGTCCTGGGCCTAAGGAAAAAGGCTTACCATCCTGAATCCAGTCTTCAGCAACACCTATAAAGACAAGAAAGAACAGGTTAGCATTCCGGCATCTGAAAGGCAAAGGCTTACCATCCTGAATCCAGTCTTCAGCAACACCTATAAAGACAAGAAAGAACAGGTTAGCATTCCGGCATCTGAAAGGCAAAGGCTTACCTACTCTTCGTGCGCTCCGGAGGTCTTCACACTGCATTCCGGCATCTGAAAGACAAAAGTTTACCAACTCTTCGCACGCTCCGGAGGCCTTCGGCGCTGCATCCCGCATCTGAAAGACAAAACAAGGTGCGTTTAAAGACATTGGGGAACTTTAATACTCACGTGCCATTACTCCTTTCCACATCTAATCCAGTGGGTATTCCGGCACCCTGCAGCCGCTCCGAACTCGTACCTGCAAAATAAAAAGACAGTTAGAGCGCATAGTGAAGCAGGCAACAAGCGCTTACTTACGTGCTTCCAGGCGCTTCTATTCATCACACGGGCTCCATCTTCAACTCACTTCAGCCCGTCATCCGCCATCGCCGGAACCCTGCAAAACAAGAGACATCATTACTAAAGACTTTAAAGACATTTGAATGACTCGAAACTTACCGTTCATGCAGTAAACGATGGACAGCAGTCCTCTGAAGTCAAGAGGCCTGCGCTACCTATCCAGTGAAGAAACTGGTTACAGCACCCTGCCCCGAGGCAGATGGAGAGCTCGGCATTCACTTACCTAAGACATCTTACTCTACACGCCAGGCATACAGTGCACAGAGGTCCAGCCCAAAGAGCCAACCGGGTGCTACACATCACCTTTGAAGATACGGTAGTCGCCCAGTCAAGACCGGCGCCTCTGCGAGAATCAGGTGAGCGTTACACCTACTCTCTTTCCTTTCAGATCCCCCAGAGTGCAGGGGACCATTGATAGTGCACGTTATAAATATCCTTTAACATTAACATTAAAATGGAGAAGAATGAAGGCCCATTCGCTGTGGGATGTATTAACCCACTCATCCAAGCCCTGCAACATCACTAGGCATTGCTGGCAGCAGAAACATCAGAATGGCCACTGGAAAGCATGCTGCTCGCTCAAAACCATCCAAAAAAATGCGCAGTAAAAATCTGAAAGGTAGGCTGCCATCCACTTTTGCCTATATTAGTGAGCACAGGAGACCACTGCCAAAAACCACCATTGGGCTACCCACACAGTACCCTGAAACCAGGTGTGCCTGCTCAACAACTCCTGGCAGGAGCCACGATTCTGGGGCGGAGACAAACCGTTGTGTGTATTGAATTGAAAGCAAATGTATGTTTTATGAAATTGCTTATAACAAATTTTACCAAGCTGACAGAAATGTCAAACTTTGAGATTCTTAAAATGAAAAATTCACTCACAATTCAAGCCTAAGCTGGACGCTGGGTGATGTTCTGAGACCAAACCCCCGGATTCATTAATATTGTAGATACAGTGTTTATGCTAGAAACATAAAAACCTACAGTAATATGCTCAGAGAGAGTGTGTATGTCTGTGTAAAATTGGGTGCAGAACCAATCTTGGCAAACCCACCAAAATCGCAAATAGGTTGTCATTTCTGAACTAAAGCTCTTAGGAAGATCAGGGTTGGACAAGAATGTACCTTAAGTAATCTGTGATGTGTACATGTATTCTCAACAACTTGTGTATCTGGGAAATATGTTTTCTATGAAAAATTGATTTTCTAAGTTTTCGCGATTTACGCACGCAGAAAAATTGCCGCGAATTGCAATTTAGCTCCATTTCACCACTTGTAAAAATAGCTGTTTCTTGTTTGCAACTGCTGAATTTCGTTTCCAATTTGATAACCATTCATGAATCATTGCTAGTGTTGACCTGAACCAATCTAAAGTAACTATCACTCATCCTGAATCTCTTTAGTGAATTAAAATCAATTTAGCATATTTTTCCATTCATTGCAATCATATTCCAAAGCGTTTTGACCTATGTTTTAAAATAATTCCTGTGTCTCTCTAAGCTTGCTGGGGAAACTGGAATTGAACTGCATTCTTGATTGTATTCCTGAAACCGGTGTGCCCTCATTTCCATCTCTTCATATTGCATAGGGGGGAGTAAGTAGTCACAGGGGAAAAGGTGATCATATTATCTTTTGTTGAAATCATATCAAGTTTATTTCTGTGTTGCATTCATTCCCATTATTGCATTTCCTTGAATTACATAAAGTATTCTCTGCTACAGTATCTTCCATATTCATACTTCTAAGTGATTAAAGAGAGTGTCAATTTTGTAATATTCCCTATTGTTGATTACTGTCCATATTCATAAGTGTGCTACTCAGATATTATTTGGTTCATAAAGTGTGATATATATATTGTTTAATTCTTCAAATAAATCTTTTAATTTGCAAAACAAACCTACTTCTTGGCTAAGTGAGGTCAGAGGGATTAAAAGAGAGGGGCGTTATATAAGGGTTCATCATCCAGATTTAACAAACTTTCATATAAAAATATATAAATAAGGGCTTCCATTGGGCATCCCATCCTAAGCATTGACTTAGCTGGATTGCTGGATTTAAGTCACTTACATCACCACAGTTTTACAAAGCTGTGTTCCACATAGAGAGCACCAACTTGATGTCTCTCCATGCCGAACGCTGTAACTCAAATGCTAAAACAGCCACCTAGCCTGTTCTGGGGTATCATGACATCACCACTGCTGCATGATGACATCACCACGTAAACATGAACATGATAACATTTCCTATAGCACCCAAGTGGAAGCTGGTAAAAAAATAACAATGTTAAAAAGATTTTAAAAACACAAGTATTATAATAATCAGGTAACAAAATATCAACATAAAAATAAAGGAACTAAAAAAAGACCTAACAAAAAAGTGGAAAAAGTCTAAATACTGCATCAACCAACCAGTAGAGTTATAACAATAGTCGCGGATAAGTGTGGGATATTATAGAGAGAAATCTGGAGAATATAAAGGCCTCAAAAACTTTATAGACACGGTCATCCCCATTAATGCATTAAGTCAAACATAATCGATGCTAATGATTGTTAGACTTTTAAAAAAAAGAAATCTCAAACATTGATAAATAAATTATAGAATTAATACAAAACAAAAATCCAGAAAGAACAAGATGAACCTTTACTTCACAGTGGTGCCTAAAGACTAAAGAGAACACAATTATCTAAGAGAACTTATGTAAGCATTGTACATTCTATGTTCTTATTAAAACACAACAAAGGATGCTAAAGTATAGTAATCATCATATGAGATCAAAAAGCATTAAAAAAAGAACAAAAAAGTAACTTTAGTCCAAATTATTTGAAAACAAAACCCCTATTGGGTATAGTGTTATTAAACTCTGGACTGTACAAGGCCCAAAGGTTTCTGACAAGAAAATATGCAGAACTAAAGATTACAAGACCAAAAGAGCTCTCCAATGATTGATTCGGACATAACAATGTAAACTTAAGTCCTCATTCAGGCCATTGGGTAACACAGTATACAAATAGTAGATGCAGAATACTTCCCCCTGTAGTAATGTTTTCTGTTTGTCACCCCCTCGTGTGGATGTCTGTACAGCCTCCATGACAATGAATGTGATTTGAGAAATATTGTGACTTCTCTCTAGAAAATGCCTGACTACTGGTGACTTTGTGTTCCATGTCTGTATGTAGGATTTACGTTCCGTCCATCTTTCCCTTGCTGTTCTCGATGAACTCAGAATGAGGCTTTTAGATCAAACAGCATACACAAAACTACAAAAAAGTAACTTCAGTCCAAATTATTTGAAAACAAATCCTCTATTGGGTATAATGTCATTAAGGTCTAGACTGTACAATTGTACAATTGTTTTGACAAGCAATTATGCAGATCTGAAGATTACAAGACCATAAGATCTCTCCAAATATTGATTCAGACATAACAATGTAAACTGAAGACCTCATTCATGCGCTTTGGGAACACAGTATCCACATAGTCAATGTGGAACATTTCCCCCTAGAGTAATCTTTTCTGCTTGTCATTTCCTCTTGTGGTTGTCCGTACAACCTCCAGGACAATTAATCTGATCTGAGAAATATTGAGACTTCTCTCTATAAAATGCCTGGCTACTGGTGACTTTATATTCCATGTCCGTATGTTGGACTTATTTCAGTCCATCTTTCCCTTGCTCTTCTCAATGAACTCAGAATGAGGTTTTTATATTATTTTTAAATAGTTATAAATCTCACCTGCACCCCAATCAATATGTCCTTAGCATTTTGTACCACTTTTTTTATTATTGCGATAGTTTATTATATACACTGCGTTCTGTATTTAGACCTTGCATGGATTTAAAGATTAATGGCTTAAACTTGATTTCCCCCAAATGACTTGTGCTGTTTAACATAGCAACCCCTAACCAAAACGTGTGATGGGTGGAATGTTTCAAATTAATCTTAAGCACTGCAAATGCTCTTGATAACCTTCCACGCTCTTTTTTTTTTTTTTTAAATCCTGTCTGTGCCACTTCAGAAGGGAACCAGCCATAGGCACATCTGTCTGGTACTTCCACCAATGGAACCCAAAGAGATTTGCACATGGCTAGTCGGCTTCAGCAGTGGCGCAGATGAGCTAAAGAAACGATGGTGTGGAAGGCGCTCCTGAGCAATGCCAGTGGTTAAGATTAATTCATAACCTTCCATCCATATCACTTTTTGGTTATAAAATAACCCCAGCTCTTCTCGTGGTCATTGTGCTTGGTGTGCTGCCAAAATGCAAGATTGTGTTACTGTTGTGTTATTGTATTGATATTTAATGTTCTTTGTTATTTATGTATGTCTTTTTCAGCGCCTTGGTTCTGGCTATTACTACCTATACTTTGAGAAGACACTGTCCTCTCTTTGGTCTGAGACTTTCATTATCCGTTTTCAGAAGCAGGTCCGGTTCAAGGTCAATGCACGCGCCCACCTGTATCCCCCTCAACCCCCTGACTGAAGTTTAAGAACCATCACATGGCTTCAAATTGAGTTTTCTGCCTGTTCACATTCCTGCCAAGAAAGTATAGTTGAGTAAACACAACTATCTATAAGCACGTTCCTAAAGTTAACTGTAAAGCAAATGATTCATTTAAATATATTTGTATTTTAATAAGCCACACAGTAGTCTAGTTATTGTACCTGCTACAGACGTCAGCATGTTGTATGTGTGTTAAAAGGAAAACCTTGCACCAGGGGAAGCCATGAAAAATATGTTTTATTGTCCGCCAAGTGCACTGTGTCGGATTCGCTGTAAAAAGCACAATGCAACTCACCTCGAGTGTTTGCATAATACATCAGTTTCCTTTTCCTCCAATCCCCGAGGAGCCGACAAGAAAGAGAAAGAATAAGTCGACATTACAAGCACTCAGGAATGTTGACACGGGTCCAACACACTGACTACCCACCGCGATCCCTCTGGCGGCCAGGGCTCGTAAATCTGGGGCGGTGACACCCTTTTACAACTCCAGCCCCAGCCAGGATACTCCTATTCCTGCTGATTACACGGCAGCGCACTTGGAGGGAAGTCATATCGCCCCCTCCAGGAAGGGAGTCACCAGAAGGGAAGGCATTGATAACAGAAAACCTTGCCTTTGTTCGAAAGACAGTTCAAGCTGTGCATCCTCCATTGTCCGCGGCGCGACTCGCCATCTCTGGAGAAAGTCTTTCCTTCGCTATAAATCTACTGATGCGCCTTCGCTTTCTTTTCCTTGGCACTGCTTGTACCCTTGGTTGTTTTGAACGGAAATTCCCTGTGAGCCTCAGCATCGTTTCACATCTGATATTTCCTGCCAGCGTTTCAAATGCATTTCATAAACCCACTGCTCGGGGCGCAGTGAATGTATTGTGGGTAACACCTAGGCCTGATGCTCAAACATGATGTGGACCAATTCCCAAAGGTGTTCAAAGATGTGCAGAATGCACATTCAGACGCCCTTCCCCCATCCTGGGTGCAGTGGCGCAAAGCATGTTGTGAAGGTGGAGTTTCTGTGCAATTCAAAGTGCATCCCAAATTAAAAAAAAAAGTGTCCTGATATGAGCTGAATACAAGAGCATAGTCTTGTACCTGTTTCTGGTTAAGGTGTCCTGCGCATTTGCACAAATTGGGCACTTACAAAAAGTGCATTGGTATCGCTATATTTAGATGCGTCCATTTTGGGAATTAGGCTCTCAGTCCTCAAAATTCACTGGGCTGGCATTGGACAAATATGCTGCAGCCTTTCTTTGAGTACATTTTCTAAGTCACTCTGTTTTGTCTAAATTCATAGACCAACATAAGGAATTGGATGGTTAAGGGAAAACGCAGATTGTATTTCAAATGCTGTCTGTTTTTACCGACTGCATAAATGTGGATGCAAACAGTGTTTACTTCGTGTGGTATTCCAGGATAACCGCATGTGGTAAAAACTGAATTAGCATGAACTGAATTCCCCATGAGAATTCCTCCAATTCTTAACAGCGCCATCACTAAAAAGGAGTTGGTAAAACGATTATCCCCACCAACAGATGAAACCTTTTCCCCCTCAGGTCAATTGATGGGCCAGGGCAGCCTTTCACCTTCTAGGAAGAATGATGCAGTTGGGTCTAAAGAGAGTGAAAATGTGAGCATGTCAGATGCCACACTGCTGCCGTACCTGTCTATTGCACACAAGGGCCATAAAACATAATTTGCATTGTTTTGCATCATACTGTAGCTCTTCTTCTGTACCATAACCATTCACCAACCAGGGATGGAATTTCTTTACATAATAAAAGGATCCCATGGAGCTTTTTTGAAATACTGTGCACAGTATATCTGAAAAGCTGTAATATCACAATATTGTGAAGAACCTCCGATTATAGCAATCACCCCGTGTGCATGGGGGGAGTACAGGGCTAGTAACGGTCCGCAAGCCAGAGCCTAGGTCTGGGGTGCAAACAGATTAAACTTTTTTTAAGGGAGGAGTCTTGCTTGTGCCTAATCTCCAGTCGAAAAAAGAAAAACAAGATGGCCGCTGCATTAGCAAATAGAAAAAGGATGAAATCCCTTTTCCATTTCTTTTAAGGTGGCTAGGCGGAAATTGAAAGGAGCGCAGCAACCGGACCCGGGCAAGCTCTGGTTGGGGGTTATACTAGGGGCCATGGCACTGAAGCAAGATGGCAGCACCCGAGGTAGGGACATGGGTGGCTGGTGGAATGTGGGTGTTTCAGAGCATGTGATTGCGGAGCACCCTTTCATGGGTGCGAATATTACATTCAATAATGGTAATGACTGCAAATGGTAAAAGAACATGAAAGGCTGAAAAACTCAGATTGAAGCCCATATCACTCTAATTACAATTGGCGGGCCAATGGGAATATTTTCTGATTTAATGAGAGGCTGCCCAAGCTTGCACAGAATCAGTCACACATTCGATAGAGCACCTCACTCTTTGTAAGCAGCATTGCCTCCTTTTACTTACAAAAACAGAATTGAAACTTCTACTTCTATCAATGGCAAAGTATTCTGCTATAAAAACAAGCACCGACAAAACGTTTTACAGGGAGAAGCTTTTCTGCATAAAACATTGTGTGCCTATTTTTGACATACCAAGTACAGTGCAACTTTCACCCACACAAGCACAGCAAAACCGGTCGGTATTGCAATAAGGCAATCACAAGAAGCTGATCAGGGAGCCCCCAGCAGATGGGCAGCAAAGCGTTCAATTTTAGACCAAAAATATCAAATTCTGACCCATTGAAAGGGAGAAGGTGCGCAACTGGCACTTTGCACTGGTGAAAAAGTGGTGCAAAGTCACTTTGCACTGCAAAAATACACTTTGCAACGCTCTGTGAACCAGGGTGCTTGTTGGCAGTGCAAAGTCAGTTTGGACCCCACTAAAAGTTCCATGATTCAGACCCTTATTAGTTTCTTACTGTAGATAGGTATAACATAGGCAGCAGAAGTGAAAACATCCCAAAGACGCAGACAACACATACAATGTGGCCAGAATCAGTGGAACACTTAAGATTGCAGCCTGAGGAGCAGAAATGCAACGTTTACTTGCCAACAGAACAGAGACAACAAGAACAGAGGCAGAGCAACCATCCCTCACACAAGCAGCACGTGCAATACGTGCAATGGCAATGCATGCTTTACTCATATAAAGGGCTGATTGAACAGGGCAAATATAGTGCAAGCTTCCTTCCCACACTGGGAACTGGTATAGCAAAGGCAACCCAGCAGATCAGATAGAGCCAGCAATCGGGCCCTATGTGATGCAGCCAATGGGCCCACACCACAAACATTAGTGATAGAAATTGTATCGGCATTAAGATGACGCCAGTCAACAATGCCCTTTTTAAATGTCATTGGCCCTCATTAGGACCCTGGCATTAAGGGGTTAACGGCGCCGTAAAAGGTGTTGGCGCCGTTAAACCCTTAACGCCTTACTACGAGTTCCCTTTGTGGGACCCGACCTTAACGGCTGGTCTAGACCAGCCGTTAAAGTAGGGGCCCACAAAGGGACTCTTGAGGTAAGTACGGTACTGTTGAAATAGAAAGTATATCGTGCCTCCTATTGTAATACATATATTTAATATTGGCCTATGCCAAGCTGCTCGAAAAGTCGCTTGCAAAAGAAATCTGTGTTGCAAGGTCCTGACATTAAATCCATGTAGGCTGCCATTTTAGGTCAAACCGCCATTTTAGGATTCGTTGTGTAAAAGTCACACTGTGAGCTAAAATGGTGGACGATGTCATTGCAGAATACAACATGGCCGTCTTGACCTCTGTACATAGCTAATGTGTAATCTGCCTCCAGGCCACTTGTTGAGGTCATGAACTGAGACCTTGTCCTTCACTGACCTATGTGTAGAAGGATTACTCATGCAATGAAAAACTACTCCACAAGCATATGTTGAGACAATGTATTCAAATACTGAACAAATAACATCTGTTTAACTACATTGTATTAATGTTTAAGAACGCCTGCATGGAAAACTTTAGAATACACAGCTATTGCATACGCTTGTTGATACATGTATTAAAGGCAAACCAGTTATATGCGGTTATTTGAGACTTAAAAGGAATATTAACCCGAAGTGGGGCTGGACATCACGCCCACAAAATGTATAAAAAGCGAATGCATTCTAATGTACAGCGTCTCTCACTGAACACACTGAACCACGCTGGAGTTCGTTGTGTTGTACTGAGGGCCGATAGCTATCTGATTTTGCTCTGTTTTTGTAACTGGATTCAGTATAAAATAAAGTACTTTGTATGTTCCTTTGTAACCCGTGTTCGGTGTATTTCCTTTTGGGGTACTCAGCCTCGATATTCTTTTTCTGTTTTCACAGTACTGCAATTTTCGGTTCCGTACTTATCGCCTTCCCCATTCCCATTATACCCTATGGGGCAAAAATGGGAATGGGGAAGGGCCATGGTGGCATGGGGAATTACCGCCCCGCCAACCTTGGAATGGGGTGGTAATTCCCCATTCCGCCATGGCGGACTCCGGCATCGACCATGGTGCTAATAGCACCATGGTTTTCCGCCACAGTCCTAATGAGGGCCAATGTTTTAGTCAAGCCATTTGCCATTCTCACAATTTCCAAGTTTCATAAAGAAACCCAAATTGGAATAGATAAGAACAGTTGAAAAGGTTAAGAATCTTTTGAGAAAGATACCTGCCGCCCCACACCCTTGCCTCCACCAACCCGAAATCTCTCCTTTGTTTATCTTAGAAAAACATGAAAAGGTCACATTAAGACCAACCGCCCCATGATATTTTTCTAATAACTGCTGGCCCCATATGCAGGCAACTTACATTTGTTGTGTTTGGGATGTGTGTGTCATAGGGTGACCAGATTTTCAAAACAAAAAAACAGGACGGCCAACAACATAAAAGAGGGACTACCCCATTGCAGCCCACCAATTACCGCCCCTCCCTCAACACGCCCCCACAACCACCACCCAATCATATTTCTAGCACTTCTCCTTTCTATAAACTGTATATAATCTCATTTGTGCAGTTTTGTCTGTGAATCGTGGCATGTTAATTCAAAACGAGCGTTAGCTCTAATTGATATTACATGGCTTGCTGTACAATAACTTCCAAGCCAGTCTCTGTGGCACAGTCAGTAAGTGTTCTGACTTGTACCTGAGAGGTTGGGGGTTCGAGCCAAACCTCCAACTTCAAAATTCTGAAAGTGTTGTGAAAAATAATTACAGATTTAATTACCCTAGCACCCCAAACATGCAAACCCTGGACTCCCGGGAGGGAGGGTGATTTCCCCAGACTGTCCCGGGAAAACCTGGACGTCTGGTCACCCTAGTGTGTCATGTCTCAACGACCCTTACCTTCCCCATGAGTTATTACACCACCACATTTGGTCAAGTGTTGGCAATAATTCCTTCATCAACAAAACATTTTCTCAATGATTGACAATGCTGTTAAATCCTCACACCATTTCATAAAACTAGCCCCGCTCTTTAACTTAATGTCATCATAATTTACAATTGGACCCAGTCTTGCAACTACTGTACCTATGCAGCATTTCTCTGCAATTGTTTTGTCCCTACTCTTGCTCGAAATGAACCCAAAACTAAAAATTCATGCCGACCCATATATCACATGGTCTGTCAAGTACAGCCCATCAAAGAATGTATGTGGGCAAGATTACCCTTCTCTTCAAACCTAGAGCCTTTCCCCTCTGTCTTACTTGAAATGTCCTCATCTCATTGGGGGTCTAGCACAATCAATCTGGACATTATATTGCATTTTCATTAAGGTAGCTGGGTTTAATGTTATCCTGCCCTGCTCTCCAGTTCCTTGTTTTCTGTTCAAATATATTCCTAGCAAATTCTTTACCTATTCCAAGATTAACTCCTATGCGGTTCTCTCTTCAGTATTTAGTACCCAATAAAATGCAGAATCATATCCTCTCCTCGCCCATTACCCAAAAGTCGAATAGGCATTAATTATTAATTAAATATACTTCACATCTGCAACTATTAAAAAAGGAATTATATATTGGTGCATGTGATTTTCCCAAGTTGATCAATTCTCCAATTTCGAGCAGATGTCCCCATTTTGAGTCATACATGTTTAATTCAAAATAAGCATTAATTTCTGATGAAAACTCGGGTAACTCTAGGTAAGGTTTCCTCTCCACTGTCTTTCAATTTTCTCATGGAGCAAATTGTGAGTAAATCCTAAAGCCCCCTGTGGTGTTTCCTATACCCCCCTCTGGTGTTTCCTATATCTTTTGTTCCAATGACATATCTTGAACCCTGAAAAACAATAATCCAGAACCAACGCTTTTACATTGATGCCAAGTCATACCAATGCCTTGGCAGTGTTATTTTGACGTCACACCGTCAAGAGGGTTAGGAGGAGGCAAAATGACAAGACAGTAACATATTGAAGATTGCCTGCTTGCGCCTCTGGCCACAGTGGTGGAGAAGAAAGGCGTTTGCCTCTCAAGGATAATGGAAACGGCTGTTGATGTGGATCTCGGGAAGGATTTGGCAGGTGAGGTACATGAACTGAGAACCTCAGTGGCAACAGACCAAAGGCTGAATAACATAGGTTATGGAACAGCAAAATGGTTTTCAGGCACTCTGAAAGGAACTGCAGAATTTATTTATATGTATTTGTATAGCGCGGACAAGAACATAAAATAGTATATCACAAACGTGACATAAAACCTAAATTCAAAGGTGCCACATCAGAAACCTGAGCTAAACCCCAGGTCTACGGCGCGCCAAGGTATTTAGTCCCTGAAGAAAATTCAAAAGCAGCTGGCACATTGAATGGATAATCCAAGGTGTCACCTCAGAAAGTAAGCTGGACCGAAGGTCAACAGACCATCAGTGCTCTTAGTTTATGTTTAAACTTTGAGAGGGACTGGCATTGTGTCGGATCGGGTGGCAGAGTGTTCCAGCTCTTAGTGGCAGCATAAATAAAAAATCCCTAAGTGACCACATCAAATTGGTCCACGGGTCCTGTAGAAGTTGCAGATAGTTGGGCCTGAGCATCCTTCGTACTGGTAGCCAGGAGAGGCGATTAGAGAGATACGCTGGGCTCATTCCATATAGGCATTTGTGCGTGATATATAGGAGACGGAATATGACTATACTGGCTATTGGGAGAAAGTGCAATGCCCTTCTGGCTTCTGAGATATGCTCATTCCTCCTCAGGCCCTTTATAACCTTCACAGCATTATTTTGGATTACCTGGAGGCGCATTATTTATTTTCTTGCTTGCGTCCTGCAGCAGGCTGGCACCATAATCTAGCTTTGCACCGATAATTTCCCTCTCCATAGTAGCACAGTTTTCTTGTGTCAAAAAAGGCCTCAACTGTGCAAGCAATTTTAGATGACAAGAAGTGGACGAGAACAAGTAGCTTACATGAGACTTCATGTTAAGCCCTTGGTCAATCACCATACCAAGAATCTTGACTTTCGAGAGGGTGGTCATAGTCGTGCGGCTGTGCCCACAATCATTATCTTGGTTTTAGCATTAAGTGCCAGATCATTTTCCATCATCCATGATTACATTAGGGAACAAATCATGTTGTTCATCAGCATAGTTGGTATATAACACCCCTTTGGCGTCCAGTAGTTCAAATACCGGCAGGGTAAACAGGTTGAACAGAGCATGGGACAAGCACGAGCCCTAAAGTACTCTGCAGGGCACCCTAAATTAATTAGCCCTGTGGTTGTCTGCAAAAACCCTGGCAGTGCGCTCGGTGAAGAAGGATTCTACCCATTTCACTGCTGCTGGTGAGAAACTGGCAGAGTGCATGCTTCTGCCGATCAGCATGCCATGATCCACTAGATCAATCGCTGCTGAAAGATCAATCAACATAAGGAGAGCCATGCCTCCTTTTTTCCACAATCTCCATCATGTTTGCCTTAAGGTCGATCAGGGAAAATTCTGTGCTGTGTGCTCTGTGAAAACCTGACTGCCTCAGTCCCAAGAACTGATGTTTCTCAACAAAATCTTGCAATTGTAGGTATGCAGAAGAAATGGTGCATTCAAGATCGCCTATAGTTAGAGGGAACACTGGGATCAAGGGATTTTTAGTAGAGGTGAGATCCATGGTTGCTTCAGGCAGGATGGCACAGAGCATTCCTCAAAAGACATATGTCTCCCTAACAAATGCGGGTTTGAGCCAGCTCAGCAGATTAAGCCTCTCGTGCCCCGAGACCAGAGCAAACTCAAAGGACGGGATATTCTTATTTGCCTCCCGGGGAGCGTCTGAGTGGATAGTTCTCCCATAAGTGTCCCTTTTTGTGTGATTATCGTCCTGGGTAATTTTTACTTTGTTATTCATGATATTCTGATTGAGTTGCATACTTGTTTGTCTTTGATGATCAATGGAGTATTGGGACAAGGTTCCTCCAGTTCTTTTAGGATCTTGAACAGGGTCTTTAGGGTTCGAGTTGGCACCCTTGATCCTCTTTTCATAAGCACATTTCTTAGCCTTGGTAATAGCATCTCTATGCTCTTTAGCTGCCCTTGCATAATGTGCTCTGTTTATTTCCAAATTAGAGGTTTTCCAGCAGTCAAAGATTTCTTAATGACTTTGAGCTTTTGGATTTAATCAAAATACCAACTTTTTGTCTCACTTTTTAACATGTAGCCTGTCTTTTCGGGTGGCCTGGTATTAACTGCCTTTTCAAGCATGTTTTTGGTATGCTCCTGAGATTTTGTTTTCGGTGTCAAGATTGGGTAGGCCATTAAGGGTGTTTTCAAAAACGTGCGCCAGCATTGTGGCCGAGAGCTGTCATTTGTTCCTAAAGGTAGTGGTTATTTTTTCCAGTCTCAGTTTCTTAAACTGACATGAGAATTCCACATGAAAGTGTATTAACATGTGATCTGACCATGGACATGGTGTCACGTCTACCTTATCAATGCTGACATAGAGACTAGAAACCCAATCAAAAGTCCTTCCTTTGATATGAGTTGTGGTGAGGACATTGCGCTGGAAGCCTAGATAAGTCAGGGTACCATGAGTGGTGGATGTCACAGTGTCACTGTCATACCGAAGTCCAAGGTTAAAATCCCCAAAAAGTATTTTAACCTTTGATGAGGGTTTAAGGTGGGGTGACAATATATCCCCCAATTGTAGAGGAAAATCGGGCATGGGGATGGGTGGGCGGTAGATGAGGATGAAGTTGATAGTCATGTTGTGATCAACCAGAGCCTTTGCATACATAATTTCACATCCCTTTTGGTCTAATAGGCTTACTGAATGTACCTGGATAGACAATTGCACCCCCCAACCCCATGCACCCAAAGACTCAGTCAACCCTGAGAACAGCATATCCATTGGGCACAGCTAACGATAGTGCCAGGCCTGCTGTTTCATGTAGCCAAGTCTCTGTGATGGAGCAAATATCATGTGTTTAGCAATATGTAATCTGAAATATTAGTCGCATGTTTTATGAGTAACCTGGTGTTAATCAGTAAGCACACAAGTGCATTTGTCGGCTTTCCTGTGGTTGGTTCAGGCATCATAGTTCCACTATGTACAGATAACAGACAGGATCTCAAATCAATGAATAATTGCAGGGGCTAATCAGCTATTAAATACCTGCCACGGGTCAGAGTGTATCCTTAGAGATGTGCTCTGTCAGTGTGCCCTTGTGCCCCATGCGTCCCAGATGCAAAACAATGATAACCGGCCTCCCAAAAGCGCCATTGCTAGTATTCCCAGGTGATGCAGCTTCGTTAGCCAAAGAAGTGAAAGAGCAGGATAAAACATGATGCAAAGAGGGGGGCGACCCATAAGTAAGGATGAGAGAAGAGGGCTGAAGCATACAGAGAGAAGTACACAGAGCGTAAGAGAGGGAAAGATGTTCAACCTATAGATACTTAGTGAAATTGGTACCCACCTAGGCAAGAAAAGTCTAAGATGAAGGTTCTAGGGTCTGTTCCAACTAGCAACATAGACCATATTTTGGGTGATGCCTCATTTTTGAGTAGTTGATCATAAGAGATCTATGGTTTGGAAAAAACAGAGATGCCTTTTGAGTGAAATTAAGATCAAATTCTGTAACAAAATATTTGACCAAATGAGATCACATCATAACCATCAAAAATACAGGGAAAAAACCTGAGACAAAGCTACACCCAGAAACTGAATCAACACCCTTACAAAATTAAAAGGGTCATGTCGTGACCTTTGATGCTGGAGATTTAACATCATGTGTACCTTTGGCACATACTTATATGAAAGACGAGAGATGGAATTATCATGAAGGAGTGAAAAAAGTAATACTGGAGAAGAGAAATGCAATCTCAAAAGTGGATACAATCAGTCAATTTCATGATGATGGAGAGTAGTAGAGGTTGAATAGGTAAGAGGAAGACATGCCATGGGATACACTGATGGGGGAATCTATGGTTTATAGTAGAATATCTGGAAAACAGAAGTAGGACATCTAACCTGAGGATTGCTGATTTAAAAAAAGAAGAGGAGAGGGTTGCTCTTAGAGATACATAGATAAATAACTAAGAAAAGCATTTACTGTCTAGTAGGGCTGTTTTGATCAGGAAATGCAGAAATCCTACTGTATTTCCCTACAGAAACAAGCAGTAGTTCAGAAAGAAAGGATAAATCTAAAAGAGTAAGCAAGTTGGATGAACTTCTGAATATTAAGAAGAGAATTGGAAAACACACACAGAACCACATCTTCTTTCCTTCCTGCACCAGCGGAGTTCAAGTCTACACTTCTGGTAGATCATAGTCCTCCGGAGATGCTGAGTCTTTCAGTGAAGTAGTTTGGGAACTTCAGGGTAACATCCTTGTAGATGATGCACCAGGATTTGAAGATGATACAGACTTGCAGCAGGAGCAAGTGCAGTTCTATAAGGGTAGGGTTAATATGGTCAAATTTGCATAGTCCTTAAGTGAGTCATGCTGCTGACATATCTCAGGGGTGTCAGATAGTTGCTGGAAAGCCTTCCAAAAGTTAATTGCACAATTCAGGTGGGAGAGGACCAAGGCTTGGAGAGCAGATCTGAAGTTGTTTTCAGGGAAGAAGTTCTTGATTTTCCGCAGGAGAGAAATTTGATACCAAGCTGTTTGTCTCTTCCTTGCTATGTGCTGTTTAAAAGAGAGGTGTCTGTCTAAGTTGAACCCAAGAGACTTAGCACAGGTTTCCAGTTGGCATGTGAAGCCCTTGAGGTTCATAGCAGAGAGCCAGGTCTGGATGTCTGGGTGTTCATTGTTGTTGGTCATCAGTAGGAATTCAGTCTTCGGGGGATCTGCTTCAAGTAAGTACTTGACATCCAGAAATGGCACGATGTGAGGCAGGCTTTGAACATGCGGATGTCTTTGATGTAGGATATCTTGAGGTAGAGCTGCATGCCATCTTCGTATTCGTGGATGTAGGAAGGTAGGATTTAAAAAAGCTGAGGATAATCTCACTGATACCATGCAATCTTTTCGATCATCCGGGAGGGTATGGTGGTGTACTGTGTCGAATTCCGCTGAGAGGTGAAGCAGAACCAGAAGGAAATGATGGCCATCACTTAGGATTCTAAGGGCAACATCGATCGTCTTTATAGTAGCTATCTCTGTGCCACATTTGGGTCATCTCCAATGAACGGAGGCAAGACAGAACTAAAATCAAAGATAAACCACTTTAGGTTATAGGATTAATGGAAGGACGATACATAAGAGTTTGTTAATATCTGTTTTGCTGTACGTTTCCACAAAAATGTTCTGTAGGACTGTGCACAACTTAGATCCCACATTGTTATCTGATAATAGAATGGTAAGAAGGGCACAGAAAAAAATAGGTGATGAGCAAGAGGTACACCTTACGTTGGAAATTGTTGAAGGATCCCGTATTAAGTAGGAAGCAGTGAACAAGTACACGTATTGCTGATTATGAGGAAAATAATTTGGTTTTGTGAGTACCCTTATTTGGTGAAAATCATCAGCTGGAGTCTTCCAAAATAGGAACTAATTTGCCCTATGAACTCTGGATTACTCTCTATGGTTTTACTCCAACACTGCTTTCTGTTGCATTAACTGTTTCCATCTTTCTGTTTTGAAGTGGTTTTCTATCTGTGCATCTTTGCACTGTTAGGACTCACCACCTGTGCTGCCTCTCAGCGCGGTAGGAGAAGGCTGCAGAACTTGTATAGTAGAGGATGAGTTCTTCCTACCAATGTACCCCTCTGTCATTTGATACTAACAACCATAGGTGTCTATTAATTGGAAGATGAGGAGACAGATCACAGGACACCCAAGGGTCAAAAACAAGAACACTGTGATTAGATTACAGTAAATGGAATTTCAGATAAAATACAAAGAGCAGGTCAGGCTAACCTTCACACAAGAAGTGCAATCCCCAATAATCCTTTGAGTGGGTGGAGCTACTCTGGTAGAAGATGGTATGAATCAGAAGGGTTCCTTGTACTTCCCAGTGGGTGTATATGCCTGGAACAGAAAATGCCTGATAAGTAATGAGGAGCTATTGTACATAATAAGGGACAAAGGAAAGTTTCTTACCAGGTTTGGGAATGTATGCCACATAGTATTTGGAGGGTCTGTGAAGTCCAGGAGCAGAAGCGTGGAAGAAACCTAACCCGATGGCACGAGGGCGCCTGAAACATCCAAGTCAGTGCACCTCCAGGGAATGCCTCTAGTCCATGCGCAATGAGGTTTAAGTAGCAATGTGGAAGTCCCAGGAAAAGTTGGCTGTAAAGCAGAGCTGAAGTCCAGGAAGCAAAAAGGGTCTGTTAATGTGGAGAACTGGGAAAAGCAATTCCATCCGCTTAGCATATTTCAAACAGGCTTTCGTAAGGGCCATTCTACAAATATTAATGGGATTACTGTGACAAGCATACAAGAGGCAGCATGGAGGAAGGAGAAGGGTTGCACATTTATGGCATCAGTCGACATCTCCGCCACATTTGGTCTGCCAATGGGCCTACTAAGACTGGTTGAGGGTGTTTATAAGAACGCTGGTATCCGGGAGTGAGTAAGTCAGAAAGGTGAAATGTCAGAAAGGGTTCAATCATTCTGTGGGGTCAGACAGGGTTGTGTCCTAACGCCCTGGATCTTCAACCAATACTTGTCAGATGTAGCAGAGCGTCTGATGAAAGAAGGGTTGCTAGCCCCAAGACTAGGCACATGTAAAATCGTATGCTTGGCCTATGCCGACGATTTTTAGCTTTTTGACTGCACTAGTGTAGGTTTTCAGCGCCTCCTTGGCATATTTGCTAAATATGCTAAAGAAAATTGTCTCATTGTTAACCCAAGTAAAACAGAAATCCTTTTGTTCACAAAGGCCCAACGTAAGAATTTGCACCCAACTTGGTTATTAGAAGATAGTACAGTGGGTCTTTACACTAGTGCTACTTATCTGGGCTACCATGTTGGTGCACAAAGGGGCATTAAAACTCAGTTGGAGATCCTGTTGCATAAAGCTAAGCTCTTGGAAAGCCAGATCTTGAACATCGATTGTAAATACGGTAGATTTTCAATAAAACCTGTTCTTATGTTCTATGAAGGGAAGATAGTTCCTAAGCTTGCATATGGTCTGGAACTGTGCTCTGATAACATACTGAAAAAGCTGAATGAAATGGAAGGTAGTATCTGGAGACAGATCCTCTGTATCCCTGATGCAGTACCCTTAACTGCCATACAATATGAGTTGGGATATACTTCTCTCTTAGAGCGTGTACAGTGGAGGATGCTTATTCTATATGCTAAAATCATGGCGCCTGCCGCAAAAACGCTATATGAGTTGGTAGGCAACAATACAAGATGCTCTGCGTTCCTATTGAAATTTAACAATGACTATGAGATTATATTAGACAATACAGATTCTAATTTGGAAACTCTGATTGGTAATCTAATGCTAACAAAAAAAGGTTGTTAGACCAAGATTGGATCTCAACAACAGAAATGTTCCACTGATATAGCTAAGTTAGTCATTTGGTACACGAACACAAGAGACGAGGATCCATCTAAAAAATCCTACTTCTTTTTCCAAATCAGTATCATCGTGGTTTGCTGCTGAGGCTACTTTGGAATATCCTTCCGACTAATTACACTCTTTTGAGAAGAAAGCAATTAACTGTTAAGGAAAGTGACTGTAGGTTTTGTCACTCAGAACCGGAATCTGCTAAACATCTTATCCTAGAATGTGTTCAGCTGAAAGAATTAAGAAATATTTTTTTAGGAACACTGAAGGATTTCTATCGCTGTTATTCCATGGACACAGTGTGCAAACGCTGTTTAAATGTACAAAATATAAGGGAAGTTTTGGCCCTATTAGGATTTATCAAGGGTATTAAAATCATTTAGAGTGCAAAAGGGGAATACCTCTTAGAAACCGATTAGCCCTGGATTTAGCTTTCCCTGCAGGCCTGGTCAGTACAATTTGGTATTGCTATCATCAGAACAAGGCAACCTCCCACGCACAAGGAACAGTACTCTCCGTCAGTCCTGGGAAAACCGTTCATAACGTCGGATGTGTGTGCTTCCGGGCATGAGATGTTTATGGGGATATGGATGGTTTCTTTTATGTGCATGAGGTGCCCAAGGTGTAGACGTAGACGGATTCCAAACGCACATCCCCATTGGATTTACCAGAATGTTAATGGAAATAAGTAGTTTACATGATCACTCACTTTCTCCCTTGCCTGAACCCCACCCTCATGTACTACCCTACCTCTCTTACCCCACCTTCTCCTACTACCCCCCCCCCCCCCCCAACACACATGTCTTTACGATTGACGCTGTGAAGCAGCTTGTGTTCTTATTGTTGCAGGTTACGATGACTTAAACAATAAATAAAGTATTTTTAGGATGACACACGATGCCAAATGGAATTCACAGTTAAAGTATATTTACACTGACACACCACAATAACATGAAGAAATCCATGCATGACAATTATGGGAAGTGGGATTTAGAAAGTGAGTCACATTGAGCTAGTTGCAAAATACAATTGCATTCACTGAGAATAGAAGCATGGCTATCAAACATACGGCATTGAAAGTGAAGGTATTGAGGGAGAACCGAATGGCAATACACTTGTGAGTTTCAAAATCGAAGATACACATAGGGAAGATGAAGCTACTATTAGTGGATTCACAAATGACTATAGAAAATGTTAGACAAAGGAAAGGATTGGAGAAGATTAATTATTGGAAGAATTTTCTCGCTCACCACATCTCCCAACATGAACACCGAACAGAGAGAGAGAGCACCGAACAGAGAGAGAGAGAGAGAGAGAGAGAGAGAGAGAGAGAGAGAGAGAGAGAGAGAGAGAGAGAGAGAGAGAGAGAGAGAGAGAGAGAGAGAGAGAGAGAGAGAGAGAGAGAGAGAGAGAGAGAGAGAGAGAGAGAGAGAGAGAGAGAGAGAGAGAGAGAGAGAGAGAGAGAGAGAGAGAGAGAGAGACTGGTTTATAATTTCCAGTTGAAGACATTTACAGACGCTGCAATGGGCACAAAAAATGAAAAAGTAGTGGATGGGAGGAGATGCAGGAGGAACGCATTCACAAAAACTCCCTAATTTCTGCTGAAAGCAGTTTATTTTGCGAGAGTAATGCATGAAATAAGGATGGTTTAAAAACGGTAGCTGATGCAAATTCATACCATTAGTCTTACACCGCAGTAAAGTCAATCATTTATTAAAAGTGGCTAGAATGTAAAGCCGTCTTGTAATTACATATGCCTATTGCATGCCTTTTTTGGAAAGTAGAAACATTTCACTCACCCATTTATGCAATATAGAAAAGGGTCAAAAGCATCAATTAAAAAAAAATATATATATATATATATATATATTATATATGTTCAAAATATATGTTCAAAAAACATATATATATGTTCAAAATGCTGCCATTTCCATGCAGATGATTCAAGCTGCACTCTCCATAGTTATTTTCAGGCCAATCAATCCCAATTGGAAAAAATATCAACTGCCGGATCCACACCTTGTTAACCAGAGTAACCTTCCTTTATTTTTCTTACAGGGAAAATCGTGTAGTACAAAACATGGAAATCCTTTTAAAATCAAAAAATGACCAAAGTACACAGGTTCCTCCCAAGTGCAACAATTAGTTTGCAGAGACGTTCACGCGTTCCGCGGCCAACTCGCTGCTTGTTCACAACGATTTGCCTCATTGTCAAACACCATTTTAAAAGACATGAAATCGAGGCAGCCCAAGAGGATTAGGTGCAAACACAATAAAAGGACTAGTTTTCCTAAGGTACAACAGCACCCGTGTTCCACGTCGGCCATATTGGACTAGTGTTTTGACCAACAACATTTTACTGAGTACGAGTTACATTCTAATGTGTGCACAGCAGTATGTTTTCAATTATAGTATAATACTACATATCGTGCCACATTTCAGTACATAAGTAATACAGACATTTCTGTTTGTATAAATCGCTAGTATGGCATATTTCATATGTGTGTTAGGGGAATGATTCCAGAGCAAGTGCCCTTAAAACATATAATGTATTTCATGTTCTGCAAAACATACCCCCCTATGTGTGGGGGATCTGTTTATAACCAAATAAAGTGGAAGTGCAATAGCAGCATGATCTTCTTAAAATAAAGTGCTTAGTGCATTAGCAGCATACTCTTTGAGCGATAAAGTGCAAAGTGCCACAGAGATTTGACTGTACAGTCCATCTAGCTTCTCATTCACGCTTTGATTTACTCCCATTTACTGAGTATATCCAGGTTACCACGTGTACATGGGGGATCTATTTATACACAAATATATAAAGTGCTACGTGCAATAGCAGCATGTTCTTCTCACAATAAAGTGCTTAGTGCATTAGCAACATGCTTTTACAGCGATACAAGTATCGCAAAGATTTGACTAACAGTCCATCTAACCTCTCTTTAACGCTATGATTCAGTCCCATTCTTTGTGCAAATTCATCATTATTAATATGAGGTGCAATAATACAAATTCTGGTTACTTGTTATGCCTTACTTTTCTTTGAATGCCCTAATGATTCAAATATTGTACTCTCATTTAGACTGGTTATGGTCATCATATTCACCAAATTGTAATCCATGGGGTTTGTAGTGCTTGTTTGTAACACCTATTCGACCTCTTCAATTCCTCAATTCAAAAATGTGACTGAAACATAAGTGTAAAACAGAAACAATCACCTAAAAGATATTACAAAATTTAAAACTATAAAACCTTGTTTCTAAAACCTGAATTATAAAAATATTGTTAATGTTGGTACTATTACGATTCACATTACACATCATTATTACTTACGCACCCATTAATACGGGTGCTGAGATACTAACAGGCTACTATGGAGAAATACCTCTTTCAGGACCAGCTAAGGAACTCTGATATCTCTACGCTTATTTACCCTCTACATTATTCACCCATGTGTTTTGACTGGGCAGCAACGGAGTTAGTTTAGCAACCCAAAAAAGTATACAACTCTTCATCCATATTATGTCTATCGGGTTGTTTGCTTTCAAAGTCCAAGATACACCTCGTTTCTTTTTGTCTTAACAGTTTCTCCTTGTTTCCACCCCTCAGGCCCATTTCTATTTTGTGTAGTCCAAAGAAGCTAAAATTCTCAATTTTACTTTGATGACATTCCGAAAAATGTTTTGCCATGGGGTAATTCGCATCATTGTGAAGGATTGCACGCACATGTTGTTGGATCCGGATTTTAAGTTTACACTTTGTGCTGCCAATGTACCATTTCTGGCAGGGACAAGTAAGGACATACACCACATGGTCAGATTCACATGTGATCCATTGTGGGATCCGGATTTTTAAACCAGTCACCGGATGTGTAAAAGCTTCACAGTTTATCGAATATTTACAAATGTTACACCTTGTACACTTATAAAACCCCTTCTTTTTCATTGTCAGCCAATTAGTTTGTGTATTAGAGTCTTCTTTGGACATAAAACTCTGGACCAGGATGTCTTTAAAAGATCTTTTCCTTCTGTAATTGATCTGTGGGTGATTTTTAAGACTTTTCGCGAGGTCTGGGTCTGCCAGAAGAATGTTCCAGTGTTTTTGCAAAAATATGTCGAACAGTTTTGGCTTCTTTATCAAAGGTGAGGATGACCCTGGTGTTATTCTTTTCTTCCTCTGTTGCCTCTTTTTTGTTATGACAGCTAGTCAGCAAGGTTTGTCTTTCTAGCTGTCTAGCTTTCAAGAAAGCCCTTTCGATTACTCTCTTTGGATACATCTGTCGTTGAAAACCAGCAGCCGTGATCTTGCTCTCTTCATCATATGCTTTCAAGGTGGTGTTATTCCGTCTAAGTCTTACAAACTCACCACAGGGGACACTCCAAATAAGACTTTTTTGGCGTCCACTCTGTGCATGTAATGGTGTGTTTGACCCCACCTCTTTCCTGTGTAGTTCACATGTGATTATGTTATTCACTATTCTAACATTTACATATAAAAAGGTGATTAGGGTTCTGCTATGGGTTTCGGTAAACCTAAGATTTTTGTCATTTTGGTTCAATTTTCCAACATAGTCTAACCAGTCCTTCACATTACCCTTCCAGATGATAAACAGATCATCGATGTATCTGAGCGACAAGACAATATTTTGTGTAAATTCCGAATTCTTCTCTGCCCAGACCTCCTGTTCCTCCCATGCTCCCATCATGAGGTTGGCGTATGATGGCGCGAATGTTGTGCCCATAGCGGTTCCTTGAGCCTGTCTAAAATATTAATCGTTAAAAAGAAAGACATTATTTGTTAAACAAAGATTGATAATTTCCATCACCATTTGAGTGTGTTCCAAGTAATTAAATGATTTTGTTTTCAAGTAATACAGGCATGCTCTTTTTCCATCGTCATGTGCGATGGATGTGTATAAAAAAACCACATCCATCGTTACCATTAGATAGTCCGCTTCCCAAGGGAAATCTTCGATTTCACATAAGAAGTCTGTAGTATCTTTGATATATGACGGTAGAGCAGAAACGAATGGAAACAGTACTTCATCTGTGCACTTTGACACATTTTCTAAGGCGGACCCTATGAGGCAAACTATGGGTCTCCCAGGAGGTTGTTTCAGATTTTCGTGAACTTTCGGTAAAAAGTATATGGTGGGTGTTATGGCATGGCTAATCCACAGGAATTTTGCTGTATCTTCGGATATTATGCCTCTTTGTTCCCATCTGTCCAAAAATGTTTTAACCGTCTGTTCCAACTCTGCCATGGGATTGGACTTTAATCTGGTATAGCAGTTTGTGTCATTCAGTTGTTTGTACGCCTCTTTGATGTCTTCATCTCTGTTGAGTAGGACTATGTTACGCCCCTTATCAGAGGGTTTGATTATACAATTTTTCAGCTCCTGAAGTTCTTGCAGAGCCCGTCTCTCATTCAGGGTTAGATTGTCTTTCAGTTTCGAATTTTTGGTTCTTCTGCGTAAACCTTTTAAGTTCTCAATTACTAGGCTCTGAAACACATCGATGTTGCTGCTAACATTTGAAGTAGGATTGAATCTTGATTTTGATTTTAAAGTGCTTTTCGCCATCCAATCTGTATTGATGCCCACATCGGTGAGATCTATGGGTCTAGCCTCTTGTCCCATGTCTGTGCCACTTTCTAATTCCATGAGATCAGACAAAATGTCTAATTCTCTAATTTCAATTTCCGTTCTTCCTGTTCGTGTCTCCTTTTTGCTTTGATGCCAGATATTTGTTGCAAAGAATTTCTTGAGACGCACTTTACTAATGAAATGATCTAAATCGATTCTAGTTTCTACATAGTCATTTTTCACACTGGTGCAGAAATTAAGACCCAAACCAAGTACTTTGTGTTGGGTATCAGTGAGAGTATGGTTTGACAAATGTATTATTTTGAACATCCCCTCATTTAGATCAGCGTCACCACTCATTTGCCAGAGCACAGAGATCTGGCCGGGATATTGTTCAGGGATCCTCCTCTTCCTTTGTCCCCTCCTCGTTTGTTTTGGCCGCCTCTTCCCTTGCCCTGATTTGAAATTCCACCTCTTTTTTGTTTGTTTTGTTTTCCGTCTTGGCGCAATAAGCGCATTTCGTCTAAAAAATGTATACGTATCTGTGGCTCCTCTGAATCACCCCCCGTCAGATCTGATTCTGATAGTGATGAAATTTCACTGGTGCTCGCTATGCTTGCTTCGGTGACTGGTGCTGGTTTTTTCATGGATGCTTGTCTCAATAGGTCAAACCTTTTTGCGAAGGTATCTACTCTCCCTGTCTCGTAGTCTTCCTTGTCCCGTAGAAACTTTCTTTGTTTTCTTAATTTGATTTCTTCCTCGTATTCTGTTAAGTTCTTCTCCATAGTACTCTTTAGTTTTCTCCCCTCCTCCGTTTCTGTAATTAGTTTCAATTTATCTTCTACTTCAGTTATTTTGCCCAGCAATGCAGTGCGGTCGCTTCCTGCATATTTAATAGCAACAATAGAAAAGTCTTTGAGCAACCATTTGTGGCATCACTCCATTCTTGTAACATGAGTGGGACCTGTTCTTCAAATGATGGAATAGTAAGAATTCTCAACTCATAAGGTACTCTGCCCACTTCTATATAATTTTTCAAAGAATGTTCTTCCCACCACTTGCTTACTTCTTTGCGTTGCAATTTTTCTAGTTCTTTAAGCAGGCTGATCTCGCTGTCATTTTTAGGCGTTGCTGCAGGCGATGTGTTTTTCTTAGTAGGTTTTAGAGTTTTATTAAAAAGTGTCAGGGCTTGTGCCCGTCATGTTGCTTCTTTGTGCACTTGGGAGTTAGCCATGTTCGTTATATCCCTGAGAGGGAGGTGGTCAAGGTTTGGAAATATCGGCTTAATAATTTGTTGAAAAATTACTGTGAATTAACAGACAAAAAATGCCCGACTATGGAACTCAGTTTGAAAGTCTTAATAGTCATTCACAGTCGTCTGCTTTTACGAGGAATAAGGGTTGCATGGTATTTTTTCTTTTTAACACACTGTCCCGCTTCCCAGCGCAGCCACCGTACTACCCCCGCTCCACTTTGCCACCCGTTCTCCAACGTGTGGATTCGTTTTGCTGAAGAGGTTTCTGGAAGCTACCCCGTACTCACGTTCGTCGTCGTGTTTTCATGCAGCAATCCGAGCAACTGCGGGACACAAAGTCAGCGTTATCCGTGTTTTCCGCATGCTCCTCCTCCAATATAGACACTGGTGCTTCGCTTCGCGCCGACACGTTCCGGCGTGTAGTAATGTTCAAAATGCTGCCATTTTCAATATATATTATTGTTCTATGGTTTATTGTAAACACAATGCAATTAAAGTGAATGGTACAAACAATACATTATTAATGATTAAACAACAAGAAGTCAATTCATCAAACACAAAAAATGAATTTTAAATACAGTGTTAAAAATCTATACCCAAAATCATATGATTATAATTGATTGCAGCTACTGAAAAAGCTTTTTGATTGTCACTAAAAATTATTTTCCAAAAATCAGATGTAAATAAATCCTTACATCATGAACAAAACTTTTAAAATAATGTGTTCTTAAAATATGAAGTTCCTTGCATTCTGTAAACAAGTGCTCTAATGTTTCAAAACTTTGTGGGAAAGGACACGATCTACAGAATCTAAAATCTCTTTGAATCTTTTGTTGCACACCCACAATATCCATGTTTGGATACAAATGTAAGCTTAATTCCATAAAAGCCAACATCCATTTCCTATTGTGAAAGTTAATGAAATATTTCAATAACATGTTTTATGGATTTTCCCAGAAGAAAGATGTATGAAGAAAATAAATATGAAAAGACATACATTTCTATACATTTTTAAATATTTTACTTAATAAAATCCACTCTACAGCACCTCAGATAGTCACATTAATCTGTTAATGACATTATTAATATTTGTGCTACATTATAATAATTTGAATCAGTTATATGATCTGTCACAGTGAGTACACAAGCAAGAGATCCACACTGTAAAATTGATATTGATTCATTTAGGTCATGTAGTATCTTTGCCACTGTGCTGATTTTTTGGGACTGGTCTCATCCTTATAGACAAAAAAGAGTATACAGCTACCCCTCCCTCTTGTGTGCAGGCCCTGTGGTATCTCTCAATACAATGCAGATGTTAGAATAAATACTGCACTGTGCAACGCTCACCCTTCTTGGTTAAAAAAAATAATAATTTAGTAGATAATTTCTCATGGGTGCAACAAAAAAAAACATATACAAAATACATGAATACATAGGAACACTTAAAACAGTGTGAGATTAGTAAGGACGTGTTCTTATCATATGGACAACATGTTTAGGTGGATTGTAAATAGTTGATCTGAATGGGCATGGTTATAGGAATGTCCAAGGTAGGTACTCTTGTGTTCCCATTCACTTGGTATAGCTGGATAAAGTTTTTGTTTACAAGTGGTTCTTCCAAAGCATTACACTGCGAGTTGCAAACAAATGGCTCTGTTTCCCGCTTTAGGATGTTATCTATAGAGTATTGTCGACACAACGTGTTTCAGTCCTTCTTACGGTGATTCGCACATCCAGGCGATCATCTATTTTAATATTATGGGACCTTCATCAGGACAGTAGGTTATTTGTTCTTGAAGCTAATTCGATCATCTAACCCTTTCGATATGAAGTATCTGGAAATGATTTCAGCACATGGGGAAGTGTGCGTCAACGGTTCAGGCGATAGGTCCTTTCTGTTCAGATGGCTCTTTAAAAAGGCATGCTGCTCTCACTTTTCAATTTAAATATCCTACCCAACCAACATAAATGGCTGTTGTCCAACATGGCGTTCTTCTCGTGTGCGTGCAGAATGCGTGATGACATCGTATTTAAAAAATATATATTATTTATTTTGCCATAGCAGATCAACGACTTTCACAATTACAAAAATTACAAATTCCATACATAATTTACCAAGAGATAAAACACACATTTCTAAAATATACACTCTACTCAGGGTTTTACCATTCCCACCTACATGAGAGGAAGAAAGAGAAATGGAGAGAGAAGGAGAACAGAAGGACACAAGGTACAAAGGGTTTCACCATATAACATTAGCTCTATAAAAGCCCACCTGCCTGAAGAAATTGTACAACATGAATGGTTAACAAAGTCTCATGCCCTGCTATTAATCTATCCCAAAACATTTCTGTTCATAACCAATCATCCCTTTCCACAAATTCCAGTAGGAACTTCACCCTCAGGTTCTAGGTTCCCCTACATTCCGTCAGGATGTGTCTAAGTGACTGAAGGCAGCAACCTAACAATACGAGCAAGGCTTTGGTGTCTGAGGTCTGTTGTCGATGAAACAACACCTCCCCTGTGTGGAGCTGGTAAGTCAGACTTTCCTTGCGACTAGGGGAATTTATCAGGTATCTGGGAAGGAAACCAATCCTTTTATCGTGGGGTGATAGTGACTTGACCAGAGTGAGCTTTCACATGCTGTCAATTGTGGGAATCCAGTCTGCACGTGTCAAGGCTCCCTCTATCTTCATCAGGTTAACCATTAAAGTCTCCATGTCACTCTCACTGTCTAGCAAAGCCCCAGACACCACAGACTTTAATTTGAACAGAAAGGTTGATGGATACCAATATACTCATAGAGTAAGTTGAACTGTGCAGTCATAGTCAATCTGTAAAGGGAGATGAGCCTCGATTCAGCATGAAACCGTATGGACCTAAAGCCCAGCTCATATCTTAAGCTTGCCATTGGTAAGCTCTGAGGAAGGCCCAAGACCTCCTTCCATATTCAACGCTCCAGTCTCAACCAGTTTGATTCCCATGCCAGGGGTTTTACCTGAAACCCATACAGAATAACTGGAATGGAATCACTTTAGAAGTATAGAAATTGATAAGGGGCAATAGGAATAATTTACAGAATGTAGCCAAAGTTTTCTCATTTGGGCTGTTAATTGGGAAGTCTTCCCAATGAAGTCCAACACCTTTTGACTTATTCTTGGAAAGACATATAATACAAACCCTGATATACCGCCTCGGTCACAACCAGAATTGTGTGTTCTCCCAATGCCCACTTCAAGTTTGCCACATGCCTTCCCGGTCTTCTAAGGACCATTATTTTTGACTTCCCTGGGTTAATCATCAGATCATTTTCTTTTGCATATTTCCCCAGAGAATTCAAAAGGCGTTGCAGACCAACTGTAGTGTGGTCCAGAAGGATGATATCAAGACTTGACGGGTTGAGAACCAATCTTGGTGCTGGCCAACGTGGATGAATCCAATGCTACCCATATAAGGGGCAATAGGAATATTGCCCATTTATTTTCTGCAAGCGCCCAGTTGCTTAACGGCCAGGTGCGCTCTACAAATAAATAAACAATACAATACAATATACGCTAAGTAGAGATTGAAGAGGAGCGAGGCCACCAGGCACCCCTGACTAACTCCCCTGTCTACCTCACCCAACTCAGACAAATGGCACATGGCATCTAACCAAACCATCAGAGTAATGTCTTACAGTGAGGTTGCCAACATAGCCACAAATTCTTTTGGTTCCCCCCAACTCTCCAGTTTTCCCCAAAGCTGATCTCTATTGACTGTGTTAAATGTTCTGCAGAGATCTATCCAGGCCCCATAGAGCACAGGACCCATCCTTACCCAAGACTTTCCACTGATTATCCCAACACCTTCCCATTCAGGCCATCAACAGATCCTTGTGAAACCCAGTCTGGAATCTTGACAAGATATTATGTTGCCTGGCACACTGATACAACTCTCTCAGCACTAACCCCACAAATATTTTGCTTTCCACATCAGGGAGTGTGATCCGACAATAGTTTGCTGGATCAGTGCAGTCACCCCTCTTCAAAATGGGAATAACTATTGAAGTCTTCCATGACAGGGGAAACAACCTTCCTTTCAGAATATCCCGGAAATGAAAAGCCAATAACCAAGACCATAGGTCAATGTTCCCCTTGAGGATTTGGTACATCAAGCCATTCGGTCCTGCTGCCCTAGAGGAAGATAACTTGCCAAACAATTCTGTGATAAGATTCTCTAAGTGGTCCAGGTCACAGGATACATTAAGAATCCTAAAATAGGACTTTATGGGAGCCTTTTAATAGAGACTACCAAAATGGGTACACCACCTTTCTTCCATCACCAAATTACTCTGGAGGCTAATTTGGGGAGTCTCCATTTGATTTAGAATGGTCCAAAATGTGTGTAAGTTTTTATTATTGAACATCCCAACATTGACTCTGTCTTTTTGAAGGACGAAGAGATCTGTGTCCCCTGGACCAATTCCTGCAGTCCCTTCTGATGTTCCCCAATCTTTTTCTGTGGTCCTATGGCTCCAGATCTCTGCCCCCCAGATCCTTTACTGCTCGATGCAAATCCCTCTTTCTGATCCAGGATTCTTCATCAAAGACATGGTTGTAAACAGGGTGCTCTTTAATATCCATTCTGGCGGGGCGGTCGACCACACACAAAAATTCTTGGAAGTTTTCTGGACTACAGTCGCTCCTCAGGGAGGACTCAGACTTTGCCTCACAGTGCCTTTCAAGCTCATTATTACTGTTATTAACAGTTTCCGTTTGGCAATAGCGCAAACCTTGCCCACAAAGATCCCAAGTCGTGGACGCCGCTAAGCGACCATGGTCACTACTCCCCCGTCATAACCTGGAAATTACTACAGATCTAAAAAAAACTGTGGTGTAAAAACTGTGTAGTTCAACTAGAACCACAGGGGGCACATCTCTCTCTATCGCCCCATTCACTATGATCAGATTCCACTCAGCTAGTAATGATACCCATCTACTCCCCAAAGCCTTGGCTCTTTTTGGGGTCAATCTATCTTGACAAAATGATGTGTCAATACATTGGGAATTAAAATCTCCTGCCAAGATGATTTCTACACCCGGATGGTCTAGATGCACCCTAGTCAAGAATTCTGCTAGGAAATCCAGGAAGTTTGTGAGTACAGAACAGGCTTGGTTCCAATATATTTTGATGGTTATCAATGATTGCACCTGATTTGGTACTTGTAGCCCCTATTTGGCAGCCAATATTCCGTTTATTGTGGAGGGGATTAATTCCATCTCCTCTATTGTGGAATTTCTAGCGGCGATGATAAGGCCAGCGGAAGGTCTCCCCTCATTCTGATGTGATGCTAGTTGGTGCAGTATGGGAAATCTGTCCATCTAAAATGGATTAGGCAACCATGTTTCCTGGAGAAAAACTAGGTAATTGCTTCCAAAAATAGCCTTTTTCAGAGCCGTAGTCTGAATGGAATTGGGGCCCTGCGTGTTCCAACTCATGAAACGTCCCTCCTTACTACTAAAGAGGCTCCCACCGGACCCCAACTTCTGCAGTACCTGGGCAAGAATTTCTGACATCATATGTAACGTGACTTTGTCACCATGCCCCAAAACCTGTTTTAGACACCTTTTTTTGAAAATAGCATCCTTCATGCACATGAGTTAAAAATGATAATATAATTATATGCCATCACATGATGGCCGTATCAAGTATTTGGTTTGATTTGTTTTGATTTGATTATTTATACTGCACTTACTCCTCCAAGGAGGAAATCCGATCAGAGACTGTATCTGGGCACATGTGTTAAATTAAGAGGACCCAAAACCAAAAGCTGCATGATGATGGTTAAAGGAAAAGGTGGGTTTTAAGTTTCTGCCGAAATAAGAGAACGGAGTCAAGCTTCTGAAGTTCAGAAGGGAGTGTATTCTAAGCACTACGGCCAAACACAGAAAAACATTTTTCACCTCTGTGTACTAAATGAGATGTAGGTAGTACCAGCAGGTTTTGGGCAGGCGAGTAGAGAGGTCATCCTGGGTGATAGTGGGTGATTTCAGAAACCAGATATGTTGGGGCCAAACCGTGAAGACACTCAAAAACAGCACATAAGATCTTAAAAGTTTAAGAGGATTTAAGTTTTCATTTACTCATATTAATTAAATACAAATTAAACCCACAGCAGCCTTTTCCTTTTGCAATACTATTTCTCTAATCTCTGTTGCTGTTTATTTGATAACAATTTTTCGCTTTGTATACTTTCAATTCCTATGAGAGAATTATATTTGATCAATATATTTGACCGTATTATGTTGTTGTCCAAAATGTACACTTTTCTTTCCTTGTTTATTCCAAATTTTCAACAATAGTCATTATTGTCATATTCTATTTTATGGTTACAAGATAACAGTATGCATTCATATACAACCTATTATAACATATTGTATCCATTTAAACTAATGGTTTGTTTACATGGAATATAATCATTTATAAAATGTAACAGTGTTTTCTGTTGAACTTTTTTCTAAATGTACCCCTGTAATTATTGACATTCTTCACATTTATAATATTTAATGCATACATTATATGTTTCTTCTGGATTATCCCAACATACTATATTGTTTGTTACTTATGAGTTGGTCACTAGAGCTTTATGATTTTGACAAGAACTTTTATACCTGTATACTGCTCCAAAATACTGTTTGAAGAATACAGTATTCTTCATGTTCTCAATCATGATAAAGTTCCCTATTGTGAGTGTCATTTATACTTTCCCTATAAAAGAGGATTCTACAGTTTAAAATACCTCCGGGTTTACTATATTTGTCTTTATATATGCTTGCTGGCAAGAAGGAATTTATTGCAAGATAATTTTATTTGATTTTGCTATAATTAAGTAATGGAAATATTCAAATTGGAACATCAGTAAAAGTTGCAAGAGAACAATAATTGAGTTTATTCAAAGTAAGGTGGATCCCTCTCCTAACAGAGGTAATTTATATGAGTAGAATGTGATGTTAGAAAGTTTAATTCCTAACAATATTTGACGTTAGGTTGTCCTCATTAAAAATCCTCAGAATTTAAGCAGAAGCCTGGGTATGCTAAAATATTTGATAGTGCAGCATATAAGATGACATAATGGAATGTAGCAATTATTAATGATCTATGAAAAAAGTGTATATTTCCCCAGAAGGTGCCTAGTTTTAGACCAAACCCAAATACAAAAAGTATTTTTTAAATTGATGTGATTTGCTAATACATGTGTAGGTTTTAAATCTAAACTCTCTAGCAGATCATTGCATTATTTAATCCAAACATCTAATCCAAACATATAAGCCCACGCATTTCTTAAATAACACAATACCCACAAACAAGGAGTTGCTAATGGGAAAGAAAACATTTCTAAACAAGGAGTTGGTAGGGGGATCTAAAACATTTCTCTATAATAACAGTTTCTTCCAATATATAAAGTGCTTCCAATTTTGTCCAATCAATCTTTAGTTTCTGGGGATTGATTTCAACTCCATAAGTTACTTTAGGGGCGAGAGAGAAGCTCCTATGTTTCCCATTTATCTTTTTCATTTATGCCTCCAGGGAGATAACTAACAAACATATTTTCCCAAAAGATTAAAGTCCAAGGGAATGAAATAGAATGACCCGAAGTTTGAAAAATCATAACTTTGGACTTGTCAGAATTAATATCCAAATCATTCTTTTCATTTAAACTTCAAGAATTATGAGGCAACACTGAAAACCATTGGGCGTTTGGCCAAGTACGATCAGGTCATCAGTAAAAGCCAAACACTGAATGGGAAATGTAGATAAGCATGATGCGAAACGTTTAGCATACTTAAATTCTAAAGCAAAGTCTGGTGTATACATTAAAAAAAGCAAGTGCCAAGATGCAACCCTGGTGTAAACCTCTGAAGGATGGAATAGGCTGTGATAAATTGTCTTCATCATTCAAACGCAACCAAACCTCTGTGCCAGCATGTGAATTTCTTAAGATGTTAACTAAATGAACAGGGAACTCCCACTTTACCCATTTCTCCAACAATTGTGAATAACTGGGTTAAATGCCAGAGATAAATCTATTAAGGCCATGTATACCGACTGGTGTTTGCTTATGGACTGATTTTCCAACAGGGAGATAACAAAGCCATTCAAGTTAGTTCTCAATATTTTTCTAAATCCTGATTGCAATTCATCAATTATGGTATTGTTAGTACTCCATCAGTTAAGTTCTTCTAATACTAGAGCCGTAAAGACGGTTTATAGTCATTCCATCAACAGCCAAAGCATCTAATGCCATACCATCTAAAAAAAGTATTTGAGCATCTAAAAATGTAATGGGGGCTACCCCCAACGCCCCTTTTAACCTTAAAACCCATTTTTATTAAACTAAACCCTTTACCATCTAAAAAAATACATTAGATACTTTTTTGTAGATGCTTTTTTAAGATGGTTTGGCTGTCGATGCTTCGGTTGTCTATGCAATGACCGGATACTGTAAAAACTACTAATGCATCTAACAAAGCGATTGGCCTAATATTGGCCGGGTTCTCCCTATCTCCCTTCTTAAACAATAATATTAGATGCAACATCTTCCAGAAGGCAGGCAAAGTAAAATGTTTAAAGATAGACTCAAAAAGAAGACTTAAGAACATGCTCCAATTAACTGGGGAACTTTTTTAAAATTAAATTAGAGAGTGCTTTCGAAGGACTATATTTTTTATTTGAAGTTGCAATTTCTTCCGCTCCAGTTGTAAACTTCCCAAAGTAAGATTCAGGAGTATAAACAAGCTCTTTAGAAGAGATAAGATGGGTGTATAGTTCACTAAAATAGTGACACCAAACTGATTCGGAGATCAGGTTAATTTGGCACTCAATTGTAGCTATAAGCATTATTGATTAAATCCCCAAAATATTGCAAAATTTTAAAATTGGGAGCTTGGAGCATATGCTCTGCACCTTTTTGTATAAGCTCATTTTTGTGGATGGAGCCCGTTTATGAACCATTTTTTAATAACTTACAATCCTTGAACTGGAATACAGGGTTACCACTGTACATCCTACAACGATTCCTCAACTGACTTTTTTTAGTAGGATCAAAAATGTGTTTCCTTACTTGAGAAGGAACAAATGATGAAGAGTCATAATTTACATTATCTTCCTCCACAAACTTTCCCAGAGATTCAAAGGGGACAGGGTACTACTGAGTTTGTTAGATATTAACCTCTGAAATTTGCAAGCCTTCCATTAAATACAAGGATTTTCTTTAGGCCCCATTTGAGTCTATTCCTGGCATTGTTGGTCCTCAATATTTCCATAGAATCTCTTCTGTAGCAGGAATTCATTTTTAAATGTATGGACAAATGGTGTGAGCAATGATCTCTAAGTGAAGAGTCATTTTCATCATAATCCGTACAAAGACAATTAAGATCACCCCTATTAAAATGTTGGTGGAACTGGTGAAGTGGACTCATACCAACTATTGAGAATGTCTGTCAAAGCCTCCTAGTACCTGGATTGGTTTAAGTGGTATTTCAAAAAAATCTCCTTTGCCGGATCCATAGGGTTTTCTTGTAAGTAAGTTTAGTTGCTAAAAAGTGTGGTGATTTTTCATGCCAAAATAATAGACTGCATTTCTTTTGGCATCCATAATTAAGCCTCCAGAAGGATGTGCTGTGGGCCCCTTTTGGGCAGCCTTCAAATATATAGTAGATCCATCCAACATAGGTCGATCTTGCAGCCAAACCTCTTTCAATAACGACATATGAAATACCTTTACAAGGAAAGCATCCTTGCAATTCTGAAACAGATGTCTGAAACCACATCTATTCCAAGAAAGAATACTGCAGCCCCTGGATACAGATTTCTAATTGCTGTATTGCAGCTTTTAAATTTATAAGAATGACGGTATCTAAGACCAATCATTTATATTTGTACAATCAGATTTAGCAATGACATTCTCAAATGTTATTGAGCGCATATCCAAACTACACTTTCATCGGTTGCCTCACCCTGGACCCCTCGATTCTTTCTTTGGAAAAACACATCTATGAGGTGTGAGATTTACCTTTTAAATAGTGATTAGCCATATGAACATCATATCCAAGAGATTAAAAAAGTACCAGTTTCTGCCAAAACAGTATTGTAAATTAAATTAGAAATTAAGTGAACCGCTAAGATGTCTGTTGTGTCATCCTCAATAAAGTTAATGTAAACAATATCACCAACATTTTATTGCATAAACAGGGGATTTCCTAGAAGAGGAATAAAACATTTTGCAGTTTTAAAACAAAAGTGTATCCACTGTGATATAAAGTTAAATAATTATGGTTTTGTATGCACCTTACCAGACCTATTAGCAGTGTTTCGCAAAGAGTATGAAACGTTTGATATAACGTTCACAGTAGAGTACAGGATAGCTCTCTTTGGTGCCAAAATCAGAAAATGTGTAGTTTGTGTCTGAAATGTCTTTGCCCGAGTAACTAACTTCACATATGAGTGAGAATCCATCAGAAATAAGTTTGTACAAGCGGAGGGAAATAAGAAGGCAGAGCAAACTATTCTAGGTGGGAGCAGAGGAATACAAATAATGTAGGAGAAGGTCTCTCTGGGAGGGAGATCAGAACAGAGTTGAATCCTGTGAAATGCCGCCAAATGCACCTGATGCAGCACTTGACGCAGCAATGTGTTAAATCTTGCTGAATTTTAAGGGTGGGCAGTTTGATGAATCTGGCTAAATTTAAGGGACGGTGAGGTGTTGAATCCTGCTGTATTTAAGGGTAAGCAATCTGCTGAATATTTCTGAATTTATTTAAGGGCAGGCAATGTGTTGATTTTTGCCGAATCTTAATAGTAGGCAATGTGTTGAATTCTGCAGTATTTAGAGGTAGGCAATGTGTTGAATGTTGCTGAATCTAAAGAGTAGGCAATGTGTTTAATTCTGCTGAATTTAATGGTGGGAAATGTGCTGAATCTTGCTGAATTTAAGGATAGGCAATGTGCTGAATCTTACTGAATTTCAGGGTAGGAAATGTGTTAAATTGTGCAAAATCTTAAGAGTAGCCAACTTGCTCCACTCAAATACCCAGTGGTTGCTGATTCTTGCCACTGTTTGAACCCTACTAGTTCAGTAGTCAAACACAGTGGCTGCTTTAAAACTTACTGTGCTCAGAGGTCCAAAGTCGAAGTTGATTCCTCCCACTATCTGAATCCTAAAAGACACAGAAACCACTCCTTGTGACTGCTTTAAATTCTTGCACACTCAAAGGTTTTAGTTGCTGTTGATTCCTGCTACTGTTTGATCCTTGTTACACTCAGAAAGTACACATTGTAACTTCTCTAAACCTTGCAGAGCTCAGTGGTTTAAGTTACTGTTGACTACTGCTCTAAATCTTGCTGCACTCAGAGGCTTATGTAGCTGTAGGTTCCTGCTACAGTTTGATCCTTGCCACACTTAGAAACTATTCATTGTAATTGCTTCAAATGTTGCCATACTCAGAGGTTATAGATGCTGTTGATTTCTGTCACTTAAATCTTACCCCATTCAGAAGTCGCACACTGTGATTTCTTAAACCTTGCTGTGCTCAGATGTTTAAGGTATGAGAGTTTCCTGCCACCATTTCAACCTTGTCAAATTCATTAGTTGCACATTGTGACTGCTTAAATCTCTCTGTGCTCAGGGGCTTAAGTCATGGTTGATTCCTGCCACTGTCTGACCCTCGTTGCACCCAGAAGTTACACATTGTTTCAGCCTTGTTACACACAGAGTTTACCCATTGTGAGTGCTTAAATGTTGCCATGCTCAGAGGTTTTAGTTACTGTTGATTTCTGCCACTTAAATCTTGCCACATTCAGAAGTTGTACAGTGTTATTGTGTACATCTTGTTGCACTCAGTGGATACCAACAATGTATTGAACCTGTTGCATTTGTTACACATTGTGATTGCTTAAATGTTGTCATGCTCAGAGTTATTAGTTACAGTTGATTTCTGCCACTTTAATCTTGCCACATTCAGCAACTATAGACAGTGATTGCTTGAATCGTGCTGCGCTCACAGTTTTAGTTACTGTTCATTTCTGCTACTTAAATCTTGCTAAATTAGGAGGTTACACAGTTTGACTGATTAAATCTTACTGCACTCTGAGGCTTAAGGTACGTTGGACTCCCACTACTGTTTTGAACCTTTTGCATTCAGAAGTTACACATTGTGATTGCTTAAATCTTGCCGCGCTCAGAGTAATCAGCTACTGTTGATTTCTTCCACTTAAATCTTGTCACATTCACAAATTATAGACAATGGGCCTCATGACGACCCTTGCGGTCCGGAAATAACGGTGGCGGTAAACCCGCCGCCACCGTTGTTTCCGGACCGCCTGATCCCGACCCCTGCAGGCGGGAGGCGATGTTCCCGCCAGGTCTGACCTGGCGGGTTTAACACCGCCCGCCTGCAGGCGGACGAGGAAACACCGGCAGCATTACAAGATGCTGCCGGTGTTTCCATGATCCCGATTCCCATTGAGTCCCATAGGACTCAATGGGAATGGGGATTTACACCATTCCGCCTCCGTGATTCCCGGAAAGCCGGGGTTGTGATGCCCCGGTAATTCCGGGAATCACGGAGGCGGAATGGTAATACGAGTCCGGCGTTAACCAGGCGGTTTTACCGCCTCGGTTAACGCCGGACTCGTAATGAGGCCCAATGATTGCTTAAATCTTGCTGCGCTCAGAGTTTTAGTTACTGTTGATTTCTGCCACTTAAATCTTGTCACGTTCAGAAATTACACACTGTGATTATTTAATTCTCACTGAGGTCAGAGGTTTAAGTTACAGTAGATTCATGCCACTGTTTGAACCTTGTTGCACCCAGATGTTACACATTGTGACTGCCTAAATATTACCACGATCATAGATATTAGTTATTGTTGATTTCTGCAACTTACATTTTGCCACATTCAGAAGTTACACAGTACGATTGAATAAATCTAACTGTGCTCAGAAGATTAAGGTACGGCAGATTCCTGCCACTGTTTGAACCTTTTTGCATTCAGAAGTTACACATTGTCATTGCTTAAATCTTGCCATGCTCTGAGGTATTAATTACTGTTGATTTCTGTCACATAAATCTTGCCACATTCAGAAGCTATAGACAGTGATTGCTTAAATCTTGCAGTGCTCAGAGCCTTAATTTATGGTTGATTCCTGCAACTGTGCAAACCCTGTTACATTCAGAAGTTACACATTGTGACCCCTTTAGATCTTGCTGCGTACAGAGGTTTTAGTTGTGGTCGATTCCTGACATTCATAAGTTACATATTGTGAAAAGTTTAAATCGTGCTGCGTTCAGAGACTTAGCTACAGCCGATTCCTACCACGATTTCAATCTTGCTATGGTGTTGATCGATGCCACTGTCTAATTCTCCCTGTTCTCAGAGCTCTAGCCAGGGTTGAACCCTTCCACTGTCTAATCCTGCTGCACTTAGAGATGTGTTACTTCGATGACCCTTTGCCACAAAGCACAGAAGTCATCTGTAGTGACACATGGGTAAGGCTCCCTTGCCTCACAGGTAAGATTACACTCAGAGTCTTGATAACACTGCGTTCCTTCCACAGCTCACTACCTGCCTACAACAACCACGAAATCGGACCAGACCCTGTGTCATGATCTCTGCTTCCAAAAGGTCAGGGTTTTCCCAACTCCCTTGGAAGCAGATCCATAACCCAGGTTCCGAGTGCCAACCAGTCCCAATTGGGACCTTTTGGACCCAGTCCTGGCGCCAGTGGCACCAGGCTCATAAATATGCCCAGTCCCAGCGCTGGAAGCGCCGGGCTCATAATGCTTGGGTGGACTTACCTGCAGCAGACCCTGCTGCTTACTTGCCTGCCAGTTGAGTCTCTGATCCTCTTCTGTTTGGAACTACTTTTCCTGTTGGGTGGGGCAGGAGCCACTCCCTAGATTCAGAACACTGGAACTCTTCTGGAAAGCAGGAACTCTTTTCTTAGGCGTGGCTGTGGAAGGAGACACCTAAGCACTACAGGAGGCTATTTAAGCCACACCCGATGGATGAATCTTGCTTTGCGTTATTCTGCATCCTCAGCAGCAGAACGCTCATCGTGTCTTCTGCATCTGATCCTGGGCCTAAGGAAAAAGGCTTACCATTCTGAATCCAGTCTTCAGCAACACCTATAAAGACAAGAAAGAACAGGTTAGCATTACGGTCTTCAGTGACAGCTCTTCACTTACCTGGTCCATCGGCTGTCACCAACGCCTCGCGCTGCATTCCGGCATCTGAAAGACAAAGGCTTACCTACTCTTCGTGCGCTCCGGAGGTCTTCACACTGCATTCCGGCATCTGAAAGACAAAACAAGGTGCTTTTAAAGACATTGGGGAACTTTAATACTCACGTGCCATTACTCCTTTCCACATCTAACCCAGTGGGTATTTCGGCACCCTGCAGCCGCCCCAAACTTGTACCTGCAAAATAAAAAGACAGTTAGAGCGCATCGTGAAGCAGGCAACAAGCGCTTACTTACGTGCTTCCAGGCGCTTCTATTCATCACACGGGCTCCATCTTCAACTCACTTCAGCCCGCCATCCGCCATCGCCGGAACCCTGCAAAACAAGAGACATCATTACTAAAGACTTTAAAGACATTAGAATTACTCGAAACTTACCGTTCGTGCAGTAAACGACGGACAGCAGTCCTCTGAAGTCAAGAGGCCTGCTCCCCTTATCCAGTGAAGAAACTGGTTACAGCACCCTGCCTCGAGGCAGATGGAGAGCACGGCGTTCACTTACCTAAGGTGAGAGCGTTAACCTTTGGGGTTCTACAGGAGAAGAGAAAGGGAAGAAGAGAGAGACATTCAATAACCCAGTTCATTAATCCCACATTTTCTATCTGCAGACATCTTACCCTTCGAGCCAGACATACAGTGCACAGAGGTCCAGCCCAAAGAGCCAGCCGTGTGTTACACATCACCTTTGAAGATACGGTATACGCCCAGTCAAGACCGGCGCCTCTACGGGAATCAGATGAGCGTTACACCCTGCGTGTCTTTTGCTATGTTCAATTATGCCGCAAAGTATGCCTCCTCACTGGGCAGCCATAATAGAACTCTGCCTACACCTTACAACCCTACAACCATAGTATTGAACCACCGCAGAGCATTCTTCAACTCTGTGTGCCAAATACTTGCACAAAACCAAACCACCACAGTGAGTCTCTTGCCATGATAAAGCAGTATTGGGTGACCACAGAGAGACCTCCACTATTGAGAACCTAATAGTAGCACAAAATCCTTTGAAGCAGAAATCTATACAGCACTGCACATAGAACCAAACTAAATCAAAAGGAAACCAGTAAGGCATGGAAACATAACGGAAGATCAGGAAACAACCGACTCAAGAGGGCACCCACCCCTGAAATACACTAAAAGACCTCTCAATGGATACTCGAAGCTGAAGCCATCATCAACAACCACAGCAAGGCCGATGCTGCAGTAGAAGGTCCCATCTCTTACTCCAAACTACTAAAAACCCAGGAGGGCATGCCCCCCTGGAATGCATACATACATCACAAACACAACCCAAAATCAAAAAACACATACCACCAACATGCCTTGATACAAGAAAGACAAAGAAACAAGAAAGGAAAACAGAAACAGGAAGGAAAATGCACCCTAACAGAACTGAAACTACCCACCAGGATTCACAACACCCAGAAACCCTGTGAGAACACTATTAAATGGACCAAGGACACAGACCAACAAAATAGCAAACACGGAATACATCTCATGCTACCTATCCACTTACAACTCCAACTCGATGAAGAAAAATCAACCGACAAACAACCCACAAGAAAGAACCCAAACAAACCTGGATTCCAACAGGATGCCAGACCATACATACCAAAAAACAAAACACTACAATTCAGAAAACATCCTCGGCTAGATCTCAATAAGAATCAGGAGCAAACTTGAATCCAAACCATTCACACACCCTACATAACCAAAGACTGGAAAAAGCTCCCATGTACAATCAATCAATCAACCACCACTAACCCGAACAAAACAAACCCTGCCACCAGCCTAATCACAGCCTAATCACACTCCACAACGATCAGACAGAGCAACCAACAACAATCTCAGCAAACAACCTCACCGAACATACATTCCCAAGAAACATAATTCCAACAAACACCAACCTTGCTGAGACTCCTGAAAGGGTAGACAACAACTCATAAGCGAAAGCAGTCCCACGGCACTTCAGCTTAATCAATATAAGATCCATTGTGAAACACAAAACAGAAATATATAACCTCCTAAGAGAGGGCGGAAAAGACACCGTTTTATCCCTGAAGGATGGCTATCAGACAACTACAAGACAATTGCCTATGAAGCCATAACAGCCAACTTCAAACTAATGCATGCCAACAGAGAAAAACTAAGAGGCGCTATGGCAAACAAAGACCACATATGTGCCACACCACTCCCCTCAAAGTACATAGTAAACTGCAAATCTCTCTGCATCAAGATCAAACTCAATGACCAAGCCAACATAGTGTCCCTTCTTGTCTACAGAATGCCATCTTACAACCCAAACTTTGCAACAAGGCTCACTGACTCCATTGCCAACATCTCCACTTATCATGAGAACCTAATCGACCTGGGAGATTTCAACATCTGGTTTGAAAGAGAGAACTAAGCCACAGCAAACTCACTCTGTGACCTCCTGGAAACACTCGACTTCAAGCAAATAGTGAACGGTCACTCCTTAGACACAATCTTCTGCAGAGACAGACACTCTACCAGTGCCCGAGCGGTACCAATGATATGGAGTGAATACCACCTGATAACATTCTCTGTCAAACCTCTGACCCGCATACTGCCCAGAAATGCAATACTGCACTCTACAGAGAAAGTAAACTGGAATAATCTGGACCTGGACTCCTCAACAGAACTGCTGGAATCAACACAACCATACATCAACAAACAGAGCAGAATGATCTCTGTTCCAGCGAATAAAAAACGTGATGCCTGGATTACTGGGGACCTAGACCAATTAGCACAACAGTGGTGTCCTAAGAATTAGGACTTCCGTCCCCTGCAGACCTGTATGGAAGGATGTCATTTCACCAAAATGCCAGGGGTAGCGGAAGTGACATCACATGACCCGTGACATCTGATGACATCACTGGAAGTGATGTCATTTGACCCCACCCCGAAGTGACAACATGGGAAGCAATGGAACACAACCTTTCACCCCTTGACAAAACAGGAAGTGGCATCACATATCATTGTTTTGTTTCTAAGTACACTACAAAAATATGATTACGATATCACTCTAAAGTGATATTACACAGCCACGGTAGTTATGATTAAGTTGCTGTTTCCATAGGAAGAGCATTTTTTGGGCGGCTTATATGCTTCCCCTGGACGAATCCACACCAAAGTTTGGTGATGTTTGGTCCAGGGGGGAAAAGGTTATAGGGGGGGGTCCCAAAACGTCTTTTTTTCCCATAGACTGAATGGGGGAAAAACTTTGCACATGCCTACAGGCCAAACTGCTGGATGGATGTTCACCAATTTTGGGGCAGGGGCAGGGACTTGGTCCAGAAAGCGTGCTTTTGTAAATTTGGTGACAATCCGTCTAGTTGTTTTCTTTAAAATGACCAAAAGGTAGGTCTCAAAAAATGTGTGATATCTATGTCCGCTCCGCGGTCACACTTCCCTGTTTGCTCCGCGGACAAGAAATTGATTGGCTAATCCGTAGGCCGTAGCGTCATGTCCGTGGACATGTGGCGCTTTCACTGATTGGTTGTGGAACAGCGTGAAGTGCGTCAGATTTTTTCTGCCACCGCCATCTTTTGTTCATGTTTTGGTGTACGCGGACATCGCCGGTAACACATGCAAAAGAAGACACCAATGCACTTGTTACACTTATGAAATATTGTTTACGAAGGTGAGCTTTAATTAGGCTGGGATGGAATGTGGCAGCGGAAACTCAAAAAGTTGTGTTTTCTTGTCACCAAATTCATACGGTAAAGTGGAAGTTGGTGCACAATGTACGGCGACCATTTACTGCATCTATGGTACAATGTATTTGGATTAATATTGTAGTCATACTGGCATCCAACGTTTTGAAATCTGAGGCCGCCACCTGGACTGTCTGATGGAAACAGCGGTTCTGGAGGTATATGGGAGTAGCGTTTCACATGATTGGATTCTCATATGTTGTTGCAAAGTGTGAATGTATTTGCCTTCTGAGTGAAGGTCACTTGATTTGCTTTTTTTTTTGTTTACTTGAATTTTTAATTAAAAAGACATTTTTAATTTTACAAGGGTTTTCCCAATTTGGAGAATCCCGAAGCAAAAAACGAGTGCTTCTGAGTCCGGATTCCTTTCCTCACAGTCTCTTTTCTTGTTTGGTTTTTAAGCAATGCAGATGCCTCCCTCTTTGCCTTTGAGCTTTAGTCTCCTGATTTCAGTGACTCTCTCGCTGAACCTAGCTGGTTTATCAATCTAAAGGCTGCTTCTATTAGTTTCACCAATGTCAAGGACCAACGTGTTGTCTCTCCTGTGATTAGCCTGTTCCACAAAACCTCTTCCTCTACTGTTGTTACCCCTTGGAGTCAAGGTTGAAGGTATGTGGCTCTGCTTTGTTTGGTCATCGGGCATTGGAGCGTCAGATGTTTCAAGGTTTCCACTTTGTCCATGTTCTTGCATAAGTGACAGCTGTTGTCCATTGCCGGACTGCGGATGGCTAAGATTTTGTGCGTCATTAGTAGATTGAGTCTAGCCTTCAAGATCATACATCGCATGCCTTTGTTTGGGAATTTCAGGCAATAGTTTTGCGGTTTTTTGACTTTGTTAAATGTTGGCGGGAGGTGGGCCAGTAGTTTGTTAGTACTGGCTTTTTCTATTGTCGAAATCCAGTCCCTCCATTCCATTTTCCGTTTCACCCGGTCCGGATTGGATATCAGATCTTCTTCTGTACCTGCTATTTCTGTCAAGATGAGTTGGAGTCTTGTAGCCCACATCTTGAAAGCCTTACATGAGCCACTCTTTAGTTCTTCTGCGATAATGTTGTAAATTGGTGGGGTGTCCGACATCAAGATTTTTCTCCATAATCTCATTTTGCTTTGTTCTACCAGCGAGGCTAGCGAGACAAGGCCTAGTTCCCGCCTGATCGCGGGCATGGAAGTTGACTTCGGTAGACCCAAAACAGACTTCCAGACGTGGCCTTCCAGCTTCTGCCACACGCTTCTGGGGATGTTTAATGAAGCTTCCATGCCGTAAATGATCGATGGGACCACCTTCCCTTTATAAAAGTTGATGGCCGGTAGCATAGAGAATTTTCCAAATTTTCTGTCCACCGCTGTCGTCTGTGCTGTTAACATTCTCACCTTGCTCCATAGGTGTTCTTGCATTGCTTTGTCTCTTGCTGAACCATCAATGATCACCCCCAAATATTTAAACTCATTCACCACCTCAATTTTTGTTTTGTTCAGGTAGCATTTTGGTGGTCGCGCCGACTTTTATGTTGATTTGTCGAAAACTAGCATTTTTGTTTTTGCTATATTGATTTCCAAATGGTTCGTTTCCATATATTTTTCCAAGTTTGTTAATTTGCGCTGGAGTCCAATTTGCGTTTGGTCGATGATGATGGCGTCATCTGCATAGAGTAGTCGTGATATTTGTGCTTTACCTATCCTGGGGGGGAAGGCT